>NC_041386.1:440035571-440132156 GCF_002162155.2 Triticum dicoccoides
CTTTAGGCTTCTTGGCTTGGGTCTATGTACTGAGGGGCGGGGATAGTAGAGTAACTTTGCTTCTCCCAAATAGTGGGTGCGAGCGATTTCGGGCGAGGAGGGCATGCTTTGGAATAGTGGGCGTGAGCGATTTCGGGCGAGGAGGGCGTGTTTTGAAGTAGTGGGTGCGACCTATTTCGGGCGAGGAGGGCATGTTTTGAAATAGTCGGCGCGAGCGATTTTGGGCGGAGAGGGTGTTTTGCCGCCCTGAATTATTCGGCACATGTCATTTCGGCCGAGGAGAAGGTGCGCTTGGATGAAGTTACGAACCTACCCTCGATGTACAATGGGCTAATTGATGCGTGTCGCACATAGGCCGGTAATTTCGCGTCTCCCATCTATTTGCTCGGGCGGATTCCACCGAGCAGAGGGTGTTTAACGATTCTTTCAAATTTTGGGAGAACGAGCATCCACGTCTACCTTACCAAGTCGATTCGAATCAAATTTTGTAATATTAGCTTGCCACTTCTTTTTTAGATGGAGAGATGATGCTTAGGACTAATGTTTTTTTACATGCTCGTTGCTAACGATTTACTATATGACAAGTAGTTGAACCACTCAAAAATGGGAATCAAACCCAAAATGAAATATCTCGATTCAATGAAATAGCTCGTTCACCAGGTCAAAATAGTGAACTAAATCCAAAATTGAACACCTCAATCGAGTAGCATGTTGTACAGTATTATAGTACTCCATGAACATGTTGAACGTCAAATTAATGAACCTGTTTGATACACATATCTCCGTTCATGTGTGGATTGCAAACAACATGTTCTCCAATTTAAATATTTGAATGCAAGTTTATATCGAAACATGGTTTATATCAGTCTTTGATGCATAAAACGCGGCCTCCCCCTCTCCTGGACTCCTGCTCTCTCTCTCTCTCTTGCCGACAATCTTCAATTATATCGCATGCATCCAACACACAAACCTTTTTAGTCCCTCTCCCTCTCCCTCTCCCTCTCTCTCTCTCTCTCTCTCTCTCTCTCTCTCTCTTTGTGTGTGTGGGGGGGTCTTTCTAGTTCGCATGCATATATACTCCATGTATAGGTGTCTCTTGCATTCTATGTATGATTCTCTAGTCCAAACTAAATATCTTGGGTGCACTCATCGTACGCACACAAATTCCTTGACTCGTTGCCCGTAACTCTCTCATGCACCACTCTACCGTCCCGGAGCTCTTCCCTCTCTCTCAAACTCTCCATCTCCCTGGGTCACAAATACACATGCATATCTCACTCGCACTACATAGACCCATCTAAAACTCTATCTCTCCCTCGTTCTCTCTCCATCTCACACGCACACATGCACAATCTCATGCCTAGCCAAGTATGATGGTCTCTCACTCAATTGCAGGCACATGCAGTCCCCCCTATATGTATATGACTAGCTAATTCTTAGTCTCCATCACAAATATGTGCATGGTCTATCTCGATTTCTCTCAGGGCATCTTTCTATCGCACACGCACCTCGTCCCTCGATCTCCCACCCATATAGTCCCCTCATGATCTCGAGGGGATCTCTCTATCACAAACACACCCTCTCTCCCTCCCCATGCGTCCATCTTCTCCATGCGTCCATCTTGACCTTTGTTCCTTGTTGGCCAGACCTCTATTGGACATGTGCTATTGGGGTGTCTCTCTCTGTTGCAAACAATCATGCACTAGCTATCTTCGTGTATCTCCTCACCTCGTTTTCTATCTCAGAGAGGCCCGCGTGACATGTTTGCATAAGAAACGAACACACACACACACACACTCTCTCTCTTTAATTTATCGTTTGTTGTCCCTTTCTCTTTCACACACATACTCTTTTTGCACACTCACTCATTCTCCTTCACACGCACTTGATCTCTATCGACTTAGGCACTCTCTTCAGTCCATAGCATATAGATTTATTGAGAAGTCAAACATCACAAAGTTTGACCATGTACGTGGAGAAAAACATTTACATCTAGAACGACAAACATGTACCATTAGATCCATCATGAGATGTAGTTTCGTATGATGTATCTTCGGTATTGTAGATATAAATAATATTTGCGTAAACCTGGTCAAAGATTCCAAAGTTTGACTTCTAAAAAATTTATATGCACTGCATTATCGAGCGGATGGAATATCTCTTTCCCCCTCTCAGCTATCTGACGCACCACTCAGCCTTATCGGGGCTCCTCTATCTCTCTCAAACTTTATATCTCCCTGGTTCACACATACACATGTCTCGCTCGTGCTACATAGACCCATCTAACACTCTCCACCCTTGTTCTCTCTCTATGTGACACGCACCCCCCTAAGTACCATAATCCATCACTCCATCATAGGCTCACGCACTCCCCCCTAAGTATGACTATCTCTCACTAGCCATCAGGAACACACGTATTGTCTCCTTCCATCCATACGTCTATCTCGATATCTCTCGGGGTATCTTCTATCGAGCACACACATTGTCACTCGATCTCCCACCCATGTAGTCTCATCACGATCTACGGGGGATCTCTCTATGACAAACATACACTCTCTACTCCCCATGTTTGCATTTTCTCCGTACGTCTCTCTCGACCTCTCTCCCTTGTTTGTCAGACCCCTCTTGGCCATGTGCTAGGGGTATTTCTCTCTCGGTTGCAAACAACCACACACTATCTCCTCACCTTGCTTCCGCTATCGAAGATGCATGTGTGATATGTTTGCATAAGACACCCACGCTTTTTCTCTACTTTTATCATGTGTTGTCCATGTCTCTTTCACAAATGCACACGCACTTTTTTCAGTCACTCTTTCTATTTCACACATACAATCTCTCTCTCTCTCTAGTTAGGTACTCTCTCATGTCCATAAGCATATGGATGTTTTGAAAAGTCAAACCTTAGAAAAGTTTGACCAGGTATATGTGGAGAAAAACATTTACATCTGGAACGATCATTAGATTCATCACAACATGTACTTACTTCATACTATCATTTATCTTTGGTATTGTAGATATAAGTAATTTCTTTATAAACTTGATCAAAGTTTCAAAAGTTTGACTTTAAAAAAATGTAGGCACTACATTATCGAACGGAGGGAGTAGCTCTCTCTCTCTCTCTCTCTCTGCTATCTCTCATGGGCCTCCCCTCTCACTTGAACTCTCTATACCGACGGATTATAGGGTCAGTGTGTCAGCATATAGCTCCGTATACTTTTTAATTGAACGGTCAACCAGTCCACATGCTGGCTTGTCAGCTCGTGTTCTCTATCTTCGTGTGCTGGCCCATGTGGAAGTGGGTGAAAATAAGTGAACTAGAGGCCCATCTAACACGAGGTGAAGTAAACAGAGTTGAAACCACTTGGGGTAGCACCCCGCACGCTAGTAAACTGAGGGCACACTTCTTCCGCGTGAAGGATGCACTCGCGCACACCCAGCACACAATACACACTAGCACACGTATACACCGTCGTCGCCGCCAGCTGAGATGGACGGCGAGGCAGCCAACAAGCAGAGGCAGCTCGAGCCAAAGCCACATCCGGAGAGCCTGTACTTCATCAGCAGCCTCCCCGACGACATGCTGCTCATCATCATCGGCCTCCTCCCCACCAAATCTGCCGCGCGGACCACCCTGCTCTCCCGGCGGTGGCGCCCCCTCTGGCGCCGCGTCCCCCTCAACCTCGCCGTCGACAGCTACATCTGCGACGGGGATTGCGAACGCATGGCTGCAGTCTCCAAGATCCTTTCACCGCACCCTGGGCCAGCTAAACACCTTGACATCCGCATGTTCAGTACCAACTGCATGGTCCAAGCCAAGTTCGACGAGTGGTTCTTATCCCCCGCCCTAGATCATCTTGAGGAGCTCGGCTTTGAAGTTGGACAATGCCACTCTCCGCATTGTTCGTGCTCCATCTCACGCCAATGTTGTGCCACGCCAGCTTCAGCTCCTGCTATCTTTCGCAGATTAATGTCGCGCCCGCCCTTCTTCTCCCTCAACTCAAGCAGCTCGACCTCTTCGACGTTGGCATCTCTAAGAAGGCTATGGAGCACCTGCTCCGCAACCGTAGTATGCTCAAGTACCTTCATCTTCGGCAGATACACGGGTTCATTAGCCTCCACATCACCTCGACGAATCTCCGATGGATTCATGTGCCTTGTTGGCCCCGCAACAAGACATCAATTGGGAAGAGATCACTCCAGCTGTTCCACATTATGGTCATTAAGAATGCACCTTTCCTTGAGAGATTGCTTGTATATGATCTAGAAGGTCCAACAAAAATCAAGGTCATTGACGCCAAAATTGACAGCGTTGATGTACTCGTCTGCCAAATTCTCCGAACTCTTTATTGGATCCATAATCATTCAAGTACAACACTCATCTTATTCTTTGTCTTCTTGAAATTCACATTTTTAAATTTCTTCTTGATGTATTTACGACTGTCATCTAGAAAATGATTCCCACAAGCTTGACCCAGTCTATGCGCACAGTGAAGATCTTGGCAATAAAATCTATCGGCCCCAATCTGGATCAAGTTGTTGGATTCCTTACATGATTTCCGTGCACAGAGAAGCTACTCATCGAGGTGAAACTTCTTTCCTATTAGTAAACGGTAATCACGACGTAGCTCAATTTTTTTCGTAATTTTCCCAAATTACGATGATAAGTGTAGTGTTCAAAACTGCATCTACACACTGCACCGAAAGAAATGTTTTTAGTATTTTTTTCTCACATGATCACCTGCATCATTTTTTGTTGTACTACTACTATAGTAGCCTAGGCTAGTTATAGTGGCTAGTAAATTAGACTAGTAACTCTATGGTTACCCTAAGAGCAAGTACTACCTCCGTCCTGGTTTACTCTTCCTATTTTGTAGTATCAAAATATGACCATAGATTTAACTGACAAAATGTTAATGCATGTCACTAAAAATTATATTGTTGGATTCGTATTTGAACATAATTTCAAATGGTATAATATTTGGTGACATGCATTGGCATTTTCTTAGGTAAATCTAGTCAAAATTTTACACTAAATACGAGGTAGTACAAAAGTGGGCTATAACGGCTGTCGGTTCTATATCCGGCGTATCTTGTAGTAGGGGTCCTAAGTTAGGCGTCTTGGAGCGATGGTAACATGGACACGGGTTTTATCAAGGTTCGGGCCCTCTTGATGGAGGTAAAACCCTACGTCCTGCTTTGATTGTATTCATATGGGGAGATAGTACAGGGTACATGTATCTGCCACGATATTGTTATAATGAATATTCGATTGTCTATTAACTAGCCTGGCCTCGTTTTATATAACACAACAAAGGCCTAGGGTTTAGGAGATTCCTCGACTTGGGCGCCAAATCTTGTGGGATCTCCCTTGTATGCAGCATGGGCTGCCCGAAGTGGCCCATGAGTAAATCGCCATGGGGGTCCTCGGCCCGATCCAGCTGGTTGAGAGACGACATGGTGAGTACCCCCTAGTCCAAGACACCATCAGTAGCCCCCTGAACCGGTCTTCAAGTTCGGGACGCTCCTTGGTTCTTCTGAACTGTTCTTCATCTTCGATCGTCGGTCTTGAAAACTGGTTCAACAAATCTTCTCATCTTCGATCTTGAGGATCGCCGGAGTGAATCCGAAGAGTTTACACGTCGGGTATCCGAGGAGCCCCTTTAAGTTCTCGGCCTTTATCAATGCCTTGTTATTTTTATGCCACACCTCGGGTTTGAAATTGTTCCCGTGCGGCGGTTCCCTCTTGCATCCGAGCTCCAACGTCGGACTGCATTCAAGGTATCTTTTGCAGCCGAGCCCCACCGCCGGACCGCTTCCGAGCTCCAACACCAGAATGTATTCGAGCTCCAACGCCGGACTATCTCTGAAGAGTCTTTTTATAGCCGAGCTCCAGCGCTGCACTGTATCCGAGGTGTCGTAGATTACCTCGGTCTTAAAAAAGTTAAAAGGGTTCAACCAAGCTTAATGCCGGAGATGCCCTCTATGGATTTAATTCTAGTTTGTGCAATGTATTCTTTGTCGAGATGTATAGCCAATAGCCCTCAAGGTGTGTGTCAGCCAAAAATCCGAGATGCACATTAGAGGAGATAGTGATCGGCGGACGGGCCCTTGAGAGATGGTTTTGAGAAGTCGTTGTAATATATTAGCTTGATGCCGGATAAGTCCCAGATAGTACCTATTGCTGTCCGAAGACGTGTTTGCCCATAGTTCGGTCAAGCCGAACACTAAGCACTTTGAATTTTCTACATTGTATAGGCAATGCAGTAGCCCCGGACACACTGGTCGGGTGGAAACACCAGATCAGGGGATTGATGTGCCCCTTTAATATTAGTAAATGATAAGCCCAAAGCCCAGTAGCCCCCGAGCCTTAATGTGGGAATGGGTGGCCAAATTAAGGATCGATATCCGGAGTAAAATCACAAATTATGTGTAATGATTCTACGTATTTAAGTACTCTACATCATTAATGCTCGAATCTGCATTATACAAAACTTTGATGACCGACCATCGGCGTCCACCTCCTTGTCTAGTAGCCGGGGAGTGTTTGTCCTACTTTATAAAGCCTTTATAAGGGCAAAGATTTACGACAAACAAGGCAATCCAGCCATATGGTTTTATAAACGAAGGTATACGGAGAGATATGTTATGTTACTTTTTAACAGAAGAAACATCGTACGAAGAAAATAGTCCCACTATCGGTTCCTTTCTTTGGGTTGTCATGTTGATCATGATCATAAAACCTAACCTCTGATCAATGTGGGAGGAAAATATTGAGGATTTAGTGTGGGGAAAGTTCCCAAACTCTATGGTCTTAATGAACCAAAATTTTCACTTTCGTCATTGCCAACCAATTATATCCTTTAAGATCGCTAGCTTTCGGCTTCACCCAGTCTGAGGTACTAACTCGGATGACCCGGTAGTAACAATCATAGAGGTGCTCCCTTTACCGCCTAGCCGAAAAAGCGAGAACGTAGGGATAAGAACAGGAGCCAGGCAACCCAGCTTGGCCAAAATCTTAAGTCAATTTGATGCATATTTATGGCTTTATGATGATGATTATGGAAGGCAGCCCTTGTATATTAAATACAAACGCCGACGATATGTTTATCTTGACTACGTTGCGACCGTTTATCAGTTGAAAGTGGCCCATCATCGGCTTCGACCCCCTTGTAGATGCTACACAGGGTGTTCCCACAATAACAAAATAACCATTAGCCGACATCTCGGTGCCCGAAGGCGGTTGTGTTAGCAGAAACGAGGCAATCAGATATGCGGGTTTTATAACTTTCATTTAGTCATAGGAGCTTAAAGTTGGGAGGCCAATTATTAGCCCCCAGTTAGTGTTCTGCGATAGCCGAGGTCAAGCCGTTAACACTTCGGCCAATGTTGTGAACGACCCGTAGTTTAACATGGGGTGACCTCCATTGATCTTATAGTTTAACACAATCATCGGACCGCTGACTAGTTTATGCTTATTGTGACAATTAGTTTTTGGCTTTCTCCACGGAGGCGCTTAACCATTCAAGATGGAAGCACAATCGTAGTGGTTCTCCCTTTGCACACCTAGCTGAACAAAGCAGAACATAGGAGGCAAGCGCAGGAGCCGGGCAACCCAACTATTGACCGAAGACACAATTCGAAACCAATGCATATAAAGCAGTATCCGAGAATTTTTGCCGAGGAGTCAATGGAATACCTTGGCTTTTGGTGGGTTTAGATCTAGCCGCAGCCCCTCTTTGATATTGCCGAAGCTTTAAAGGTGTTCGGCGTTGTACTACAAGACTTATGCTGGAGACACACAAATAGGTTTAAAATGCCATAAGCTTGAAAAGCCAAAAAACTTACGTAAAAGCTTGACGTCTGAACTAAATCAAGTCATTTGGTGCCATTCTGAATATTGGTCTTAAATTTTCTGTGCTTCTGTCGTGCATTAATATGACACATCCGATCTCAAGACTTCAAGTGGGTCAGCCTATGGCTGTAACCTCCTATCCCGAAGGCAGAGTACTACTCGTTAGGCCAGTTTAGCAAACTGAACTCAAGTGACTTTGAGAGAGAAACTAGGCTCCCTGGGTATTGACCACACACTCGCGTCGAAAAAAGGAGTGATAGAAAAAGACTTTGCAACAACTAAGAAGAAAAGAATTATTATAGAACAGCTCGTATAAATTTAAAAGCCCCCAGTTAACTTGGGTAAGAGCAGTGTTTTTATCAAATAACATTTTTAATGAACTAAGTTCTTTTTTCAACACAAATATAAAGTTTGGTCGAACCGAACAAGAATTTTTTTAAAACTGAGTGTGGAAGCGACTTAGCTGGTTAATGTGCTTGGTGTCAATGTGTGGCCCGAGCTTACGGTGGGACGAGGTCCCAACCCCCAAGCCAGTCCCGAGGTGATGGAGCGAAGAGCTCGACACTCCGAAGTGACGACATAGCACGACCGATGTGGCGATGCAAAGCCCCCAGTCTAGCCGAGCTGACAAAGCTGGTCGGCTAGGTGATGGCACATCTTGGCCGATAGAGGGGGGCGACAGCGTCGGCTCACCGAGGTGGCGCAGACGAAGTAGATTTCCTACTCACAAGTAAATAGTGCAGACAGAAATAATAATGATAATGAATATAAAGATGTTTGCATAATCAATTTATGCAAAGTAAATTATAAAAGAAATATGGTCTATGTGTCGAAGTTGGATTGTCGACATGATTCAAAACTCGCGACGTGGCGTGGCATAGTCCAAACCACAAGACTATGTGGACGAAGTTTGATCATCAACATGCATGAAGATGGCCAAGCCCCACTCAAAGCACCTGGAAGATAAAAAAGGTAGCTAGTGTGGTGCCTCCACATGAATTAGTATAGCTCGTCCATGATGCACTATTCACCAGTCAAATCTCAAGAAACGTGCTTAACATGGAGTAACAATATTAGCACAGGAAAGGAATCAAACTAGAAGTACAACTCCGTCGTGTTCCCTTTGAAAAGAAAAAATACAGGCCTCCTTTGGTTTAGAGAAATTTCATAGGAATTCTAGAGGATAGGATTTTTATAGGATTTTTTCCTTTAGAGCCCTTTGGTTCATAGGAATGGATTCCTATTCCTACATAGGATTGGTTCCTATCCTCCACATTTCATAGGAAAATAAAAAAGAGCCTAGGCTCAATGGAAAAATTCCTTTGGTGTCAACCAAATGACATCTTGTTTCCTATTCCTACTCATAGGATTTGAGATACATGTCATCTCATTTCCTACAAGATTCCTATTCCTATGATAATCCTATCCTATGAACCAAAAGAGGCCTTAGCTGATTAGGCTTCTTTGCTAGGTCGGACGTGATGATCAGTGACACGTAGGGACGCCTTAAATGAGCGAGAAAAAACTTCATTGGCACTTCCAGGCGGGTGCATGCACTGCCCTATGACTGGGACAATAGCGACCTTAGGCTTTGGGGTGTGTGCGTACTGCCTCGGGTCGTGGCTGTGATTTTCCTCGGGTGATGCAATCGATCAGAAGACGATGGGTAGCAGCTCAAGGTGGAAAATTAGATCCTCTTGCCGGGTTGACAGGCTCCCTGGTAGTCCAATATACAAAATCCTACGCACCTACGCACCCTAACCAAGGGAAAGAGTGATCACTCCAATCGCAAGATTAGCTGACTAGAAGCTAGACCCATGGAGGCGATGAGCGCGAGTGTCGATGTCAAAACCGGCAGATCTCAGGTAGGGGGTCCCGAACTGTGTGTCTAGGCCGGATGGTAATAGGAGGCAAGGAACACGATGTTTTACCCAGGTTCGGGCCCTCTTGATGGAGGTAAAACCCTACGTCCTGCTTGATTAATATTGATGATATGGGTAGTACAAGAGTAGATCTACCACGAGATCAAGGAGGCTAAACCCTAAAAGCTAGCCTATGGTATGATTGTTGTATATGAAGTTGTCCTACGGACTAAAACCCTCCGGTTTATATAGACACCGGAGAGGGTTAGGGTTACACAAAGTCGGTTACAATGGTAGGAGATCTAAATATCCGCATCGCCAAGCTTGCCTTCCACGCCAAGGAAAGTCCCATCCGGACACGGGACGAAGTCTTCAATCTTGTATCTTCATAGTCCTGGAGTCCGGCTGAAGGTATAGTCCGGCTACCCGAACACCCCCTAATCCAGGACTCCCTCAGTAGCCCCTGAACCAGGCTTCAATGACGACGAGTCCGGCGCGTAGATTGTCTTCGGCATTGCAAGGCAGGTTCCTCCTCCAAATTCTTCATAAAAGTTTGTAAACACCAAGAGTACTGTCCGGCTCTGCAAAATAAGTTTCCACGTATTGCCACAGAGAGAATAATATTAACAAAAATCTAATCTGCTGACGTATTCCGCAGTGTGACATCACACTACGGCCAAGCCTTTATTCGAATCGTTTTCACTTTTCCACCTCAGCATGTTTTGCGAGGCGGTTTCCTTGGCACGTCTTGTCAAAGCAGAGATCGTGTCCCCTTTATTTACGGGATTCTCATCAATACGGACGTGGGTAACCCAATCGTGCCCGTTAGCATGTCTTCTCGATTAAAGGCGAGTCCCAATCGGTTACGGGGAGGGCTCCTGGTATTCAACCTCTTATAAAGAGACCAAGGCCTTACTCCTTTTCTCCAATCTCAAAACAAGTTTTCCCGTCGCCTCGAGTTCCAACACCCTAGGCTCCAGATTCCAGGCACTTCGGACCTTCGACAATGTCCAGTTCCGACCTTCAAGACCGATGGATTCCCTCCTCCATCACGAAGGAGGACGTGCTAAAGTTGAGAGAGGCTAAGTTCTTGACCGCCGAAATTTTGCATAGGTTGCCTGCTCAAAGGCAGGCTATTCCCAGTCCCCAGCCCGATGAGAGCGTAGTGTTCATGTCTCACTTCCTTCGGGGGTTAGGCTTCCCGATGGATCCCTTCGTGAGGGGGCTGATGTTCTATTATGGGCTGGAATTTCATGACTTAGCTCCGGAGTCCATCCTCCACATTTCCTCATTCATCGTTGTGTGCGAAGCGTTCCTCCGTGTTACTCCTCACTTCGGATTATGGCTCAAGACTTTTGGAGTGGAGCCGAAGATGATCGAGGGACGGCACGCAGAGTGCGGAGGCGCTGTCATAAGTAAGAATGCTAATGCTCCATGGCCCGAGGGCTCCTTTCAAGAGGAGCTCGGCTTGTGGCAACGAGAGTGGTTCTATATCACCGCTCCTAGGAGCACCAAGTGGGTGGCGCCTCCTGCCTTTCGCTCGGGTCCCCCACCACGGCTAGCGTCATGGGTCAACAAAGGATTAGATTGGGGGTTATCCAAAGACGTGCCCTTGTTGCAGGGCCGCATTAGGGATCTCTTAGAAAGAGACCTCAACCTGGTCAAGGTGACGCAGGTCATGCTGATTCGCTGAACACTGCCTGGCAAACGTCGCTCCCTTCGTCTGTGGGAGTTTAATCTGGAGGGACCACGAGCTCTCCAGCATTTTATGGGCGCAACGCCCGTGGAGATGTATAAAATGTTCTTTGGATCACAAGCAATGTGTCCGGATTTGACCGAGGACGCAGGTTTAAGCTGCAATCGCTCGGATACTCAAGTAAGTAACCTTGTGCCCGGACTCGCTATCCGTAAAATTGTCATAAATTCGCCTCTAAAAGAGCTGTCCTTTTAAACAGGAGTGGATAGCAAAGGCAAAGCTGATCAGGTGTCCGGCTCCCCTTCCTGAGACCAGGCCGGATCCCGTGCTAGTCAGGATGTTGAAGATCGTGCCTTTGGAGGGAAGTGAGGGGGAGGACAAGGAAACTATGGCCTCCTCGAAGGAGGCTGCTCCGAAGGGAAGAACCGACAATTCCTCTCCTAAGGGGAAGAAGAGGGCCGCCTCTGACGACCCGGAGACCATGGCCTCAAAGCGAGGGAATAATTCCTCGTCAGAGGGTCCGACGCCGGGGAGATCCTCGGCCGAACTATGCCCTCAAAGGGATCAGCCCTCCAGCGAGCCATAAGTAGAGAAAGATTTTCCTTTAGAGGGATGAGAGAAATCCTTGCTTTTTATCTAAGAAGATTAACCGAAATTTTACCTTGTAGCTCGGACCTCAACCCTTCTCAGCAGAGCTCGTCTTCGGGGGATCTTCTTCCGGAGATGATGGAGAGTGGAACGCCTCCCCCTGCTGTACCGCTTGGCGAGGCGGGCGACCCTGAGGTGTCGTCGCGGAGAGTTTCTCCGAATCCGGCAAGGGCGGAAGGTAGCCATATGTCCCCCAAGGTTCTCCGCGTCCGGCCTTCGATGGAGGTCATAGGATGAGTCCGACACCGTCCGATGCGCGATCGGAGGAGCTGATGATTCTGCTGGGGCGAGCTTCTATCTCAGAGGAGCACCGTACATTGATGGGTACGGTGATTGGTAGGATTTCGTCCGCGGAAAGCGGATTGCATGAGGCCGTCAGAAGTTTGCTGACGGGTTTTGAGGTATGTTTGATAATGTACTTCTTTGTCAGTTGCGCATAAACAAGATGCGCCCTGTGTAGATAGTAGCCCCTGAGACTCTGTGCGTTGTCAAAATTGACGGCGCGCAGAGGATCATAATCCCAGGTCTAAAATGTCACCTTTGTATACAGGTGGCGAAGTGTCCGGAATCGAGCCGAACTGATGATTTTGCCGAACTAAAGCGGCAACTTGACATGGCAGATGCCGACATCGCGCTCGTCAACGAGCGGCTTGATGAGGCTCAAGGTATGCAATTCCTCGGGCGGCATCTTGTAAGAGGAGCTTTATGCCAGTATCTTACAATGTGTGTGCTTGACACAGATGGTGCGGCCGCCGTGGAGAGTCTTCGGGCGGAACTTGCCCGAGCTAAGGAACAAGCCAGGAAAAGTGATGCGGCTGCCGAGAAGGCCCTTGAAGAGCTGAGAGCCGAACAGGCTGCTCACTGCCGAAGCAAGAAGGAGATGGCCGTGATGGCCGTGAAGTTAAAAAGTGTTGCTGACCGTTGCAAGTTTCTTGAGAAAGAAGACCGGGCGAGACAGACGGACTTAGAGAAGGCCGTTGCTGATGCCAAGGATGCTCGCTCTGCGATGAGAGCTGCGAAGGAGGAGCTGCGTCAGGCCGGACAGATTGCGGCTGGAAAGCCCTTTATGCTGCGGATGATGTTTTGCGATCCGAAGTTTGCTCCGTTGGACCGGATGTGGAGTGCGGAGGACACCTATCTGGATTTGGCAGCGAGTGCTGCTAATGCGACCGAATACTTTCGAGATCAAGAAGATCGCAAAGTGGAAAGGCTTTTCTGGTCGTAGTTCCAGAATCCAGAGCGTCCACTGGCAGTGGATGATCGTCTGGCTCAATGGGCCGAACTGAATAGATTGTCCGGACTCGCCATGAAGTACGTCATGGGTCATCTGTGGCCGGGGAGATCGGAGCCGAAGAGTTATTTCAGCTTGGTGCAGCAATTCCTTGACGCGGTGCCACGTATCAATGCGATGAAGAGGTCAGCATGCATAGAGGGCGCACGGATGGCTCTTGCCCGTGTCAAGACATACTGGGCAGAGATGGAGACCACCGTTGTTGCATCCCGAGATTCGGACAAAAGCCGAGCACCCTCCGAGCACTATTTTCAGGAAGTCCTTGAAGGCGCTCGTGTAATAGAGACGCAGTGCTCGAAGGATGCTATGTTCTGATAGCATATGTAATTATAAAGCAATATTTTGATGAATTGTAGTAGCCTTTTATACTTGTGCCTTCAAGTATTTGGAACACCTCCTGTGCGGCCATTTTAAGATATATATACAAAATCTGAAAGATTGCAGTCGTTGGCTTCAGCCCCCACACACATAGTGCGGGGGTGCTCATAGAAAGCGCATTTTCACACTTAATCCAACGTCTTGGTCCTAAAAAGGAGGTGATAGCGCAGCGAGCTAGGCAACCAGACTATAATGCTTTAACACTTTCGCTTAGCCATAGGAGCTTGACAATGGGACTATTTAGGTAGCCCCTAGTGGCGACTGCGCTCGCCCAAATTCGAGGCGCGTATGTTCCTGGCCGGGAAACGGCCCTTCGTTAATGCGGAGGAATCCTACAGATTCCGGAGAGTCATCGAGTGGTTGACCAGTCTCACGCCATATCATGACAGTCAGTTTTTAGCTTTCTCTACTGAGGTGCTCGCCTGGCCGAACCAGGGCACAATCGCAGTAGTTCTCCTGGTGCCGCCTTAGCCGATAGAGCGGAACGTAAGGCAGCCGAACACAGGAGCCGGGCAACCCAACATTTGACCAAAATCATGACTCGGAGCTGATGCATGTAAGGCCAAACTCGCGATGCCGAACACTCCCTAAGGTATTCGGTCTTTATGAGAGCAGGCAAGGTAACGCTCTGAGGTATAAGCCCCTAGTGTCCAGGTACGCGCAAGAATTCTGACGTGGCCACATGCCAAGACGCCAGCCTCCTCCTTGGTCATAGAACCAGGGGATGTGTATCAACAAGAGACAGTAAAAAAGGTTTACGCAGGGTCTTAATCTAAAAAGAATCCTTGGAACGGGTCCCTACTGCACGTCTGCGCCTGTGTCTCCGTTGTGCCGTATCCTGGACGGGCGCAGCACAACGTTCATCTGTAAAAAGAGAGCAACTAAGTTGAAAAAGGGGCGTGCCGAACAAAAGTTATATGAAATAAACAAAGTGTAAAGTAAAATATGAAAAATTGAGCTTTATTGTCTCTTATTTTATACGTGTGAAGCCCCTAGTGCAGGGGTATATGGCCACTAAGCCTTTATCAATGATACTTTTGTGCCGGACTCGTCTATCCGTGTCCGTGGTCTTAATGACCTACTCCAATGTTCTGGCTGGTGAAGCCATTGTATTGTGGGGCTGTTAAAGCCGAAATGCAAAGCCCCGTAGCCTATCTGCGGTCGGGAAGGCAGGCGAAAAGCGCGGCCCAGCGGGCGAACATGCCGGCTCCGGCTCCGCGCACCTGCTGATTCAAATCAGGGAAAGGATCCTTTCTTCTATTGATTTGATAGAAATTCGTTTTTCGCACAATCCTCCGCTTGGGGGAGGTGTTTTCACTGCTTCCCCTTTAAGGAGATGATGCCGCGTGGACCGGGCATCTTAAGCGTAAGAGATGCATAACGCGGTATTGTGTTAAAGCGGGCGAAAGCTTCGCGTCCCAGTAGTGCTTGATAGAGACTTGAGAATGGGACGATGTGGAAAGTCAGCTTTTCGTGACGGAAGTTATCGGCAGAGCCGAAAATAACCTCGAGCCGGAGAAAACCCATGCAATGGGTGTCCGGACCTGGCATTACTCCTTGAAAGGAGGTTTTGCTGTGGCGAATTCTTTTTGGGTCGATCCCCATGTGGCGGATTGAGTCCTGATATATCAGGTTGAGTCCGCTGCCACTGTCCATAAGGACATTTGAAAACTGGAGTCCGCCAATTATTAGATCGAGTACCAGGGCAATCCAGCCTGGGTTCCTGACACTTCTAGAATAATCCAGATGATCGAAGATGATTGGTTTTGACAACCAGTGGCGGGATTCCTTTGGGATAGGCCGTGGGGCGCATACCTTTATGGGCGCCGCACGTTTCATTATGTGGAGTAAGTTTACTGTTTTCACTTCTTGTGGGAAATTCTTTTGTTTCCTGGTACTCTTCTTTTGGGGTTCGTCCTCGTCTTCGCTTGGTGTGTCGAGCCCCTTGTGTTCGGCATTGAGTCTGCCGGATTGTTTGAAAACCCAACAATCTCTGTGGGTATGGTTAGCAGGCTTTCCGGGAGTGCTGTGTATTTGACATATCCTATCCAAGATTTTGTTTAGGTTGGATAGGTCGTCCCTGTTATCTTGGAGGGGCGGCTTTTTCTGATTCTGTCGTGAGCTTTTGAATCCGGCGTTGACTGCCATGCTCTTCGGACTTTTTTCCTTAGTCCGGCGACGGTCCTTATTGCGTCGCGGTTTTCCATTTCCATCCCTAGTTTCGGATGTACTTGGGTCACTGGTGCTGCATCTTGCCAACCAGCTGTCCTCTCCTGCGCAAAAGCGGGTCATGAGGCTTGTTAGTGTGGCCATTGTTCTTGGCTTTTCTTGGCCGAGGTGTCTGGCGAGCCATTCGTCTCGGACATTATGCCTGAAAGCCGCTAAGGCTTCAGCATCCGGACAATCAACTATCTGATTCTTTTTAGTAAGAAATCTGTTCCAGAATTGCCGAGCTGACTCTCCGGGCTGTTGAGTTATGTGACTAAGATCGTCTGCATCCGGAGGGCGGACATAGGTCCCTTGAAAATTTGCTCGGAAAGCGTCCTCGAGCTCTTCCCAACTTCCGATTGTGTTTTCAGGAAGGCTTTTGAGCCAATGCTGGGCTGGCCCTTTAAGCTTGAGGGGTAAGTATTTTATGGCGTGGAGGTCATCTCCTCTAGCCATATGTATGTGGAGGATATAATCCTCGATCCAGACTCCAGGGTCTGTTGTTCCATCATATTCCTCTATGTTTACGGGTTTGAATCCCGCTGGAAATTCATAATCCAGGACCTCATCGGTGAAACATAGGGGGTGTGCAGCACCCCTGTATTTGGGTGTGCCGGATTCTGATAATGGCTTTATTGCATTGCTTACGAGAGCTTGCTTTCTTGGCCCATAAATGGACCTGGCTGGGCCATGATGCGAATCCTTAAGTGGGTCGCATGCCGGCGTAAGTGCGGCGCTGCTTGCCACTTTATGCTGGCCATGGGGTTGTCTATCCGACCGTGTGGCTTTCTCACTTTCGGAATGCGAGGGCTCTAAGGCCTCCTCGTCGAATTCAGGCAGGAGCTTTCTCTTCGGATAGCTTTTAGTGCGGCGACTGTCGCAGTATTTGTCTATGGTATTGATTACTTTACTCCATCTGATCCTGAGTGCATCTTCCATAGTTTTTAGCTTCCGCTTCTGCTTTTTCAGGCCGTTTGCAACGAGCTGTTTGTGGAGGTTCTTCTGCTTCGTGGGCTTGTCCGGCGTAGGGTCGTCCGGAATGCCATTTTCGCCGGGGGAGGGATGTTCGGTTTCTCTATCCGGGTTGTCCTGTTGGGACGGTTGCTCTAAGGCATGCTCGTCGTCTACCGGCTCATCCTGCTCTATGGCTGGGTCTTTATCGAGGCAGGGCTTGGGTCGGCGTTTACGCCGACGCTTTGATTGTTTTTCGAGAGATCGATCCCTCTTTCCATCCCCGTTTTCCTCGTTGTTGCTTCCTTTAGGTCCACCATGTACACATCGTGAGATGAGGTGGCTGTCCAATGCCCTATAGGCGTTGGTTTTTGGTTGTCTCCTGCATCGTCGTCCATACCGTCGATGTCTTCGGAGTCGAAGTCGAGCATGTCGGTTAAGTCGTCGACAGTGGCTACGAAGTGGGTGGTGGGTGGGTTTTGAATTTCTTCATCATCCGAATCCCATCCTTGCTGACTGTAGTCCGGCCAGGGCTCTCCTGATAAAGAGAGAGACTTTAGCGAATTCAGGATGTCACCGAAGGGCGAGTGCTGAAAGATGTCTGCGACGGTGAACTCCATTATCGGCGCCCAATCGGATTCGATCGGCAGGGGCGCGGGGGGCTCGGAGTTCGGAAAGGAATCCGGCTCCTCAAAGTCATGGGCCATGCAGAGTGCAGGGCTGGAGTTCAGCTCGATCGCCTCTGAGATCGCAGCCCCTGAGCCAGCGTCCAACCGCTGATCCTCGATCGGCGCAGTAGGCTCCGAATCAATGGTCGGAACCGATGTGTGTGCGGCCTCCAAGGCGTTGTTCGGCAGCAGAGCTATATCATGCCCATCGAGACAGTGCGGCGCGCTTAGCTGTGGCTCGAATCCGTCGAAGATCAAGTCCCGCCGGATGTCAGCCGTGTAGTTTAGGCTTCCAAACCTGACCTGATGGCCAGGGGCGTAGGTTTCGATCTGCTCAAGGTGGCCAAGCGACTTGGCCCGCAGTGCGAAGCCGCCGAAGACGAAGATCTGTCCGGGGAGAAAAGTCTCACCCTGGACTGCATCGTTGTTGATGATCGAAGGAGCCATCGGGCCTAAAGGCGACGGCACAGAGGAACTCTCAATGAAAGCACCAATGTCGGTGTCAAAACCGGCGGATCTCGGGTAGGGGGTCCCGAACTATGTGTCTAGGCCGGATGGTAACAGGAGGCAAGGAACACGATGTTTTACCCAGGTTCGGTCCCTCTTGATGGAGGTAAAACCCTACGTCCTGCTTGATTAATATTGATGATATGGGTAGTACAAGAGTAGATCTACCACGAGATCAAGGAGGCTAAACCCTAAAAGCTAGCCTATGGTATGATTGTTGTATATGAAGTTGTCCTACGGACTAAAACCCTCCGGTTTATATAGACACCAGAGAGGGTTAGGGTTACACAAAGTCAGTTACAATGGTAGGAGATCTAAATATCCGCATCGCCAAGCATGCCTTCCACGCCAAGGAAAGTCCCATCCGGACACGGGACGAAGTCTTCAATCTTGTATCTTCATAGTCCTGGATTCCGGCTGAAGGTATAGTCCGGCTACCCGAACACCCCCTAATCCAGGACTCCCTCAGCGAGCATCAGCCGGCTATGCCATATGGTCCACGATGCCGGCCTGCGGCCCGGCACCGAGGAACGTCTCCAGGTCGTGCTTGAGGTCGCCAGGGCGAGAGGCCGCTTGGATGACAGCTCCGTCTCCTTGTTCGACGAGGTCCTTGTCGGCTTCCTCGACAAGTTCATCATCGTCAAGAAGCTCGCGGATGACCTTGACGTACACCTCCAGCCCACACGCCCAGGCTCTGCGATGCCCGCCATCCTCAACGGCCTCTGTGGTGACAACCTCTTCGATGCACTGGTGGCCCTGCGACTGCCCGCCGTCACGCCGGAGAATGTCCACCTAAGCAAGACACCATCGACATAATCAGCAATGTCTATGCGCAAATCGTCCATAAGGACTACTACGTGCTAGAGGAGGATGATAGGTTGCTGGCCTTCTTGGACCGTAGGGCAACCTTGGACGGCATTGTTTGAAAGCATGTTGAGCTCACCGCCAACGCCGCTGCTCCTCACACGTTGGTTGGTGACCCGACGCACTAGGGCGTGAGGATGTCGTTGATGGATCTATATGTATATTTATCTTTCCGTCAAATCCATGTAGTAGTATATGGTACTACTGGTAATTATCTTACATTTCGCATCAACTTCATAATTTTCGTACGTACTCCATGCATGAACCGTGCCAGAACGAAACTTCTCATTACTCCAGGGAAAATTGTTATTTCTATCTATCGGTCACGCGATGGGGCAGAACCAAATTTTACAAGTTACAAGTTCAAAAGGAAAAGCCTGTTGTGTTTGCGTCGCACCCCCACACGATTGGTCCGGCACGCTGCTCAAGGGGGAATGTGTCTTGTGTTGCATTTTCACTTACAAGTGGGACCACAGTTGAGCAAACCGACCATCGGCAAACCCCCAACCCGCCCACCGCGCGATGGCTGTGAAAACGGGAGGGAGAAGGGATGGCTATAGCACGGCTGAGAAAACATGAGGGAGAAGAGATGGCTATAGCATAGACTCCAAGAAAATTGGTGTCAAATGGGACTCGTGTGGGTGGCGTGTGCCGTACTGCTAGATGTGAATGCTAGATATGGCCCATGCCACCCCACTATATCGAGGTGCTGCTTACGTAGAACAAATTTCCTAGAGTCCGTGCTCAGCCCTCCTCTATCTCTCTTCTCAGCCAGCCAGCAGATGCATGGAGCCCATCGTCTGTTTGCTCACATGCGGTCCCACATGTCAGTGAAAACGCAAGAGGACCCATTGAACATGCACATCTTTCACCTCGACGTGTTGGTGATGAAAAACAAATCCAATAAATATCTTCGGTGGCCGCTTTTGGAGTTACTCAAGAGTAAGATTCCATTTATAGTTTAACCCAAGATGCACATCACATGGATTCAACTAGCACTCCATTTTCTTGCATGACACGACATGGATGTTGGATGTCCCACATGTCGGCAAAAGGAGGAAGAACTTGACCAAATCTTCTCCACATTTAGACCGGAGGAGTACAAAACACTGCAAGCACTACAAAAAAAGGACACATACATGACATTTTGGGCCGAACGAAAAAAAAATTATGTCATGCTTATGACACTTCTATGAGGATAATTGTGACAAAACCCGGTATCATCATAGATGTGGTGGGCTCCTACTTCTATGACAGAAAATGGGCTTTTTGTCCTGGGCGGGCCGGAGACGCGGCTGCATGACATTCTTTGGGCCGTCCATGACGGAGAAAACCCATGCTAGAAGCGAGGGCGAGGAAAATATCGGGGGAGTTCCCGGCTACGGTGGGTGGTCGGGGGCCGAGCGATGTGTGTTTCTCTCGTACGTATGCGCGTGTGTGCGAGGCATTGCACTCTAACTGAACCCGAGTGAGGTGTTGCGCTCTAACTAAACCCGGGCGATTGAACTACAGGCTACGCGCTACTAAACCCGAGCGATTGATCGATCCCTTGCAGTTAACTGAACCCGAGCGATTCCTTCGCTACTGCTGCTAACTGAAGCCAATCGATGCTGCCTCTTCATGAACAGTGAGCGTTGTTGGGGGGTTTGGATGAACAGTTCCTGGTGGGGGTTGGATGAACAGGACCCCATGGTAGTAGAGGCCGTTGCCGCTGGATGAACAGTACCCTGATCGATCAAGCCAGTGGATGAACAGGACCCCGTGGAGGGCTGGATGAACAGGACCCCGTGGAGGGCTGGTTGAACAGTAGCTAGTGGAGGGCTGGTTGAACAATAGCCGATGGAGGGCTGGATGAACAGTAGCCCGTGGAGGGGTGGTTGAACAGGACCCCATGGAGAGGGCTGGTTGAACAGTAGCCGGTGGAGGCTGGATGAACAGGAGCCCGTGGATGAAAGTCGCAGGTGGAGGCTGGAGGAGGTTGATGGTGGATGAACAGTAGCCCGTGGAGGCTGGAGGAGGTCGATGGTGGAGATGAACAGTATCCCGTAGAGTCCCGTTTTGTGGTACGCCACACCCCTCCCCATGAACAGGACCCCTGTTTCGACCATAGCGCTCCAACACAAGTCCGTTTCCTCCGTTTTGTGGTTCGCCACACCCCTCCCGATCAACAAGACCCCGTATCGACCATAGGAGGTCTGTTTCCTTCGTTTTGTGGTACGCCAGACCCCTCCCGATGAACAGGATCCCGTTTCCACCATGGACGGTGATGACGCACAAGTATAGGGGATCTATCGTAGTCCTTTTGATAAGTAAGAGTGTCGAACCCAACGAGGAGCAGAAGGAAATGATAAGCGGTTTCTAGCAAGGTATTCTCTGCAAGTACTAAAATAAGTGGTAACAGATAGTTTTGTGATAGGATAATTTGTAACGAGCAAGAAGTAGCAAAAGTAAATAAAGTGCAGCAAGGTGGACCAATCCTTTTTGTAGCAAAGGACAAGCCTGGACAAACTCTTATATAGAGAAAAGTGCTCCCGAGGACACATGGGAATATCGTCAAGCTAGCTTTCATCACGTTCATATGATTCGCGTTCGGTACTTTGATAATTTGGAATATGGGTGGACTGGTGCTTGGGTATTGTCCTTACTTGGACAAGCATCCCACTCATGATTAACCTCTATTGCAAATATCCGCAACTACAATAAAAGTATTAAGGTAAACCTAACCATAGCATGAAACATATGGATCCAAATCAGCCCCTTACGAAGCAACGCATAAACTAGGGTTTAAGCTTCTGTCACTCTAGCAACCGATCATCTACTTATTACTTCCCAATGCCTTCCTCTAGGCCCAAATAATGGTGAAGTGTTATGTAGTCGACGTTCACATAACACCACTAGAGGAAAAACAACATACATCTCATCAAAATATCGAACGAATACCAAATTCACATGACTACTAATAGCAAGACTTCTCCCATGTCCTCAGGAACAAACATAATTACTCACAAAGCATATTCATGTTCATAATCAGAGGGGTATTAATGTGCATATAGGATCTGAACATATGATCTTCCACCAAATAAACCAACTAGCATCAACTACAAGGAGTAATTAACACTACTAGCAACCTACTAGTACCAATCCCGGACTTGGAGACAAGAATTGGATACAAGAGATGAACTAGGGTTTTGAGAGGAGATGGTGCTGGTGAAGATGTTGATGGAGATTGCCCTCTCTCGATGAGAGGGGCGTTGGTGATGATGATGGCGATGATTTCTCCCTCCCAGAGGGAAGTTTCCCCGGCAGAACAGCTCCGCCAGAGCCCTAGATTGGTTCCGCCAAGGTTCCGCCTCGTGGCGGCGGAGTTTCGTCCGAGGAGATGGCTTATGATTTTTTTTCTCATCGAAAGACTTCATAGAGCAGAAGATGGACATCGGAGGGCCACCAGGGGGCCCACAAGGTAGGGGGGCGCGCCCAGGGGGGTAGGGCGCGCCCCCACCCTCGTGGGCAGGGTGTGGCCCCCCTGGTGAACTTCTTGCGCTAAGTATTTTTTATATATTCTGAAAACGTCTTTCGTGAAGTTTTAGGACTTTTGGAGCTGTGCAGAATAGGTCTCTAATATTTGCTCCTTTTCCAGCCCAGAATCCCAGCTGCCGGCATTCTCCCTCTTTATGTAAACCTTGTAAAATAAGAGAGAATAGGCATAAGTATTGTGACATAATGTGTAATAATAGCCCATAATGCAATAAATATCGATATAAAAGCATGATGCAAAATGGACGTATCAACTCCCCCAAGCTTAGACCTCGCTTGTCCTCAAGCGAAAGCCGAAATCGAAAAATATGTCCACATGTTTAGAGATAGAGGTGTCGATAAAAGTAAAATATGGACATGAGGGCATCATGATCATTCTTAGAACAGCAACTTACATAATTCTTGTCATATGATTTCTTATGCTAGAGTAATAATTCAATCACAATTTCAAGTATGAATCGTAAACTTCATTGAAAACTAACAAACTATAATCTCAGTCGTTGGAGCAATTGCAATTCATCATAACATAGGAAAGAGTCAATATATAAGAGCTTTTAAGCAAGTCCACATACTCAACTATCATATAGTCTTTCACAATTGCTGACACTCACGCAATACTTATGGGTATGGAGTTTTAATCGGACACAGAGAAAGATAGGGGCTTATAGTTTTACCTCCCAACATTTTACCTCAAGGGTAATGTCAACAATAATAGTTCATGAAAACTCACATCCAATTAGCCATATATACCAGGATCTTTCCAACATACTGTGCTTGCCAAAGGATAAAATGTAAAAAGGAAGGGTGAAGATCACCATGACTCTTATGCAAGGTAGGAGATAAAAGTAAAAGATAGGCCCTTCACAGAGGGAAGCAGAGGTTGTCATGCGCTTTTATGGTTGGATGCACAAAATCTTAATGCGAAAGAACGTCACTTTATATTGCCACTTGCGATATGGACCTTTATTATGCAGTCTGTCGCTTTTATTTCTTCCATATCACACGATCGTATAAAGCTTATTTTCTCCCACACTAATAAGTCATACATATTTAGAGAGCAATTTTTATTGCGTGCACCGATGACAACTTACTTGGAGGATCTTACTCAATCCATAGGTAGGTATGGTGGACTCTTATGGAAAAACTGGTTTAAGGGTATTTGGAAGCACAAGTAGTATCTCTACTTGGTGCGATGAATTTGGCTAGCATGAGGGGGGAAGGCAAGCTCAATCATGTTGGATGATCCATGACAATATAATTTATCTCATATGTAAGAAAACATAACCCATTACGTTGTCTTCCTTGTCCAACATCAACTCTTTAGAATGTCATATTTTAATGAGTGCTCACAATCATAAAAGATGTCTAAGATAGTATATTTATATGTGAAGACCTCTCTTTCTTTATTACTTTGTATTAATTGCAACGATGATCAAAACTATGTTTGTCAACTCGCAACAACTTTTATTCATCATACTTTTTCTATGTGAGCTCATTACTCTCCATAAGATCCATATGATCTCTTTGTTTCCTTTTTTATTCTTTCTCTTTTCTTTTATTCAGTTAGGATCATGGCAAATTAATCAAGCCCTTGACTCAACACCAATCTTTATTATATATAGCTCATGGACCCGATTACATAGAGGGATCATAAAGCAAAACTCAAAACTAGATCATGCCATAAACTTTATTCTACTAGATCAAGATATTACCAAAAGGATCGAACTAAGAAAATGGTAAAGATAAAAGTGATGGTGATACGATACCGGGGCACTCCCCCAAGCTTGGCAGTTGCAAAGGGGAGTGCCCGTACCAGATACTCAATTCTTCTTTGTTGGTGGATAAGGTGATGGTTTTGTTGATGGCGTAGGCTTGTCATCCTTCTTCCAAGGCATAGGCTCACCATCATAGAAGGATGATCAAGTCTCCTGAAACCTCAAATCTACAGCCGAACTCATCCTCTTGAATCTATATTCATACTCACAGTTTTGATTTTGCACGTCATAGATCTGGGCTTAGAGGTGCTCGATTTTCTCATGAAGCTTGAAGATGGCCTCCCCAATGTCCTTGACGTCCAGCTTGTGGTTGTTGGTGAACTCCGTGATCATAATGTGATTGGAATTGAGTCCACGCTCCACCATCTCCTGACACCTGAAAACTTCTTGCTCCAATGCCTCGAGCCTTGCCTCCGTGCTTCCGGTCTTCCTTGGTCCCTCAACATCGCAGATGTGCAACAACCCCTCACTCATCTCAATGGTTTGAGGGTGTTGCAGCACTTTCGCGAGGTAGGGTTTGATGACCTTCTCGAAGAACTGGTCCTTGGGGGCACTTGAAGACGACATGACGACATGGATTTGTCAGAAAAACAGCTCGAAACAAAGACAGGAGATTTTTGCGTGATACAGGAGTCAAAACCCCCGGGAGATTATATAATGAATTTTTACCGACCAAAATACGTATTGTGCAAGAAAACGGAGTCTGGAGGGCGTACGATGTGCCCACGAGGTAGGGGGCGCGCCCAGTAGGGTAGGGCGCGCCCTCCACCCTCGTGGAGGCCTCGTGTCCTTCCCGGAGTGCTTCTTATTTTTCTATTTTTCTAAATATTCCAAAACGGATAAATATTGCCTTAAAAACAGTTTTGGAGTCGGTTTACTTACCGTACCACATACCTATTACTTTTCGGAGTCTGAAACGTTTCGGAAAGTGTCCCTTACGTATTCCCCTAGGGTTACGGTTTCAATAACATTGGTTTCAACATTTATGGGATTACCTGAGATATAATGTTTGATTCTTTGACCGTTCACCACCTTTGGATTTGTGCCTTCAAATTTGTTGATTTTTATGGCACCGGAACGATAGACCTCCTCGATAATGTAAGGACCTTCCCATTTAGAGAGAAGTTTTCCTGCAAAAAATCTTAAACGAGAGTTGTATAGAAATACATAATCACCTACATCAAACTCACGCTTTTGTATCCTTTTATCATGCCATCTTTTAACTTTTTCTTTAAACAACTTGGCATTTTCGTAGGCTTGGGTTCTCCATTCATCGAGTGAGCTAATATCAAATAACGTCTTCTCACCGGCAAGTTTGAAATCATGATTGAGCTCTTTAATAGCCCAATATGCCTTGTGTTCTAGTTCGAGAGGTAAGTGACATGATTTTCCATAAACCATTTTATACGGAGACATACCCATAGGATTTTTATATGCAGTTCTATAGGCCCATAATGCACCATCAAGTTTCTTGGACCAATTCTTTCTATACCTATTGACAGTCTTTTGCAAAATTAATTTGAGCTCTCTATTACTCAATTCTACTTGACCACTAAACTGAGGGTGATAAGGAGATGCAATTCTATGATTAACATCATACTTGGCAAGCATTTTACGGAAAGCACCATGAATAAAATGTGAACCACCATCAGTCATTAAATATCTAGGGACTCCAAATCTTGGAAAAATAACTTCTTTAAGCATTTTAATAGAAGTGTTATGATCAGCACTACTAGTTGGAATAGCCTCTACCCACTTAGTAACGTAATCAACAGCAACTAAAATATGTGTATATCCATTTGAGGCAGGAAAAGGTCCCATATAGTGAAAGCCCCAAACATCAAATGGTTCAATAACGAGTGAATAGTTCATAGGCATTTCTTGATGTCTACTAATATTACCAATTCTTTGACATTCATCACAAGATAAGACAAACTTACAGGCATCTTTGAAGAGAGTAGGCCAGTAAAAACCGGATTGCAATACCTTGTGTGTAGTTCTATCTCCAGCATGGTGTCCTCCATAAGCTTCGGAGTGACACTTGCGTAGGATATGTTCCTATTCATGCTCAGGTACACAACGTCCAATAACACCATCTACTCCTTCTTTATAAAGATGTGGATCATCCCAAAAGTAATGCCTCAAATCATAGAAGAACTTTTTCTTTTGTTGGTATGTGAAACTAGGTGGTATGAATTTGGCAACAATGTAATTAGCATAATCAGCATACCATGGAGTAGTATGAGAATCATTTATGACATTTAATTGCTCATCAGGAAAGCTATCATCAATAGGTAGTGGGTCATCAAGCACATTTTCTAACCTAGACAAGTTGTCTGCAATAGGGTTCTCAGCTCCCTTTCTACCAACAATATGTAAGTCAAATTCTTGTAGCAAGAGAACCCATCTAATAAGTCTAGGTTTAGCATCTTTCTTTTCCATAAGATATTTAATAGCAGCATGATCAGTGTGAATAGTTACTTTAGAATCAACAATATAAGGTCTGAACTTATCACAAGCAAATACAACTGCTAAGAATTCCTTTTCAGTTGTAGCATAATTTCTTTGAGCATTGTCTAGGGTTTTACTAGCATATTGAATAACATTTAATTTCTTATCAACTCTTTGCCCTAGAACAACACCTACAGCATAATCACTAGCGTCACACATAATTTCAAAGGGTAAATTCCAATCAGGTGGCTGCACAATAGGTGCAGAGATCAATGCTTTCTTAAGTATTTCAAATGCTTCTACACAATCATCATCAAAGACAAATGGTATATCTTTTTGTAATAAATTAGTCAGAGGCTGAGAAATTTTTGAGAAGTCCTTAATGAACCTCCTATAAAATCCGGCGTGACCAAGGAAACTTCTTATACCTTTGATGTCCTTGGGGCATGGCATCTTTTCAATAGCATCAACTTTGGCTTTATCAACTTCAATACCTCTTTCAGAAACTTTATGCCCCAAGACAATACCTTCATTAACCATAAAGTGGCACTTTTCCCAATTCAAGACAAGATTAGTTTCTTCACATCTCTGCAAAACACGATCAAGTTTGCTCAAGCAATCATCAAAAGAAGATCCATAGGCGGAGAAATCGTCCATGAAAACCTCACAAATCTTTTCACAAAAGTCGGAGAATATAGCCATCATGCATCTTTGAAAGGTAGCAGGTGCATTACATAAACCAAAAGGCATACGTCTATAAGCAAAAGTACCAAAAGGGCAGGTAAAAGTAGTCTTTGATTGATCCTTGGCTGACACTGGTATTTGAGAGAAACCAGAATAACCATCTAGAAAGCAAAAGTGTGTATGTTTGGATAATCTTTCTAGCATTTGATCGATAAAAGGTAAGGGGTAATGATCCTATTTAGTGGCCTTATTTAATTTGCGGAAATCAATTACAATCCTATAACATGTAATAATTCTTTGAGGAATCAAGTCATCTTTATCATTAGGAACGACAGTAATACCTCCCTTCTTAGGGACACAATGGACATGACTTACCCACTGACTATCAGCAACGGGATAGATTATACCTGCCTCAAGGAGCTTTAGTATTTCCTTTCTTACCACTTCTTTCATTTTAGGATTCAGCCGTCGTTGATGATCATGAACTGGTTTAGCGTCTTCTTACAAATTTATTTTATGTTGACATAGAGTGGGACTAATGCCCTTAATATCATCAAGAGTATACCCAATAGCAGCAAGGTGCTTCTTCAGAGTTTTAAATAATCTCTCTTCCACATGCTCTGAAAGTTTAGCACTAATAATAACATGATATATCTTTTTCTCATCACGATAAGCATATTTAGGAGTATCAGGCAATGGTTTAAGCTCAAACACGGGATCACCCTTGGGCGGAGGAGGATCCCCTAGGATTTGAATAGGCAAATTGTGTTTCAGAATTGGTTCCTGTTTAAAGAATACTTCATCTATTTCCCTTCTTTCATTCATAAACATATCATTTTCATGGTCTAGCAAATGTTGCTCTAAAGGATCACTAGGAGGTACGGCAATAGAAGAAAGACCAATAATTTCATCCTTACTAGGTAATTCTTCTTCACGGTGTTGTCTACTAAATTTAGAGAAATTAAATTCATGAGACATATCATCTAAACCGATAGTAACAACATTCTTTTGCAATCTACCTTAGCATTAACAGTGTTTAAGAAGGGTCTACCAAATATAATGGGACAAAAGCTATCTTGTGGGGAACCAAGAACAAGAAAATCAGCAGGATATTTAGTTTTCCCACACAAGACTTCAACATCTCTAACAACTCCCACTGGTGAAATAGTATCGCTATTGGCAAGTTTAATGGTGACATCAATATCTTCTATCTCAGTAGGTGCAATATCATGCATAATTTATTTGTATAAGTCGTAAGGTATTGCACTAGCACTATCACCCATATCACTTAAGCCATGATAACAATGATCTCCTATTTTAACAGAAATAACAGGCATGCCTACCGCCGGTCTTTTTTTATCTTTAGCACAAGGTTTAGCAATTCTAGCAGTCTCATCAAGGAAATGAATAACATGCCCATCAATATTATCAGATAAGAGATCTTTAACAATAGCAATATCAGGTTCAACTTTAATTTTCTCATAAGGTGTATAAGCTTTAATATTGCTTTTACAAACCTCATTTGAAGCTTTACAATGATCCTTTATCCTAACAGGGAAAGGTGGTTTCTCAACATAAGAAGTAGAAACAATAGGATCATTATAAGTGATAGTCTTTTCTTCGACTTTAATAGGTGCAGCTACTTTTACTTCTATGGGAGGATGATATTTAAACCACTTCTCCTTGGGGAGATCAACATAAGTAGCAAAAGATTCACAGAAAGAAGCTACTATCTCAGAGTCAAGTCCATATTTAGTGCTAGATTTATGGAAAACATCGGTATCCATAAAAGATTTAACACAATCAAACTTAGGTGTCATACCTGACTCCTTACCTTCGTCGAGGTCCCAATCTTCAGAGTTGCGTTTAATTCTTTCCAATAAATCCCATTTGAATTCAATAGTCTTCATCATAAAAGAGCCAGCACAAGAAGTATCGAGCATGGTGCGATTGTTATCAGAAAGCCGAGCATATAAATTTTGAATAATCATTTCTCCTGAGAGGTCATGACTGGGGCATCAATATAACATTGATATAAGCCTCCCCCAAGCTTGAGTGATGCTTTCTCCTTCGCGAGGCCAAAAATTATATATATAATTGCGATCACAATGAACAAGATGCATAGGATAAAACTTCTGATGAAATTCCAATTTCAATCGTTTGTAGTTCCATGACCCCGTATCATCACATAGCCTATACCATGTCAATGCATCTTCCTTCAAAGATAAAGGGAAGACCTTCTTCTTAACAACATCTCCGGGTACACCTACAAGCTTAAATAATATACAATCTTCATCCACATATATTAGGTGCTCATTAGGATGCATTGTTCCCTCTCCTGCAAAAGGATTAGCCAGCAGTTTTTCTATCATAGCCGAAGGGATTTCAAAGCAATCATTTTCATTTTCATTTTCAGTAGGTTCAGTAGGTTGAGGAGCAACTCTTTACTCTACTGGTCGGGGTGAAGATACCCCGAACAAGCCCCTCAGAGGATTACTTTCCATAGTAACAAGTGACAATAAATTTCAGCACACTATATAAATTTTCCTTGCCAAATTCCACCTACCAAAGGCGCTTCACTCCCCGAAAACGGCGCCAGAAAAGAGTCTCGATGACCCACAAGTATAGGGGATCTATCGTAGTCCTTTCTATAAGTAAGAGTGTCGGACCCAACGAGGAGCAAAAGGAAATGATAAGCGGTTTCCAGCAAGGTATTCTCTGCAAGTACTGAAATAAGTGGTAATAGATAGTTTTGTGATAGGATAATTTGTAACGAGCAACAAGTAGAAAAAGTAAATAAAGTGCAGCAAGGTGGACCAATCCTTTTTGTAGCAAAGGACAAGCCTGGACAAACTCTTATATAGATAAAAGCACTCCCGAGGACACATGGGAATATTGTCAAGCTAGCTTTCATCATGTTCATATGATTCGCGTTCGGTACTTTGATAATTTGGTATGTGGGTGGACCGGTGCTTGGGTACTTTCTTTACTTGGACAAGCATCCCACTTATGATTAACCTCTATTGCAAGCATCCGCAACTACAACAAAAGTATTAAGGTAAACCTAACCATAGCATGAAACATATGGATCCAAATCAGCCCCTTACGAAGCAACGCATAAACTAGGGTTTAAGCTTCTGTCACTCTAGCAACCCATCATCTACTTATTACTTCCCAATGCCTTCCTCTAGGCCCAAAAATGGTGAAGTGTTATGTAGTCGACGTTCACATAACACCACCAGAGGAAAAACAACATACATCTCATCAAAATATCGAATGAATACCAAATTCACATGACTACTAATAGCAAGATTTCTCCCATGTCCTGAGGATCAAACGTAATTACTCACAAATCATATTCATGTTCATAATCATAGGGGTATTACTGTGCATATAGGATCTGAACATATGATCTTCCACCAAATAAACCAACTAGCATCAACTACAAGGAGTAATTAACACTACTAGCAACCTACTAGTACCAATCCCGGACTTGGAGACAAGAATTGGATACAAGAGATGAACTAGGGTTTTGAGAGGAGATGGTGTTGGTGAAGATGTTGATGGAGATTTCCCTCTCCCGATGAGAGGAGTGTTGGTGATGATGATGGCGATGATTTCCCCCTCCCAAAGGGAAGTTTCCCCGGCAGAACAGCTCCGCCAGAGCCCTAGATTGGTTCCGCCAAGGTTCTGCCTCGTGGCGGCGGAGTTTCGTCCGAGGAGATGGCTTATGATTTTTTTCTCATCTAAAGACTTCATATAGCAGAAGATGGACATCGGAGGGCCGCCAGGGGGCCCACGAGGTAGGGGCACACCCAGGGGGTAGGGCGCTCCCCCCACCCTCGTGGGCAGGTTGTGGCCCCCTGGTGAACTTCTTGCGCTCATTATTTTTATATATTCTGAAAACGTCTTCCGTGAAGTTTCAGGACTTTTGGAGCTGTGAAGAATAGGTCTCTAATATTTGCTCCTTTTCCAGCCCAGAATCCCAACTGCCGACATTCTCCCTCTTTATGTAAACCTTGTAAAATAAGAGAGAATATGCATAAGTATTGTGACATAATGTGTGATAACAGCGCATAATGCAGTAAATATCGATATAAAAGCATGATGCAAAATGGACGTATCAGCCGGTCAAACACAAGGTCATTTCCTCCGTTTTGCGGTATGCCAGGCCTCGTTTCCATCGGCTGTTCCGTCCAAGCCGGATGGCTCCCGATGAACACGACGACGCATTTTGTTCCGACCCAGCCGGTTGCCTCCCCATGATCACGACGACGGCGCAGCTTCTCCATTCCTACCCATCCATGTACATGAGCCTTGGTCGTACATATGCGCGAGTAGGCGTTCGAGACCCCGCCCGTATGTATGTATGTGGCCGTATTTTCTTTCTTGCACCCTAACCGCTGTACGTACATGAACATGCTACGTGCGCGCCTCTACTACGACACGTGCGCACCTCTATTACGACACGTGCGCGCCTCTACATCGACCAGTATGTACGTACACGTTCACGACCAGAATGACAATGCTACGTCTCGCTTCGACCGGGTGGGTCCCGACTGTCAGGCACTTCCTTGCGTGTGAAAATGTAGCTGGTGGGTCCCAGCAGTCAGGGGGGAATGTTTTTTTCATGAAATATGGTGGCCTGTCTGATGGATCCCTGCTGTTAGGTGGAGGAATCATTATTTTCCACGTAATAAGGAGGCACTTCCTAGCTGCGGCCGTGGACCCAGCTATCGGCCTCTCCACGTACAGTACTCTTCCGATGGAAGTCATTCGTTGACCACGCCGCGCCGAGAGCACCAAGGCGGTGGATGACGGCGAGGCCTAGGAAGGGGACGGTGGAGCCGGGGAACACGCGGCAGTGGATGTCAAAGTGCAACTATCCCTGGGTGGTTTTGGTAATTCCTAACAACATATAGCTCATTGAGATAACATTATTCCAAGATTAATATTTGAGGAAAAGCTCAATGAATGGATGGCATGGATGAGGAAAGTGGATCCCTTAAAATTCTAAGGACAAAAAGTTTGGCTCAAGCGTGAAGCTCAAGACTCTACATTTTATATTTTAGTGATCCAAGATCACATTGAGTCTATAGGAAAAGCCAATACTGTCAAGGAGGGATGAGGTGTAGCTTAATGGCTTGCTTGCTCGAAGTGCTTAGTGATATGCTCCAAAATCCTCAACTACTCTCCCACATCCACATATGACCTAAACCAAAAGTCAAACTCGGCCCCACCGATTCTTTCTATCCGGCGCCACCGAGTTTCAAATGTCATAGCCACTGCCACAAACCCTAGGCAAATCGGTCTCACCGATAGGGATCTCGGTCTCACCGAGATGGGATTGTAATCTCTCTGTTTCCCTTTGTAACATTTCGGTCTTACCGAGATGAGTGATCGGTCCCACCGAGATTGCAATGTAATCTCTCTATTTCCCTTTTGTAACATTTCGGTCTCACCGAGATGAGCGAATCAGTCCCACCGAGTTTACCTGACCAACTCTCTGGTTAGCTTATTACCAAAATCGGTCCCACCGAGTTTGTGTAATCGGTCACACCGAGATTACGTTATGCCCTAACCCTAACCATATCGATCCTACTGAGTTGCATCTCAGTCCCACCGAAAATCCTAACAGTCACTAGGTTTGCTGAATCGGTCCGACCGAGTTTAACCATTCGGCCCCACCGAGTTTGGCAAATTGTGTGTAACGGTTAGATTCTGTGTGGAGGCTATATATACCACTCCACCCACTCTTCATTCGTGGAGAGAGCCATCAAAACATACCTACACTTCCAATACACATTTTTTGACAGAGAACCACCTACACTTGTGTTGAGGTCAAGATATTCCATTCCAACCATATGAATCTTGATCTCTAGCCTTCCCAAGTTGCTTTCCACTCAAATCTTCTTTCCACCAAATCCAAATCCTGTGAGAGAGAGTTGAGTGTTGGGGAGACTATCATTTGAAGCACAAGAGCAAGGAGTTCATCATCAACACACCATTTGTTACTTCTTGGAGAGTGGTGTCTCCTAGATTGGCTAGGTGTCACTTGGGAGCCTCCGACAAGATTGTGGAGTTGAACCAAGGAGTTTGTAAGGGCAAGGAGATCGCCTACTTTGTGAAGATCTACCACTAGTGAGGAAAGTCCTTCGTGGGCGACGGCCGTGATGGAATAGACAAGGTTGCTTCTTCGTGGACCCTTCGTGGGTGGAGCCCTCCGTGGACTCGCGCAACCGTTACCCTCCGTGGGTTGAAGTCTCCATCAACGTGGATGTACGATAGCACCACCTATCGGAACCACGACAAAAACATCCATGTCTCCAATTGCGTTTGAATCCTCCAAACCCTTCCCTTTACATTCTTGCAAGTTGCATGCTTTACTTTCTGCTGCTCATATACTCTTTTGCATGTTTGCTTGAATTGTGTGGATATTGCTTGACTTGTGCTAAGATAGCTAAAATCTACCAAGAACTAAAATTGGGAAAAGGCTAGATTTTTATTTGGTCAAGTAGTCTAATCACCCCCCCCCTCTAGACATACTTTCGATCCTACAAGTGGTATCAGAGCTTTGGCCTCCATTTTCTTTGATTTCCATAGCTTTTGGTGGTCATAGCCTTGGTTTCACAACCTAGGAGAGTATGGCGTCTAGCGAGGGAAATTATCACCGTAGAGGTCCTTGCTTTGATGGTACTAATTTTTCTAGTTGGAAGCATAAGACGAAAATGCATATTCTTGGACATAACCCCGCCGTTTGGGCTATTGTGTGTATTGGCTTGCAAGGTGAATTCTTTGATGGGAAAGAACCGAACCGTGAAGCCACCACGGATGAGTTGAAAATGCTGCAATACAACGCTCAAGCTTGTGATATCCTCTTCAACGGATTGTGCCCCGAAGAATTCAACAAAATCAGCCGTGTTGAGAATGCAAAGGAAATTTGGGATACTTTGATTGATATGCACGAAGGTACCGACTCCGTCAAGGAATCCAAATTGGATGTGCTTCAAAGTCAACTTGAAAAGTTCAAAATGAAGGATGGTGAAGGTGTCGCTGAAATGTACTCTAGGCTTGCTCTTATCACAAATAAAATTGCCGGCTTAGGGAGTGAAGAGATGACCGATAGATTCATCATCAAGAAGATCCTAAGAGCCTTGGATGGAAAATATGATACCGTGTGCACATTGATCCAAATGATGCCAATTACAAAGATCTCAAGCCAACGGAAGTCATCGGAAGAATTGTTGCTCATGAGATGTCACTCAAGGATAAAGAGGAACTTCACAACAAATCAAGTGGTGCTTACAAAGCCTCATGTGAAGCCCCCACATCATCGAGTGAGAAACAAACCTTCAATGAAGAATTGAGGTTAATGGTGAAGAACTTCAACAAGTTCTACAAGAGTAGAAGCAAAGAGAGAAGCTCCAAGTCAAGGTCCTACAATGACAAAAGATCTTCTAGTCGAGAGCGAAATTGCTACAATTGTGGAAGGCCCGGACACTATTCCAATGAGTGTACGCCCCCCTACAAGAGAAGAGAAGATTCTCCCAAGAGAAGAAGTAGAAGAGAAGAATCACCATCTAGAGAAAGAAGGAGTAGAGATGATCGTTATGAACGAAGACCCTCACGGAGAAGCAAGGATTCAGAAGGAAAAGACAAGTCATCAAGGAGCTACACAAAACGAAGACATCAAGCTCATGTTGGTGAATGGGTATCCGGCTCCGACTCCGACAACCACTCCGAGAGAAGCTATCACTCCGACTCCGAATATACTCAAGATGAAGGTGTTGCCGGTCTAGCACTTGTGACAACCAACTCCTACGACATATTTGACTCACCAAATGAAGGAGTTGGAACATGCTTCATGGCTAAAGGCCCAAAGGTATCACACCCCGAGTATGTTGATTTCAATAGTGATGAAGATGACTTGTTAGGTGATGATGATTTACTTGTTGACAACTCTAGTGATGAATACTATGATGAAACGTCAATTAATCATGCTAATAAAGATAAAACGAATGACAATGATAAGGAGAAGATTGAGTCTCTAACTAAAGAACTAAACACTCTTAAGTTAGCTCATGAAACTATCTTAGGAGATCATCGAGAACTTTTAAGGACTCATGAGAAATTGCGCTTTGAAAAGCTCAACCTTGAGCAAGAGCATGAGTTCTTAAAAGCAATCAATGATGATCTTCGTAAGAAAAGTTGTTCTTACATTGCCAAGCGTTTACTCTTATCCACTTACATGCCTCAAGTCAAGTCTAGTAACAAGAACAAGAAAGATTCTTCCTCTAGTAGTAACAATAATTATGCTAAATCCAATATTGTTGCTTCTAGTAGTTCTCTTGATTCCACTAATGATTCTCTTAGCCAAGTTACACTTGAGCAAGAAAATAGCTTATTGAAGGGAATTATAGAGAAAGGTGTTTACAAGAGCTTTGCCGGAAGTAAGCAATTCGAGGAAATTGTACGCAAGCAAGGAAGGCACCGGAAGAGTCAAGGTGTTGGTTTTGAACGAAAGTTCAATGCCAATGGAGTTGAGTGGGAAGAAGATCAATACCCCAAGACGAAGTTTGTTCCTTAACAAGAGAAGTATGATCCTACTTCTCTCAAAGGGACACAAGCTCAAGATGATCTTCCACCACAAGACCACAAGCAAAAAGGCAAGGACAAGCTTCAAGAGGAAATTGATGCATTTGAAGAAGCTCCTAAGGCCTTGGTCAAAGTGGGTTCCCAAGACTACTTCAAGTTCCACTTCATCAAGTACAACTACAACACCGAGGGTTCCCATCAAGATGGTGTGAATCCCGAAGAAGAAGAACTAGAGAGTTCTTGAGGGTGACTCTGCCAACATACTTCACTCTTATCATCTTGGCAAGAACAAGTGCAATCAACTTCCACATCTTGCACTAGTTCAAGGAGTCACAAACCCTCTTGTTGGTAAGACAAGGGACAAGGTAACCTAAAAGCTTTCATAGACATCATCTTGTGTGTGCATCACTCTATGTCTATGGATATCCTTGTTTGTTCCTTGTGGGACTAACCCGTGTAGGTATTGAAAGTGCAACTCACTCCAATGGATAGCTTCAAATGATTTAAATCAACATTGAGCATCCACATCTTCAACATCTACATGAAGTCATCATCGACAAAACCCAAGGTTAGTTCATCCCTCTTAAGGGGGATCTCACATCTAGGGGGAGCTTTACTCTAAGAATTGAGCTAAAGAAACTCTAAAGGTGTGAACACAACAATGCTTTATGTAAAAGTGGTAACCCCACTTGTGCTTAAACGATGAGTATGATCAAATGTTCTCATTTCACTCCTAAGTCAATATACTCATATATAGATGACCTAGTCATCGCAAACTGTTTGATAGATGCTAGAATTGGTTGTGCATGCTTTGTCACATATTTCAATTGCCATTTTATTGTGTGAGCATGTTGATTGCATATTTTACTCATTCGAGGACATCCACTTGTTGTTTTGATTGATTGGTTTTCTTTTCTTTTGCCAAGTGGATGGACAAGAATGCCTAAGAACCCTCTCTAGCTATCTATGCTTTTCTCGTCTCAAACTCTATTCATGCTACATCACAAAATTTGATCAAGTCAGATTCGAACCACTCTGTGTGAGGAGCACTCGGAGTCCCCGATTCGTCATAGACTTAAACTTCCAAAACTTCTTTGTGCTTTTCGGTCTGACCGATTCCTCCATTTCGGTCATACCGAGATCACTAAGTCGATCTAGGTTTTCAATCTCGATGCAACCGATTTGAACCTTTCGATCACACCGAGTTTCAGTAACTGCTTGCAGTTATGAATCTCGGTGCCACCGAGTTGTTCCACTCGGTCACACCGACAGGGTCGGGCTATATATACTCACAGGCAAAATTTTGGAAATTTCTCCGAAACCCCTTCGCCCGCGCATAGCTCGCTCTGCCTCCTGGGTGTCCGGATCATCCTCCTCGTCGCCAACCGCCTCCTGCCGCTGGTCTCCGCCGCCATCAACGGAATTCTTCCCCGCCGTTGCCGCCGTTGTGAGTTCATCGCCGAACTAGGGTATGGACTCGATCACAGTGCTATTCCCGTCCGATTCCTAGCACATTGTGTTCATTATGATTCTTACCACGATTGAAATGCTTCTATCTAGTCAAAACACTCCGTAGATTAGAGTTGAATTGAAAATTTAGGGTTAGGTTTTCGCCGAAACCATCTCGGACCATCCAAGTTGTGGAACTCGGTACCACCGATTCGGCTCAGGCCATTGCACATGTAATTTTTGGTCTGACTGAGAATTGCAAATCGGTGTGACCGAGTTCAGGACTTTGTGAAGCCCTAGCAGTCTCGGTGCCACCGAACTATGACTCGGTCTGACCGAGTTCACTAGTTTAGGTTTCAACAGCTGCTTCGGTATCACCGAGTTTACAAATCGGTTGATCCGAAATGCTTTCTGTGGAAAACTAAAACTAAGTTTTTGACTCATTCTTTTGCAAAAACCTCTGTATTTTGTGATGCTCATCCACTCTATCTCATCTACAATCTATTCACAGGGTCTGCTGTCAGTGTTTGCAATATGTCTGATCAGAGTGACAGCCAGAACAGGTCAGAGGAGCAGGTTCACCTGAGTGAGGGCACTAGTCCCTCTAGCAGTTCAGATGATGGAAGCAGGAGCACTCCCAGCAACTTGCCCAAAGCTACCACCAGGGCCAGAAAGAAGAAGACCTCTGAATCTGAGGATGAATACTATGTGGCAGTTGAGGATGAGGCCACTTCCAAGAAGAAAGTGGTTAAGAAGGAATATAGCACTGCTGCTGCCACCAAGCCAGGGATGAAGATCAAAAGGCCAGCAGGAAGACAACCCATGTCAAAAGCCAGAGCCACCACTCAAGTCCCTTTAGGATCTGAACCCAAAGAGGCTACTGCAGAAGGGAAGAAAAGGAAGGAAAGGGTCAAGAAGCCCATGGCCAGAGTGATTGGAAAGGCTTCCATGATGGAAGAAGAAGAAGAGGTTGCTACACCAGCACCTAAGGCCCAGAAGCTTATGGGTGATGCTATCAGGACAGGGGCTGCAACATCAAAGCCCAAAGAAGCACCCAAGCAGCCTCCAAGCCCAAGAGTGCACCTAAGATAAATACCAGGAGTATACCAGCTGCTTAGAAGAACAAGGCCCCAGTGCCTGAAGTTGCTGTTGATGAAGATGATGAAGGACAAGTCCTGAGGAAGCTCAAACCCAAGATTCCAGACCACAATGATGCTCATCCTGTGGCTGAGAACATGAAGATCAGGAGAGACTCGGGACTGAGGAAATGGAGAGAGACAGACTCATATGCTACAAGAAGAAGAACTGCTGTTGATTACAGGTTCCACACAAAGGAACAACAAGATTTCTATGAGACAGTGCTGCTGGACAAAAAGCCTATAGTGTGTGAAATGAGGTGGGTCGACTGGAAGTATATCAAGGAAAACGAGGAACACTATCCTGGTGTGTTTGACAGCTTCAGTGCTCGTGGAGTTGGAGACTTTGTTGGGCAGAAGCTCACAAAGTGGAATGAGGAGCTCATAATGCAATTCTACTCCACAACACACTTCTATCTAGATGGCAGGATAGTATGGATGTCTGAAGGTACAAGGTACCACTCAACTATTGAGGAATGGGCAAATCTGATCAATGCTCCTAAGGAAGAAGAAGATGACTTGGATGTCTATGCCAAGAAGAAGATGGATCACAACTCTATGGCAAACATGTACAAGGAGATTCCTGAAGATGATCTTGAGACTCACCAGTTTGGGTCAGTAAAACACTTGCTGTCAGGGCTGCCTACAATCAATTGGATCCTTAGGCACACTCTCTTGCCCAAGTCTGGTGATCACAGAATGATCAGAGGCCATGCAATTAACTTGCTACATATATTTGATGTGCCACAGAAGTTCAAGGTCATGAGCCTTATAGTTGAGACTATCAAGAGGACTGCAGCTGACCAGAAAAGAAGTTGTGGATATGCCCCACAGATCCAGGAGTTAATAAACTCAAAGATGGGCACAGGCACATACTTGTTGGATAAGGAACACTTGCCTATCTATCCTGACTTTGAGGACAATCAAGTTGTGATGAATGAGAATGAACCATCATCAGTACAAGCTCAAGAGAAGAAGGAGAAAGCAAAGAAAGAGAAGGCTGCCAAGATGCCAACTCAAGAGGAGGCATCTGAGTACTTTTTGAAAAGCAAGCAGGACCAGCTTGGTTATTTGATAGCATCAACTCCGAGGATTGAGAAGGGACTAGCCACCCTGACTCAAAACCAGGAGGCTTGGAAAGAATCATGGAACAAAAATTCTATGATTTAGATGTCAAAGTAACTGAGATTCAGTCAGTTGTGGAGCAGCTATAGGATGACATGCAGGAGAGGAAGGGCAAGACAACCACTGATGCATTTGCTAGAGTGCCTCGAGCTCAGAGATCTGCTGCAGTGCCTATTCCAGACACTAGAGCCTGTAAGTGCATCTAGTGTCACCCCTAGTTGGTTTTGGAGTATTCACGACAAACCTAGTTGAGGGACTAATGTGTTTGTGAGAATTGCAGGATAACACAGGTAGAAGTCCCTCATTGATTCGGTTTTCCTACCAGAGATGGCCCCTAAAAATGTATGAAGACATTGAAGTCAAAGGTGGTATGTGAAGACATTCACATTGAAGACTATGACAAGAGAAGACATCGCATGAAGACTATGGAGCGCGAAGACTTAGCAGTTTCATCGTTCTGTGTTTTTCTTTGTTGAGTCATAGGAACCACCGTACTGTTAAGTGGGGTCCAAGAGAACCAGTCAGAATGACTGAAGTGATGCTTAACCAACATCCTATGTCTTCGAGTGAAGACTATGAGAGCAAATCTTGTCCAGAGTTGGATAAGTCAGCTTTGCTTGTAGCCCAAGTAAAGTTGCCGTGTGTGTTTGAAATCTGACCATTGGAACACGTGTTAGTTCCTTAGTGACCCAGGGTCATTTCGGACAAATCAGGTCGGGTAGCCTAGTGGCTATAAATAGCCCACCCCCTACAACCATAAACGGTTGGATGCTCAGAGTTAAAGCACGGCTTTTGTCATTTGAGAGCAACCCACCTCGAAGCCTTTGAGAGAGAATTCCTTGAGAGGATAAAGCCCTAACCACCCAGAGCCAAAGAGTGTTAGGCATCACTTAAGTCTTCCTGTCTGTGTGATCTGAAGACTTATTACACTTGAGGACTGTGAATCCTCTAGCCGGTTAGGCGTCGCGTTCTGAGCATCCAAGAGTCATTGTGGATCGCCGGTGAACGAAGTCTGTGAAGGTTTGGAAGTCTACCTTGAAGACTTACCAGAGTGATTGGGCGAGGACTGGGTGTCCTTAGCTCAAGGGGAATAAGGTGAAGACGAGGTCTTCTGAGTTGAATCTCAGCCTCCCTAACCAGACGTACAGTTGTCACAACAACTGGAACTGGTCCAACAAATCATTGTCTTCAACGAGTCACTGGTTTCATCCTTCCCTTCCCTTTACTTACTGTTGGTCCTTGTGAAGTCATTGTATGATTGCATCACCATTTGGCTTCACTGAGTGATTACTTGTTCTGATTGGCTTCACAATATCTTCCTACCTAATCCTTACTGCCTAGCTGCTACTAGTCATTGTGCTTTCACTTCATTGAATACTTGACTATGGCTTGCCTAGTGTAGTCTACCTTCTGCTGCATGGTAATAGGTTTATTTCTATTGTTTGTCTTCGAAACTTACATGTTTTGAAGACTTTCCTAAAAATCGCCTATTCACCCCCCCTTTAGTCGACCACTAGCACATTCAATTGGTATCAAAGCAAGGTACTCCCTTGTTCTGTGTGATTCGGTTTAACCACCTGGAGTTTTAGCTATGTCGACTGCATGGGATAATTAAAGTCTCCGCTGCGTGCCCCGTCTTCGATGGAACTGAATATCCCTACTGGAAGAATAAGATGCGCATGCATCTTGAAGCCATTGATGTCGACCTATGGTATGTCGTCAAGAACGGCGTTCCCAAGGCTGGAGAAGGTGTCACTACTGCTGATGTCAAGAAGTTCGTTCAATTGGACTCTACTGCCAAGAATATCATCTATGGTCATCTGACCAAAGGACAGTATGGCCGCGTGAGTGCTTTGGAAACATCTAAGCTAGTCTGGGACTGGCTCTCCAAGGTCAACGAAGGCGTCTCAACCCAAAGAGATCAGAGAATCAGTGTCCTTCGCAACCTCTTCAACCGCTTCAAGAGAAATGACAATGAGAATGTCCAGCTCATGTTTGATCGACTCACTGAGATCACAAATGAGCTTCAAGCCCTCGACACTACTGAGATCACCAAGCATGAAGTCGTCAAGACACTCCTGAGATCACTTGACAGTTCGTTTAACACCCTATCCCTGATGATTCAAGAACATCCTGATTTCAAGACACTCGATTTGTCTGACATACTTGAGAGGCTCAACACACACGAGTTTTAGCTTTCTAAGAAAAGAGACATCTACGGTCCCAACTATGGTCGAACTCGTGCCTTGAAGGCAAAGGCTATCTCCTCATCTGAAGAAGAATCTGACAGTAGGTCTGATGATCCTGAAGACATTGGAAAGGAGCTTGCTATGCTTGTGAAGAAGTTCCAAAAATTCACCAAGAAGAAAGGCCTCAGAAAGTCTTCACGATCAAGCTCAAGGAATGATGAAGCTTCTGCTCATGACTACAAGAAGAGAACATGTCACAAGTGCAAGAAACCTGGCCACTACATCTCTGAGTGTCCACAGTGGGACAATGAGAACAACAACAAGAAGAAGAGCAAGGAGTATGACTCTGACGACAAGAAGAAGAAGAAGAAATAATCAAAGTCTTCCTCCAAGTCTTCATCACACAAGAAGAGCTCATCTGGCAAGGCACGTGCGTTTGTTGGCAAAGAAATGGATTCTGAGGAGGAGTCCTCTTCTGAGGAGGCGGAGGTGGAGTCTGAGGAGGAGTCCGATTCTGGCGTTGCGAGTCTGGCTACAGCATACGTTGCCAAGTCCATCTTCAACACTAAAGACAATGACTTCATCACCGACACCGATGTAAATGACAAGGACTACTCCACTCCTACCTGCTGCTTCATGGCACGCAGTGCCAAGGTAAACACACGCACTAGTCACTATGAAACATCTAGTGAAGATGACTCTGATTGTGGTTCCAAACCCAGCTACAAAACACTTGCTAAAATTGCAACTGAACAACAGAAGGCTATGGAACATATTCAAAAATTGTTAGACAAAAGCGATGACCTGTTATACGCTGAAATGACTCGATCTCAGTCCTTGATTGAAGACATAAAAAATCTTCATGTTAAGTATGAGGAACTTTAAAGTCGTCATAAAACACTCTCAACAACTCATGAAAAGCTTTCCTATGATTATCTTCAAAGGAAACAAGATCTTGAGAAATTGAGAGTGGCTCATGAAGATCTTCAAAAGGAAAACGAGTCACTTCGTGCCAAACAGATCAGTTCCGCTCAGGAAGGATTTGAACCTCCATGTCTTAAATGTATTGAGCGTGACAACGCTACTTCTGTTGCTGGTTGTTCTATTGCTGCTACTAATGCAATATCTTCAACTGCTGATGTGCCAACTAACCCCTCTGCTGAGGATGCCACTGCTATTGCTGATGAGAATGCTAGGTTGAAGACATTGCTTGAAACAGGGATGTTCAAAAGTCTCAAAGGGCATCAGACACTATGTGATGTCCTCAAAAGGCAGATCCTGAACTGAAAGCCTAGGAAAGAGGGTGTTGGGTTCGAAAGGAAAATGAATGCTGATGGCTCTTACTGGAAACCTGAGCAGTACCCCAAAACCACATGGGTTGCTGCAAAGGAACCTTCAACGGATCCATCCACCCTATCTGGCTTCACTTGTGCTAATCCCATTGTTATTGATGAATCCTTTGATGCAAACTATAAACTGTTTAAGAATCAGAATAGTGAAGTGTTTGCCAGGTATATTGGTACTAACTGCAGGAATGGACCGCCTATGAAGAAGATCTGGGTGCCGAAAAGGTGTTTGGAGAATCTTCCTGTGAATGTCATCATGACACCACAGGTGAAGAAGACAAACCCTAGACCACATGCTTCATACGGTCCAAAGGCTTCATACAGACAGAGGACTCACCTGAGTCGCACTAACGCAAATGTTTTGCAGGGAAACCATACTCGGGCCTGTGAATATGAGCGCGTTTCATCAAACCGCCATGTTCATAAGACCAAGAACTATTCTGCTTATTCTTATGAGTACTATTGTCCACCTGCAAGACTTTTTGCTAGGGCTCCAAAGCCAAAGTTCTCAGATGCTGCACTTAGACTCATTGCTTCGAAGCCACCCTTGAAGATGTGGGTGGCTAAAAAAGCTTAACTCTCTTTTGCAGGGAAAGGTCTCCAGCCGAAAACCAAAATCGTCTGACACTATTGCTGGGGACCTTAAACATCTTGTAGGGCGCAAGATCAAATGCCCAAATGGTCTTATTATGTACTTTGTTCCTGAATCACTTGCTACTTGCCCTATCAGACCTAATCTCGATCTAAGCTTTAATAATCCACTAGTTCGTCAAATGTTTTTGCTTCACAATTCTCTTCGTGAAGCCTATCCCCCTAACTGCACTGTAGGGTACGACACCAGCTGCTTCAGAATGGATTATTGATAATGGGTGTACAAATCACATGACTGGCAAGTGAAGCCTTCTCATGGACTCAACTTTACGTCCATCTAACAAAAGTCACATCACATTTGCTAACACTGGTAAAAGCAAGGTATTGGGTCTAGGTAGAGTTGCAATCTCAAAGGATCAACACATGGATAAAAACTCATGCTTGTTGAATCCCTTGGTTTCAACTTAATGTCTGTCTCAATGCTTTGCAATTTAAACATGATTGTGATGTTTGGAAAATATCGTTGCCTTGTACTAATGGAATCTGACAAGTCTCTAGTGTTTGAAGGGTATAGGAGAGATGATTTCTACGTGGTAGATTTCTCAGCAGACCACAACTTGCAGTATGTCTTCTAACAGAAGCTTCTGAATGCTGGCTCTGGCATCAAAGGCTAGGGCATGCTGGCATGAGGAACCTCCACACCCTTGCAAGGAAGAAGCATGCCATAGGCATCGAGGGCGTCAAGTTCAAGAAGGATCACTTATGCGGTGCCTGTGAAGCAGGAAAGATGACGAGGGCCAAGCATCCCTCGAAGACAATCATGACAACGACTCAACCATTCGAACTGCTCCACATGGATCTTTTCGGTCCCACTCATTAGTCAACTCTTACTACTACTGCTTGTCTCTATGTCTTTGTCATTGTTGATGATTATTCAAGATATACTTGGGTGCATATAATCCTCTACAAGACTGAAGTGCAGGATGTCTTCAGACGCTTCGCCAGTCGAGCAATGAACAACTATGGCGCGAAGATAAAGCACATTAGAAGTGACAATGGCACTGAATTCAAGAACACTGGCCTAGATACATATCTTGATACCTTAGGCATCACACATGAATTCTCAGCTCCGTACATGCCACAACAGAATGGCGTCATCGAACGCAAGAACAGAACACTTATTGAGATGGCCCGGACGATGCTTGATGAATACAAGACTCCAAGAAAATTCTGGCCGGAAGCCATTGATACTGCATGTCATATCATCAACCTTGTTTATCTTCACAAGCTTCTGAACAAGACATCCTATGAGCTCCTTACTGGCAAGAAGCCAAATGTCAGTTACTTCAAAGTATTTGGCGCCAGGTGCTGGATCAAGGATCCACATCACACTTCAAAATTTGCACCAAAAGCACATGAGGGTTTTATGCTTGGATATGAAAAGGATTCGCACTCCTACAGAGTCTTCAACCTTTTTCACTATAAAGTGGTTGAAGCAGTGGATGTGCGGTTTGATGAGACGAACGGCTCACAAAGAGAGCACCTGCCAAATGTGCTAGATGAAGTTCCATCCAGTGAATCAATCAAACCTATGGGAACTGGAGAAATCATACCGTCTGAAGCTCAACCTGAAGAGGAACTTATCATCTCCGCACCTGATCAACCCGAAGACAATGCTCAGCCTGAAGACAATCCCTCTAACGATGACAATGATCAGCAAGAGCAAAATCTTCGTCCTGTACATCCTCGTGTTGCAAATGAAGTACAGATTGAGAGAATAGTTGTTAGCATCAATGCACCAGGTCCACTCACTCGTTCAAGGGCAACATAGCTAGCAAATTTCTGTGGGCACTTCTCATTCGTCTCAATATCTGAACCCAAGAAAGTTGAAGAAGCCTTCATGGAACCTGAATGGATTCAAGATATGCAAGAAGAGCTTCAACAGTTTGAGCTGAATAATGTATGTGAACTGGTTAAGCATCCTGATCCTCGCAAGCACAATATAATAGGCACCAAATGGATATGTCGCAACAAGCAAGATGAGCATGGTCAAGTTGTTAGAAACAAAGCTCGTCTCGTTGCTCAAGGGTACACTCAAGTTGAAGGGATTGACTTCGATGAAACATTTGCTCCTGTGGCTAGACTTGAAGACATACGCATACTGCTGGCCTATGCAAATCATCATAACATACTTCTATATCAAATGGATGTGAAGAGCGCTTTTCTCAATGGCAAGATTGAAGAAGAAGTGTATGTTGCACAACCGCCTAGCTTTGAAGATCCAAAACATCCTGACATGGTGTACAAGCTCAACAAGGCATTGTATGGCCTCAAAAAAGCCCCTCGGGCTTGGTATGACACACTCAAAGACTTCCTGAAGAGCAAAGGCTTCAAATCTGGTTCCCTCGACCCCACTCTCTTCACGAAGACATATGATGGTGAACTGTTTGTGTGCCAAATATATGTGGATGACATTATCTTCGGCTGCACCAATCAGAAATACAATGAAGAGTTTGGATATATGATGCAAGAGCAATATCAGGTGTCCATGATGGGTGAGCTGAAGTTCTTCCTTGGTCTTCAAATATGTCAGCAACGCAATGGCATCTTCATATCTCAAGAGAAGTACCTCAAAGATTGCCTGAAGAAATTTGGTATGCAAGACTGCAAAGGCTTCACGACGCCAATGCCAGCCAAACATCATCTGGGTCCCGACGACAATGGTAAAGAGTTTGATCAAAAGGTATACCGCTCCATGATTGGTTATTTACTTTATCTATGTGCATCTAGGCCAGATATTATGCCTAGTGTTTGCATGTGTGCTCGATTCCAAGCGGCACTAAAGGAATCGCTTCACTTAGCTGTGAAGCGAATTCTTCGATATTTGGCTTACACCCCAACACTAGGATTATGGTATCCAAAGGGCTCAGAGTTTGATCTGGTTGGATTATCGGATGCTGATTATGCTGGTGACAAGGTGGATCGCAAGTCTACATCAGGCACATGTCATTTTCTGGGACGATCACTTGTATGTTGGTCTTCAAAGAAGCAGAACTGTGTATCTCTCTCCACTGCTAAATCCGAATACATTGCTGCTAGATCTTGCTGCGCTCAGCTTCTGTGGATGATGCTAACACTCAAAGACTATGGCATTCATCTGAAGCAAGTTCCACTCTACTACGACAATGAAAGCGCCATCAAGATTGCCAACAACCCAGTTCAGCACTCAAAGACAAAGCACATTGAAATTCGTCATCACTTTCTCAGAGATCATGTTGTGAAGGAAGATATTGATATCATACACGTCAACACTGAAGAGCAATTGGCAGATATCTTCACCAAGCCCTTGGATGAGAAGAGATTTTGCAAGTTATGGTGTGAGCTAAATATCTTGGAATCCTCAAATTTCCTGTGATCAGGCACACATCCTAACACTTATGCATATTGATGACTTAGATGTGCAACACACGAAGTAAAGTATATCTTCAATCAATGAAGACATACATTCTAAGTGTGAATACATTAATGTGGAATTTGACTTCAGAGCGCCACGATAGTTGTGCGCCGTGTCTGGGTCTAATACTTCCTATACGGTGGGTAACGCCACCACCAAATTCTTCTGTTTGAAGTGTTTCACCCATGCGTTGCATTTGCTATGTCTTCACATTTGGTTTGGCTTCAATCTCAACCTGTCTTCATGATTATCTTCACTATGTTGATTATATATATATACACTAGTGTTCTGTCCTCTATAGCATTCACTTATAGCTATGTCTTCTTGTTGAATCTTTTGAACTAAGTGAATGTGATCGGACCCTAACCTCTCTATGCTTTCTATCTCAAACTCTATCTCTCCAAATCATATGCATTCTCTTGAAACTGTCGAATGTCTTCTCTGCGTCCTTGTCAGCAGAAGATATAGAGACAAACATTAAGTCCGCTTTCAATGCTAATTCCTTCACCTGAAACCCGGAGAAGTGGGAACGACCGCCCGACAATCCAGGCGTGCGTGGGAACGTGGAACAACCTCTGATATGTTGCATGATGGCCACGTGTCCTTTAGATGTGAATCGCCAGGGGCACCTATATAATAACACTGTGTCGTCCCTGTCCCTATAAATACACGTCTCACCATAGTGATTATCCTTTCTTCCACTCTCGCACAAACCCTAGCGCCACCTCTAGCCCTCGACGACGCTGGCGACGAAGCTCTTAGCTGCTGCGACCTCTCCGCCGCCGTCTTCACGCCGGCTGTGGACATCGTCTTCTCTACCGTCGCCGTAGGTGCCCTCCATCGCCAAGTTAGGGCACGGACGATCGAACTGCTCAGCCTCCTCTTCCACTCCGTCTAGCAGTTCTTCGTGTGGTAAATAAAACTTCCTTTTACGGCCCCTTTGATCCTATAGATTCGTCACTTTCTACCACAAGCAGTTTCTGTTCACACAAGTTGGATCTATTTCATACTCCATCTCATAATATGCCTAGTATGTTCACTTATGCTTCACAAAGTAGTTAGATTCCTCACTTGTACTGATCCATGGATTCGTACAAATCTGGAACCAACTCCTTATCTATGAGTGAATGTCTTTGCATGATGAGGTCAATGTCTTCTAAACTGATTTATCTTCAAAATCTTCTGAGAATGCATATGACCTCTTCCCCTTCCCTTGCACCTTAATGCTGTCACAGGTACATGTCCGTAGGAGAATCCCTTGGTTCTTATAGTCTGCATTCATTTGCAGAATTCTTACAGCATCATATAAATTCTCCCAAGGCCAGTTCCTGTTTGTCCAGCAAGCGAAAGCCTTTGAAGCCTTCGAACGTGTTGAAGCCATTCACTTTGAAGTTTATGGCTGCAGAGAAATCAGTAAGGAAGGGTGGCAGACAACGTCGTGGGGGAACGTCAAGAGATTTGCCTGATGACCTCTCAGAGCTTCACAAGATAGATCTTGAAGAGGATTACAATCAGCGCAAGACCCGAATCCAATGGATTCAAAGATATTGGGCAAAACAATGGTTCAAGTACCGGTTTGTGACCCAGGAATATGCTGAGAAAAATGCCATCAAGCGACCTTGGGGAGACATCCTATACAGAAATCTTCAACCCAGGTCCAGAGATGAAGCCATTGAACAAGGCTTCTATCCCTGCATGGTCCGTGGACCACAGCCTGCAGATGCACACCCATCGTCATTGCTATGGTGTCGTGATGACAATCTGTTCAAATGCACCTTCCAATTTGCCAAGAATTCATCTAAGCAAAACAAGAAGTCATTGGGACTAGACTTCAACCCTGGCCCTTCTGCTCCCCGTGCCGATGGCACCCGTGAAGCTGAACCCAATCTTGTTGGGCCCTTCTACAACCTGGAAGGTCTCATCACTCATATCATGGTTCAAGGGACAGCCGTGGATGAGCCTGCAGATGACGCTGAATCTGATGAAGTGCATGCACCGCCGAAGCCACAGAAACTGAAGAAGCCTAAAGCTTCAATGCCTGCCTCAACACCAAAAATCTCACGGGCGAAGCCACTGGCTACTGCACCTCCTGAAGACAGTGTGCAGTCTGAAGATTTGTCACGCATCTCCAAGCCCTCGAGAGTCAAGATGCCTTTGCAACACACCAGCCAAAAACTGACTGCTGCTGCTATTCTGTGCAACGACGCCATTGATCTGTCCAGCGATGAAGATCTTGCAGATGACGCTCTTGAGCAACTGATCAAGAGCAACGAAGAAGCAAAAATCTTCAATGATTTGCCTCTCTTTGACGTGGAAATCATTCACAACTTCATTGATGAGTGGTTTGACACGCCCAACCTCAGCTTTGAAGATCTGCAACTTCCAATTGGCCTCAGTGCCGCCTTCCATGGCGCCATTGCTTCAGAGCTAGCTCTAGCTCAGCGCATCGTTGAACTGAAGCAAAAGATCGACTTTGAGAAAGCTCAGTTCAAGAAGCACATGGCCAAGCTCAGGGTGCAAGAGGTCAAAAATTTCAAGATCATACTGCACGAGCTCAAAGAAGCCTTTCTCAAGAAGCGTGAAGAAGCTCAAGGTTCTCATGAGCGCATGAAGAGCCTGGCTGACAAGTGTGTGCAAGCCTACAATGAGGCTGAGAAGCGCAAGGCCCTTGGTCGTCCTGGCATCGATTCCAGGATGGCTGCAAAGAAGTAGAAGAAGCCAGCTGTGGCCGAACCCGAAGCACCAAGGCAGGAAGCACATCCCATTGTCTTCCCAGCCAGCATGACTGGCTCGAAGCCAAAGGTCAGGTCAACCGCTTCAGAACTGAAGAAGACGAGGACTGCTGAGGCTGAAGCGAGAAAGAGGAAACATCCTAAAGCCTCTGATGCTTCTCCCTCCAAGAAGAAGCACAAGACCAAGAAGGATCGGGCTGCTCCCACAGAGCCCTTAGTTGTTGAACCTATATCCATGGTTCGCCCTGCAGCTGAACATCAAGAGCGCCAACTGACTGTCCATGAGCCTGCTTCCACAGAGGCTCATGAAGCTGAAGACATTCCAGCTGCTGATCCCACCGCTGTTGAAGACATCGGTCACCATGACAATGTTGAAGATGATGTAGTTCTTCCTCAGATCGAGCACAACTTAGTATCATCACATGTGCTTACGCACAGCAAACTCATCAGCATTGGTCGTCCTCTGACGCCAATTGCTCAGGATGCATCATGGGCTGATCACCCACAACAACAAGTCACACCACCCCGGCAAGAAGAAGAAGATGACTTTGAGGCCCAGCCAACTCCGTCTCCAGAGGCATCGCCAGCATTACGCAGGCTTCGCAAAGGACCAAGGTCTCAAGTCCCTCTTTCAAGCGTTCCAGAAGGAGAAGTGCCCCACCAATCTGTTGCACGCCAAGTGTTTCCAGATGCCACTCCTACTGTGAATGTCTCCGAGTCTGAGGCTAAAGCTGCTGAAGACATTCCGGGTGCATCAGCCGACGACACACAAGAAGAAGAACGTGTCCCTACTCCCCCCATTACTGAAGAAGTTGTTCTCGAGGAGAACGTGTCTGTGCCCGACCCACCAACTCCTCAAGTGGAGGTTGAGAATCTTGAGGCTGCCACCACCAACACAAATGAAGCCAATGACGTTGTCATGGCTAAAGCAAATGTGGAGCCTGCACCAACCAATGTGTCAGAAGTCAGTGAAGCCAATGATGCTACTGCTCCTGTTCCTGCGCCTGCTGCTGGTCCTCAGTTTGACTATCACGTTGAGCACAGGCCTCAGGTAGAGAAGCCAATGCCAAGGTTGCCCAGGTTTCCAGGTCCTGCATCAGCACCCGGATCCTTTAATGTCAACGGCTTCAAAGCAGACAACACCTTCTTCAATAGCGCCAAGAACCCCTACTCAAGGGAAAGAATATCTTATGATCGGTTCTGGAGCTATCCGCAGCGAAGTTATTACTCACGCATTCTGTACAATCAAGGTCGCATTTTCCCTCATATGTGTCTTGACACTGAAGCCATAACTGGTCTGCCTTGCTTGGAAGAAGCTCTGGATTGCTTCAAAGAGTCTGGATTGTTGGCTTTCGTCACCGACCAAGAGCACTGGAACGAAGAGTTGTTGCTCCAATTCTATGCCACTCTTCACATTCGTGGATACAACAGAGATCCGAAGACTTGGGTCCTTGAGTGGATGACCGGCAATGTTCATCACGAAGCCAACGCCTTTGATATCATTGAGCTCACTGGTCTGCCCACTCCTGGAGATCTTTATGAACCTGGTTGTCAGCTTCACAGTGCAGCTATGGAGAGCATCTTTCAGAAGCCTGAACTAAACATGAGTCAGATGCTTAGAAGGATGAAGCCTTTGCCTCCAGATGTTGCATATCCTAAGGAGTTCTTTGTTGAAGATCTTGAGTATCTGCCATGCACTATCTATCTGTAACATCCCAAATTTTCAATTTGGAATGTTATACATTAGATCATCTATGCATATCATATTTTATTTTGCATTTTGGTTGATCCTAGAAATTTCTACGGAACTCAAGGACCCACGGAGAGAGTTGGGGATTTTGTTATTTTCATATTTGAGTTTTCTCAAATTTTAAGAATAGGATCATTTGATTTTTGTTATTTTATCGTCAATTATTTCAATTTCAAAATTATGAGAGAGGGAATAAAATGACTTTCCAAAAATAAAGAAATATTGAGGATTTAATAATAAAATCAAATAAGATTTTATTTTGGAGTTTTTCGTCATTTTATTTGAATTTAGGAAAAATGTGCGTTTTTCAAAATTGCATTTAGGCCCCAAATAAATGTTCACCTTGTGCGGCTTGATTTTAGAAGCCCAGGAAAATTTATTTCGGGATTTTTGGAGTTTGTTTAGTATTTCTTTTTATTTTTCTTCTGTGCGTAATTATTAAAAAAAAATGAACCGACATAGGGGCCGTGTCCGACCCGGACACCCGGCCCGCGAGGCTTTATAAGCCGGGGGGAGGCCCAGCTGAGCCAAACCCTAGCCCGAGCCGCCCTAGCCCGAGCCGCCCCAACCCCAGCCCCCAGCGCCGCAGCCGCCGCCATCGCCGCCTCGCCGCCGCACGCCGCACGAGGTTGCCTCGTTTTCCGCGCCATTTTTTTTATTTTTTTTGAAAAACCGTTGGTTTTTTGTCGGTTTTTTAGGTTCGGTTTTTTTAAATAGATCGGTTTTTCCGATTTATTTAATTAGCAAGAGTTCGTCCATTCGTTCGTTCTAACGAAAGTTCGTCGTTTTTCTTTTTCTCGGATTAAATCCGCGATTTTTCTGATCGCGATTCCTAATCCGATTTTCATTTTAGTATAATTTTTCGCTCGTTTATCGGAATCAGGCGATTCAAGCGCCTAGAGTTTCGTCTCGAAACCCTCTATCCGTTTAACCAACTTAAACAAGTTTTTGCTATTGTAAAATTTGACTTAGATCCAGATTAGTAGAACGAAGTTGTTTTCTTTCGCCGTTTGATTTTCGTTGCTTTGTTCGATTTGATTCTTTTTGCCAACCGGAGTTCTTAAGTTGAACCTTCTGGTTAGATCTCTTGTTTGAGTTTTGCCCGTGCATTAGATGAGTACTTATTGTATGCTTGTTTGTTTGTCTGCGATAGAATACCCGGAGTGCGCCACTTGTTACTTCGAATCGCTAGGTTTCCCGGATCATTAGCAAGGCAAGTAACACTTTGATCATACCTTTTCTACTACCCAGTTTTATTGCATTAGATCAATCCTCAAACATTGCATGATTAGGATCTAATTAAATTGTGGGATGGGAAGTAGTTGAGGTAGTACCTATTACCTGTTTATTATCAAACCTTTGGGAGTTACTTCTACGTTTGCTTATTATGCTATGCTATGCTAGTAGACGTGGATTGGGTGAGTGATATACATGACAGATGTGAGTTTGTTAATTAATGGTTTATCTAAGGTGGCAACTTAAACACACATCTGGGTGGATTGAGGCACCTGGGTAGTCCAGGACTTGCCTATTTTCTTTTGGACCGCCACCTAGGCTCAAAGGGATCATGAGATTTTTCATACTAGAAACTTCCGTGTGCAGCCACAAGCCATTATGGGCTCTGGCATAGTTGACTAAGTCGTGTCAACTCTTACAGGGTAGACTAGCAGATGTAAGGGAAAGTAGGTGTAACGGTCTATCCATCGTAAGGTGCTAGCGCTTCTGAAAGACTATGTCTCGGTCATCCATCTTCTCAAACATCGTGTAGTGCGAGAAACCAAACGGAGGCAATCGAGTCTTGTGGGGAAAAGTGCGCAAACCTCTGCAGAGTGTAATAAACTAATCATGGTTAGCCGTGTCCCCGGTTATGGACATCTTGAGTATCTAGTACTTGGATTATCATGTGAATCTCAACATGTTACCCTAAATTAATTTTGTTGGGGTTTGTTAATGATATTTTTAATTGGGATTGAGGATGCTGTCAACCATTCTCAATGTTCAACAACCACCATGATAGTTAAATAAAATTTATTCCTTTGCAGTAGGGAAAAATTGGCTTTACGCAAGACTGTAACCATAGAGCTTTCCATCAGCCAAATATGCATATAGTATAGTTGTTTCATTCCATTACTCTCTATGTGTTACCTTGCCAGCATATTCCATGTGCTGACCCGTTTCAGGCTGCAACGTTAATGTTGCAGACTTTTCAGACGACGATTAAGGAGTTTTTAGGTCGTGGTTCTATACTCAGTGATGTCGTTGGAGTTGATGGACTCACTTATCTTCCAAGCCTTCCATTATTATCATTGTTAGATGGCCTTAAGCCATATTTATTGTAATAAGTTCTCTCTTGAGACACTCGATGTAATAAGTGTGTGATTGCTACTCTGCTATAAATCCTCCGAGTACTGTGTGGTGTCAGCATTACTGATCCAGGGATGACACTGGAGCACAGAGATCAGACTGTTTGAGGTCTGGTCGCTACAGAGATGGTATCAGAGCACACGCTGACTGTAGGACACAACCACTAAGCTAAAAGACCTAGATCACTATCCACTCTCTTCTCATCTGACCTCTCATCTTTTCTACTCTTTTAGGATGGCGGATGCAAGGAACAAGTTCACGCAACCAGATGAAGATACACCCTTTGGACGTCACTTGAAGGAAGTCACTAGATACTTGAACATTGGAGTACCAAGCTTCAACGGAACCTACAACGCCACTTTACCTGATGAAGAGCGCTGGATGATTCAAGTTCAAGTTCCAGGAAGGACGTTCATGCCAGTCACTGAGCCCATAGAGTTTTCTTTCGATGCACCAACTTGGAGTCTAGGAAAGAGCATGGCAGCTCACATCGCCATGGGACGCATTGGAGAAGTCTACCGCAATGATCTCAAGGATACTATCTACCAGATTTGTGGGCGCCGAGATGCACACTGGGAGATGATCAGCACCAGGAAGGATAGATCAATTGCATCTTTTATCCAGGAGCCAAACCAGCACATTCGACGACAGGAGAACCATATGTGCGCCGACATGATAGATCTGAAGAAGGCAAAGACAAGAATCAAGGAACTAGAGGAAGAACTCAAGGCTACACGTGAAGATTATGAAGAGGAAATTGAAGTATTGGTGGATAAGAATGCCAACCTAACTATGAAGCGAGCGATATTTATGGGAGACCCTACACCAGTAGATGAAGACGAAGAACCCAAGGAGATTAGCCCGGAAGACTACATCATCATAGACGACACAGACTCGGACCCAGACGAAAGCGATGATGACTATGTTGATGAAGCTGGAGCAGATATCATGGAGTCTGCAACCGAAGAATATTTCTAGTAGACCACCTCATCAGTAGTAGTAGTAGTCCACCATGTAAATATAGTAGTCCGAGCACTTTTGCGATAGCTAGATCGATTGTATGCCCTTGTTTGATTGAATGAAGTGAATTGTTTGCTTTTGCCTCATGTGCATATGGGTAGTGTTTTCTCTTTAGACCCCCTCTATTCTTACATCTCATCTTTTCTAAACCCTCAGATGCCTCTAAGACGTGACCCCGGATTTACCTTCCCACCGTAGCTCACCCAGTTGATCCAACAGCAGAACACATTGATGCAGTTGCTAGTCCAGAATCAGAACCAGGGGAACAACAACAACAACCCACCAGCACCACCACCACCTATTGATCACTTAGCCAGATTTCTTAGGCTGAATCCGCCGGTGTTTTCCAGTAGCACCAAGCCGATAGTAGCAGATGATTGGCTCCGCAAGACAGCTAGAGAGTTGACCACAGCAGGATGCACGGATGTGGAGAAGGTGAAGTTTGCCGCACATCAGCTTGAAGGACCCGCAGCATCATGGTGGGAGAATTTCACAGCCACTTTCCCAGTCGACACTGTCACATGGGACCAGTTTCAGTAGGCTTTTCGCACTGCCCATGTTTTAGCAGGAGCTATGGCCATGAAGAAGCGTGAGTTTCACAACTTGCACCAAGGAGGACGGACAGTAGGCCAGTATGTGGAGGAATTTAATAAGTTAGCACGTTATGCCCCAAATGACGTTGCTACAGATGCGGCTAAGCAGGAGAAGTTTCTGGAAGGACTGAATGATGAGTTGAGCATGTAGTTGATGGTAGCAACCTTCAACAACTACCAGGAGTTGGTAGATCATGCTCTTATGATTGAAGGCAAGCAGCAGCAAATTGAGAATCGCAAGAGGAAGTATGGACAAGGAAAGTACAATTCAGGAGCTCAGCAGAAGGCATGTTTTACCCCTAGACCGGGAGGACATTTTCAGCATACCCATGGAGGAGGTAGCTCGCACAATCACAATGGCACCAGGAATGGTAATGGGAATGGAGGAGCAATGGCCAGAATCGCACTAACCCATCAACCCCAGCCAAGAAGGACCTGAGCCAAGTCACTTGCTTTAAGTGTTCAAAGACAGGATATTATGCAAATGAATGTCCTGAATTACAAAATGGAAATAGCAATGGAAGCTCTGGGAAGAAGCCGAACCCTTTCAACATGGGACAGGTGAACCACGTTAATGTGGAGGAGGTTGAAGAGCAGCCGCATGCCGTAATCGGTATGTTTTTGGTTAAGTTATTTGCTGCACTCGTTCTTTTTGATACTGGTGCATCACATTCATACATATCAAGGGGATTTGCGGATAAGTATAACCTGCCACTAAGGTTCTTAGAACACCTATGCTAGTAAGCTCACCAGGAGCGGAATATATGGCCAGTCAAGGATGTTTTCAAGTGCCATTGAGTGTAGGTAGGCATGTGTTTCCCTCGGATTTAATCATTTTGGAATCACAAGGATTGGATCTAATTCTGGGTATGGATTGGCTGTCGATGTACGGAGGAAACATCGATTGCGCCAGTAAGACGATTTTGCTTACCACCCCAGAAGGGAGAAGGATCAAGTATGTATCCCGACATGTGCCAAAAGGGACTCAAGTAAATTGTTTAACAGGAGTAGTGCAGGAGGAAGTACCAGTGGTAGGGGATTTCCCTGAAGTATTTCCAGAAGAGTTGCCAGGCATGCCACCGGATAGAGATATTGAGTTTTTGATTGAGCTATTGCCAGGCACAGGGCCAATATCCAAGAGACCATACAGGATGCCTGCAAAGGATTTGGTGGAAATTAAGAAGCATATTAAGGAGTTACTGGATAAAGGATATATTCGCCCCAAGTTCTTCGCCTTGGGGATCGCCAGTACTTCTAGTGGAGAAGAAGGAAGGATCGTTAAGGATGGTTGTCGATTATCGAGGATTGAATGAAGTAACCATCAAGAACAAGTACCCACTACCCATGATAAATGATCTGTTTGATCGATTGCAAGGAGCTAAGGTATTTTCCAAGATCGATCTGCGATCAGGATACCACCAGTTGAAGATTCAAGAATAGGATATTCCTGAGACAGCTTTTACCACTAGATACGGGCTGTACGAGTATACCGTTATGTCATTTGGTCTGACTAACGCACCTGCCTATTTTATGAACATGATGAACAAAGTGTTTATGGAGTTCTTGGATAAGTTCATCGTGGTGTTCATTGATGATATCCTGGTTTACTCGAAGAATGAAGAAGAGCATAAGGAACATTTGCGATTGGTACTTGAAAAGCTCAGAGAACATCAGTTGTATGCCAAGTTCAGCAAATGTGAGTTTTGGCTGAAGGAAGTAGGATTCCTCAGACACGTTATATCCGGAGAAGGAATAGCAGTTGATCCCACAAAAGTTGATACCATGACCAAGTGGGAAGCACCAACCACGGTGGGAGAGATCCGGAGTTTCCTTGGACTCGCAGGATACTACCGGAGATTTATAGAGAATTTCTCTAAGATTGCGAAGCCTATGATGGAGTTATTAAAGAAGGATACCAAGTTCAAATGGACTAAGGGATGTGAGGCTAGTTTCCAGGAGTTGAAGAAATGCTTGGTTACTTCACCAGTGTTGATTTTGCCAGATCAGACCAAGGACTATGAGGTGTATTGCGACGCTTCACGTCGAGGACTTGGAGCAGTGCTTATGCAGGAAGGGAGAGTTGATTCATATGCCTCAAGACAACTGAAGCCTCATGAGTTGAATTATGCTATGCATGATTTGGAGTTAGCAGCTGTAGTGCATGCATTGAAAACATGGAGACATTTCCTCATTGGAAATCATTGTGAGGTGTACACGGATCACAAGAGTTTGAAATACATTTTCACGCAGAAGGAGTTAAACCTCAGACAAAGGAGATGGTTGGAGCTCATCAAAGATTATGATATGAGATTGCATTACCATCCCGGAAAGGCTAATGTAGTAGCTGACGCATTGAACCGTAAGAGCCATGTCAATACATTAATGACAGGAGAAATACCAAGGGAGTTAGCCGAAAATCTTCATGAACTATGTTTGGAAATAGTTCCGAGAGGCTATGTAGCAGCATTGGAGATTCAGTCAACTTCGATGGATAGAACCAGAGAAGCTCAGAAGACTGACAAGGAGAGTGCCTCTATTAAGGAGAAACTAAGCAAAGGAAGGGCTAAAGGATTTCGTGAGGATGAGCATGACACACTATGGTTTGAAGACCTTGTTTACGTGCCCAATGACCCGGAGATCAGGAAGTTGATACTGCAAGAGGCACATGATTCACCATATTCGATTCACCCAAGAAATACCAAGATGTATTTGGATTTGAAGGATATTTTCTAGTGGACTGGAATGAAGAAGGATATTGCGGAGTATGTAGCAGTTTGTGATGTATGTCAGAGAGTAAAGGCAGAGCATCAGAAGCCAGCAGGATTGCTACAACCATTGCCGATACCCGAATGGAAGTGGGATAAGTTAGGCATGGATTTTATCACGGGATTACCCAGGACTCGTTTAGGCTATGACTCAATTTGGGTTGTAGTTGATCGATTAATGAAGGTAGCTCATTTCATCCCGGTAAAGACCACTTACACCAGTGCTAAGTTGGCAAAGATATACATGACAAGGATCGTATGTTTGCATGGAGTTCCAAGGAGTATCGTATCAGATAGAGGAACCCAGTTTACCTCAAAGTTCTGGAAGCAGCTGCATGAAACTTTGGGTACCAGACTAGAATTTAGTACAGCTTTTCATCCACAGACAGATGGACAGAATGAGAGAGACAATCAGATTTTGGAGGATATGCTGAGAGCTTGTGCGCTAGATTATGGATCTAGTTGGGACGATAATTTGCCATATGCAGAGTTCTCTTACAACAACAGTTACCAAACCAGTTTAAAGATGGCCCCTTTCGAAGCCTTGTACGGACGGAGGTGCAGGACACCGTTGTCATGGGACGAAGTGGGAGACCGCCAGTTGTTTGGACCTAACTTGATTAAAGAGTCTGAACAGAAGGTGAAATTGATTTGTGATAGGCTCAAGGTAGCCCAGTCCAGACAGAAGAGTTATGCAGATTCTAAACGCAAGGAGACTGTTTACGAAGTTGGAGATAGAGCTTATCTTCGAGTATCACCACTTCAGGGAACAAAGCATTTTGGAGTTAAAGGAAAATTAGCGCCACGATTTGTAGGACCATATCGAGTTTTGGAGCGTACGGGAGAAGTGGCCTACAAGTTGAAATTGCCCGAAGGATTGTCAGGAGTTCATGATGTGTTCCACGTTTCTCAATTGAAGAAGTGCCACGCGAAGATGGCTGACATACCTTTGAGAGACACAGTGCCATTGGAAACAATTCAATTGGATAACGATTTGACCTATGAGGAGAAAACCAGTTAAGATTCTTGAGTTTGCCAGTCGAGTCACTCGCAGCAAGGTTATCAAGTTTTTCAAAGTTCAATGGAGCCACCACACGGAGGATGAAGCCACCTGGGAACAAGAGGAAGATTTACTCAAGGACCACCCTCACCTATTTTCTAGCCAACCCGAATCTCGAGGGCGAGATTCATCTTAAGGGGGGGTAGGTTTGTAACATCCCAAATTTTCAATTTGGAATGTTATACATTAGATCATCTATGCATATCATATTTTATTTTGCATTTTGGTTGATCCTAGAAATTTCTACGCAACTCAAGGACCCACGAAGAGAGTTGGGGATTTCGTTATTTTCATATTTGAGTTTTCTCAAATTTTGAGAATAGGATCATTTGATTTTTGTTATTTTATCGTCAATTATTTCTATTACAAAATTATGAGAGAGTGAATAAAATGACTTTCCCAAAATAAAGAAATATTGAGGATTCAATAATAAAATCAAATAAGATTTTATTTCGGAGTTTTTCGTTATTTTATTTGAATTTAGGAAAAATGTGCATTTTCCAAAATTGCATTTAGGCACCAAATAAATGTTCACCTTGTGCGGCATGATTTTAGAAGCCCGGGAAAATTCATTTTGGTATTTTTGGAGTCCATTTAGTATTTCTTTTTATTTTTCTTCGGCACATAATTATTTAAAAAAAACGAACTGACCTAGGGCCGTGTCCGACCCGGACTCCCGGCCGGCTAGGCTTTATAAGCCGGGGGGAGGCCCAGCTGAGCCAAACCCTAGCCCGAGCCGCCCTAACCCCAGCCCCCAGCGCCGCCGCCGCCTCGCCGCCGCACGCCGCCCGAGGTTGCCTCGTTTTCCGTGCCGGTTTCTTTTAATTTTTTTCAAAAAACCGTCGGTTTTTTAGGTTCGGTTTTTTTAAATAGATCAGTTTTTCCGATTTATTTAATTAGCGAAGGTTCGTCCGTTCGTTTGTTCTAACGAACGTGTTTCGTTTTTCTTTTTCTCGGATTAAATCCGCGATTTTTCTGATCGCGATTCCTGATCCGATTTTCGTTTTAGTATAACATTTCGCTCGTTTATCGGAATCAGGCGATTCAAGCGCCTGGAGTTTCGTCTCGAAACCCTCTATCCGTTTAAGCAACTTAAACAAGTTTTTGCTATTGTAAAATTTGACTTAGATCTAGATTAGTAGAACGAAGTTGTTTTCTTTCGCCGTTTGATTTTCGTTGCTTTGTTCGATTTGATTCTTTTTGCCAACCGGAGTTCTTAAGTTGAACCTTCTGGTTAGATCACTTATTTGAGTTTTTCCCGTGCATTAGATGAGTACTTATTGTATGCTTGTTTGTTTGTCTGCGATAGAATACCCGGAGTGCGCCGCTTGTTACTTCGAATCGCTAGGTTTCCTGGATCATCAGCAAGGCAAGTAACACTTTGATCATACCTTTTCTACTACCCCGTTTTATTGCATTAGATCAATCCTCAAACATTGCATGATTAGGATCTAATTAAATTGTGGGATGGGAAGTAGTTGAGGTAGTACCTATTACCTGTTTATTATCAAACCTTTGGGAGTTACTTCTACGTTTGCTTATTATGCTATGTTATGCTAGTAGACGTGGATTGGGTGAGTGATATACATGATAGATGTGAGTTTGTTAATTAATGGTTTATCTAAGGTGGCAACTTAAACACACATCTGGGTGGATTGAGGCACCTGGGTAGTCTAGGACTTGCCTGTTTTCTTTTGGACCGCCACCTAGGCTCAAAGGGATCATGAGATTTTTCATACTAGAAACTTCCGTGTGCAGCCACAAGCCATTATGGGCTCTGGCATAGTTGACTAAGTCGTGCGAACTCTTACAGGGTAGACTAGCAGATGTAGGGGAAAGTAGGTGTAACGGTCTATCCATCATAAGGTGCTAGCGCTTCTGAAAGACTATGTCTCGGTCATCCGTCTTCTCAAACAACGTGTAGTGCGAGAAACCAAACGGAGGCAATCGAGTCTTGTGGGGAAAAGTGCACAAACCTCTGCAGAGTGTAATAAACTAATCGTGGTTAGCCATGTCCCCGGTTATGGACATCTTGAGTATCTAGTACTTGGATTATCATGTGAATCTCAACATGTTACCCTAAATTAATTTTTAATTGGGATTGAGGATGCTGTCAACCATTCTCAATGTTCAACAACCACCATGATAGTTAAATAAAATTTATTCCTTTGCAGTAGGGAAAAATTGGCTTTACGCAAGACTGTAACCATAGAGCTTTCCACCAGCCAAATATGCATATAGTATAGCTGTTTCATTCCATTACTCTCTATGTGTTACCTTGCCAGCATATTCCATGTGCTGACCCATTTCGGGCTGCAACGTTAATGTTGCATACTTTTCAGACGATGATTAAGGAGTTTTTAGGTCGTGTATCTATACTCAGTGATGCTGTTGGAGTTGATGGACTCACTTATCTTCCAAGCCTTCCGCTGTTATCGTTGTTAGATGGCCTTTAGCCATATTTATTGTAATAAGTTCTCTCTTGAGACACTCGATGTAATAAGTGTGTGACTGCTACTCTGTTATAAATCCTGTGAGTACCGTGTGGTGTCAGCATTACTGATCCAGGGATGACACCGGAGCACAGAGAGCAGACTGTTTGAGGTCTGGTCGCTACACTATCACATTATCAGGCGAACTCTCAGGCCCATCAAAGGACATTCTCCACATGCAAAGTTGGAAGGTGCAATGAAGACTTTGGTCTTTTATATTCTTCACGACAAATGCTTCAATGCACAAGACTTCTTCATCCGCCAACTTGCTCCATCAGGATCTGATCTTTTTGGCTTGAAGTTTTACGCTCCATGGATAATGCGGCTGATCAAACTACACTCAGCTGTCTCATATCAGCCCTCTGCTCGCAATCATCAGATCTTTCTGCCTGACGTTGATATGTCCGTTGAAGCCATCTATCCAGAGTCTGCCAAGGAGCCCCTTAGTCTTCAGAATGCTGAGCATCAAAGCTTCTCTCAAAACATTGAAGGAGTTGAAGCAGTCACTCGTGTTTATCCTCTGGCTGGTACCACACGTGCACCTCATCGTGCCCTCACTGAAGCCACTGAAAGCACCATTGCCCAACGGCCCAAGAAGCGGTCTCGTGTTCTCAATGACCGAGAGCTTCTGGTTGCCCTTCATCAAAAACAGGATAGGCATCATGACTGACTGAAACGCCAAATGCAAAGCCTCTTGGTGGATGTCAACCGCATTCGCAATCTTGCCACCAAGAATGCCTTTGTTGCCCATGAAACCTGTCGGCGTACATGGAAAGGGTTGACGCTTATGTGTCCTGAGGATGATCTTCAAGAGGATGGCTTCTCTGAATGTTTCAAGTTTGACTCCACACCTCCAAGAAGGACTGCTCTACGACGAACTCCGTCTCTTGAAGACTCTGAGTTCTCTTCCTCCGCGGCAACTATGAATGACAGAGTGATCGAGGACGAAGACGATGCCACCTCACCGCCCCCTACTTCTGCATGCATCAACACTGCCCCAAGTTCGTCTGCACCGCCGAACAACACCGACGACCTTGTTGCTTCACCTACTCCTCATGGGAACGAGTAGATGCTCTATGTCTTCAAACCTTTTTGGTCCTTACTGACAAAAGGGGGAGAAGCATATGAGTTTGATAGTCTTCAAGCGGGTCCATATGGGCAGTTGCTTTATGTTTTGCCTAGTGTTTACAACTCTCGTTTTGATACATTTGGTTCTTTGAGTTGTAACACTTAAACTCGATGGTCGTCTGCTACTTATTTGCTATTCTGTGATGCGATGATAAATTCCGCATGTGCGACAATAAATTCCGCACTTAGATCATTTTTGCAAACATCCATTTTTCATTATGCATGTCATTATTTTCACATACTTTTCATGCTTGATGAATTGTCATCATAAGTTGAAGAGGATCTCCACAAGTACAACCCGCCATGTGCATTTGCATTCCAAAAGCAAATTACTTATATGCACATCTTCAGGGGGAGCCCTTGCAACTTATGAAGACAATTCCCTATCCTTTACAATTTCACATATTATATTCCCCGTTGAAAACTTCAACTAGTTTGTCATCAATCACCAAAAAGGGGGAGATTGTAAGTGCATCTAGTGCCACCCCTAGTTGGTTTTGGAGTATTGACGACAAACCTAGTTGAGGGAATAATGTGTTTGTGAGAATTGCAGGATAACACAGGTAGAAGTCCCTCATTGATTCGGTTTTCCTACCAGAGATGACCCCTAAAAATGTATGAAGACATTGAAGTCAAAGGTGGTATGTGAAGACATTCACATTGAAGACTATGACAAGAGAAGACATCGCATGAAGACTATGGAGCGCGAAGACTTAGCAGTTTCGTCGTTCTGTGTTTTTCTTTGTTGAGTCATAGGAACCACCATACTGTTAAGTGGGGTCCAAGAGAACTAGTCAGAATGACTAAAGTGATGCTTAACCAAAATCATATGTCTTCAAGTGAAGACTATGAGAGCAAATCTTGTCCAGAGTTGGATAAGTCAGCTTTGCTTGTAGCCCAAGTAAAGTTGTCGTGTGTGTTTGAAATCTCACCGTTGGAACACGTGTCAGTTCCTTAGTGACCCAGGGTCATTTCGGACAAATCAGGTCAGGTTGCCTAGTGGCTATAAATAGCCCACCCCCTACAACCATAAATGATTGGCTGCTTAGAGTTGAAGCACGGCTTTTGTCGTTTGAGAGCAACCCACCTCGAAGCATTTGAGAGAGAATTCCTTGAGAGGATAAAGCCCTAACCACCCAGAGCGAAAGAGTGTTAGGCATCACTTAAGTCTTCCTATCTATGTGATCTGAAGACTTATTACACTTGAGGACTGTGAATCCTCCAGCCGGTTAGGCGCCGCGTTCTGAGCATCCAAGAGTCATTGTGGATCGCCGGTGAACGAAGTCTGTGAAGGTTTGGAAGTCTACCTTGAAGACTTACCAGAGTGATTGGGCGAGGACTGGGTGTCCTTAGCTCAAGGGGAATAAGGTGAAGACGAGGTCTTCTGAGTTGAATCTCAGCCTCCCTGACCAAACGTATAGTTGTCACAGCAACTGGAACTGGTCCAACAAATCATTGTCTTCAACGAGTCACTTGTTTCATCCTTCCCTTCCCTTTACTTACTGTTGGTCCTTGTGAAGTCATTATACGATTGCATCACCATTTGGCTTCACTGAGTGATTACTTGTTCTAATTGGCTTCACAATATCTTCCTACCTGATCGTTAGTGCCTAGCTGCTATTAGTCATTGTGCTTTCACTTCATTGAATACTTGACTATGGCTTGCCTAGTGTAGTCTACCTTCCGCTGCATGGTAATAGGTTTATTTCTATCGTTTGTCTTCGAAACTTACATGTTTTGAAGACTTTCCTAAAAATCGCCTATTCACCCCCCCTTTAGTCGATCACTAGCACTTTCAGAGCCACTTCATCTGCACCAGCTACAGCTTCAGTGCCACTAGCTCCAGCACCTACCCCAGCAGCTCCATCTACTTCAACTGATGCCTTCGTCCTTGGCGTTCTCCAGACACCACCACCTGAAGACCAAGCCTGAGAGACGTTTTAGTGCTATGCATTTTCTATGAACTTTTTGGTAACTTGTTGCCAAAGGGGGAGAAAAATGTATAGATCATAGGCTTCGAGAGAGAGCGTTGCTTTTTATTCTCTCTTGCTTTGGTGGTTGAACTTTGTTTGTCTTTTGATTGCTTGAGATACTATGCTATTATTTGTGAGACATTGATGATCATGTGGTTGATCATAAGCTACACTTATGCTTGTTAGATGATATTATCTTACTTATCCTTATATGATCATTCACTTTGCTTGGTGATGAGTGCATGTATTTAATTCTTATCATTTTGAGCGCTCCACCAAGATGTATGTGACATGGAAGAGTAACCCATGATACTAACTCATTGTGCATTTGCAGTCCAAAGCAAATCTTAAGATATGCACAAATTTAGGGGGAGCTCTTGCTTTTCACATACTTCTCAAAGCGACAATATCTTTCACTCTTATTATCATTTGTCGAAGCTTTGATCTATATTTTGTCATCAATTACCAAAAAGGGGGAGATTGAAAGTGCAACTATCCCTGGGTGGTTTTGGTAATTCCTAACAACATATAGCTCATTGAGCTAACATTATTCTAAGATTAATATTTCAGGAAAAGCTCAATGAATGGCATGGCATGGATGAGGAAAGTGGATCCCTCAAAATTCTAAGGACAAAAAGTTTGGCTCAAGCGTGAAGCTCAAGACTCTACATTTTATATTTTAGTGATCCAAGATCACATTGAGTCTATAGGAAAAGCCAATACTATCAAGGAGGGATGAGGTGTTGTTTAATGGCTTGCTTGCTCAAAGTGCTTAGTGATATGCTCCAAAATCCTCAACTACTCTCCCACATCCACATATGACCTAAACCAAAAGTCAAACTCGGCCCCACCGATTCTTTCTATCCGGCGCCACCGAGTTTCAAATGTCATAGCCACTGCCACAAACACTAGGAAAATCGGTCTCACCGATAGGGATCTCGGTCTCATCGAGATGGGATTGTAATCTCTCCGTTTCCCTTCGTAATGTTTCGGTCTTACCGAGATGAGCGATCGGTCCCACCGAGATTGCAATGTAAACTCTATGTTTCCCTTTTGTAACATTTCGGTCTCACCGAGATGAGCGAATCGGTCCCACCGAGTTTACTTGACCAACTCTCTGGTTAGCTTATTACCAAAATCGGTCCCACCGAGTTTGTGTAATCGGTCACACCGAGATTACGTTATGCCCTAACCCTAACCATATCGGTCCTACCAAGTTGCATCTCAGTCCCACCGAAAATCCTAACAGTCACTAGGTTTGCTGAATCGGTCCGACCGAGTTTAACCATTCGGTCCCACCGAGTTTGGCAAATTGTGTGTAACGGTTAGATTCTGTGTGGAGGCTATATATACCCCTCCACCCACTCTTCATTCGTGGAGAGAGCCATCAGAACATACCTACACTTCCAATACACATTTTTTGAGAGAGAACCACCTACACTTGTGTTGAGGTCAAGATATTCCATTCCAACCATATAAATCTTGATCTCTAGCCTTCCCAAGTTGCTTTCCACTCAAATCTTCTTTCCACCAAATCCAAATCCTGTGAGAGAGAGTTGAGTGCTGGGGAGACTATCATTTGAAGCACAAGAGCAAGGAGTTCATCATCAACACACCATTTGTTACTTCTTGGAGAGTGGTGTCTCCTAGATTGTCTAGGTGTCACTTGGGAGCCTCCGACAAGATTGTGGAGTTGAACCAAGGAGTTTGTAAGGGCAAGGAGATCGCCTACTTCGTGAAGATCTAGCGCTAGTGAGGCAAGTCCTTCGTGGGCGACAGCCGTGATGGAATAGACAAGGTTGCTTCTTCGTGGACCCTTCGTGGGTGGAGCCCTCCATGGACTCGCGCAACCATTACCCTCCGTGGGTTGAAGTCTCCATCAACGTGGATGTACGATAGCACCACCTATTGGAACCACAACAAAAACATCCGTGTCTCCAATTGCGTTTGAATCCTCCAAACCCTTCCCTTTAGATTCTTGCAAGTTGCATGCTTTACTTTCCGCTGCTCATATACTCTTTTGCATGCTTTCTTGAATTGTGTGGGGATTGCTTGACTTGTGCTAAGATAGCTAAAATCTGCCAAGAACTAAAATTGGGAAAAGGCTAGATTTTTATTTTGTCAAGTAGTCTAATCACCCCCCCCCTCTAGACATACTTTCGATCCTACAGGATGCCCACGCGGAGAGGAGTACGAGGGTTCACTGGTTCGGCTGCGGTGTGAGGCTGCCGTCGTGACAGGGCCTGGCCAGCGGTGGGAGTAGTAGGGGCTGTGAGGCCTCCACGGTAGCACAGCCGGCCACGGGAGGCAGGAGCAGGCGGCACGACCGGCGCTGCTTTGGGCGGCTGGAGCAAGAAGACCAGAGATTGAAGAAGCACGACGGCCGTTGGATGGACATCGTACGGTCACTGCAGCTAGAATCGTTTATATTGACTAAGTTGACAAAGCACTTGGTATGCGTCAACTTAGTAGGCCCACGGGTCAGCCTCCGAAACGGTGTGCCCTAGATGTCAGGGGGAGGAATCATTTTTTGGGGGTGTGAAGCTAGAATATCCGGGATTGAAGAAGAAGCACGACATCCGTTGGATGGACATCCAACGGCCACTGTTGCTAGAAACGTGTGTTGCCTATAAGTTGATAAAGCCTTGCATATGCGTCAACTTATTTTATTTTTAGGGGACGCGTCAACTTAGTAGGCCCACAAGTGTGTGGCAGAGAACTTATAGCCCATTTGAGATTCGTAAGAATGTACAACCCATTTTTGAATTCTAATGGAATTTACTACAACCCATTTATCGTTTGTTAAAAGTATTGCCCATTTTCTAGCTAGGACAACGATTAATAATTTCAACCAACCGTTCAAAACAGAATTCAATAAAATTTCCCACATTTTGATGGGATCCAAAATATTTTTATCCCGAATTTCTAGTTAGATTAAATACAATTTAAATATAAATTTGTCTTACGTAAAAATCCAATGAAACATTGCACGTGCAACAATTAATGAAATTCAAATTTTCAAAATTCACAAATAATATTTTATAAACTAATTACGTGTTTGGTGCTTTTTTAGTTACAACCCAGTTTTTGTAATTACATCCCATTTATTATTTCTTAAGGCCCATTTTCTTGTTAAGCCTAATGCATCCCTCCTAGGAAAGATTTGTAGCCCAGTGGGGCGGAGAATAACAAGTTGACCTTGCCTGGGTATTCCTCAAAAAAAAGTATAGCTGGGCTTGCCCTTTTCAGCTTGAAAAAATTTAATATCTGGGCTGGATATCTGGCCCGGGCTAGACGGGCCACAGCCCGCCTAGTTAATACCCTGCTCTCCTCTAAACAACAACGAAAACATCGCTCCTGTCTAAAAAAACGAAAACATCGCTCAGGAAAAATACTGCAGTGCTCACACCTCAAAAACACAAATACTACTTGAGCTGCTTGGTCCCAACTATTGTCCGCTCCTTGCGCAATTCTCTTATTTATTGACTACATAGGTTGGCAATGGTGAGGGACCGTGATGTCAGGAAACCAGGAGGAAGCAAAAAAATTCCAGTTGTAGTATATAATAAGGAGGCACTTGCGTACGTGCGGCTATGGCCCTGGTGGGTCCCCACTGTCATCCTCTCCAAGTAAAGCCATCTCCTCATTCCTCATGTCTGTTGACCATGTTGACAATGCGATACGGCGGTGCCACAGCGAGCGCAACAACTCGAAGGACGACAGAGAGGGCCTCGCAGGCCCTACGGATGGTCTGATACAGCGCCCACTGCTCATTCGGGAAGCCAGGATCTAGGGACACATGTTCGCGACGACATTGTCGTTCGCTTGTTCACTGGTGCTCGTTGACAAGACGAAGGTTGCAGCACAGGTCCTCGTGCACTGGTAGCTCTTCCGCCATTAGGGCGTCGAAGTGCGGCCGCACCTGCTCTATGGTGAACATGGCATGAACCGGCGGCGCCGGCTCCTGGTCGAAAGCTACGTCCATCGCCTGATTGTTGTCGCTCAGCTCGGCGAGCTCGCTAGCGAGCCAGTATGTCCGGCTGCTGGACCGACCCACTGCCAAGCACGAGTCTGACTGCCCTGGCCCACCCAGACTGCCTCCCTCGCTCGCGCGTGCTTTCCGCCCGAAATGGTCAGCACCGCCCGCGCCGCTTCCCGATGCAGGCGATTGCTCCACCTTCAAATGACACAAGTGTCGTCCGTCCGTCCGTCTGCCGCCCACATTAATGATATGCGGTTGCCGAGGCGGCTACTTCGGTGCCAGATGTACATCCCTCCGCCGCCCACCATTGCTATATAAACTGTTGCGCCGGCCATAGCCGCAGTCATCCGCCTCCGTTCCCTTTCTCCTGTCCACACCACTACTGCGCACCATGGCTTCCTCGCGCTCCAGCGCTCTTCGGGATGGGCGGACGATAGAGCACAAGGAGATGGCAGCCATTGCTGCCGACTGCCTGGCCGGCAGGCAGCTGGAGGATGACGACGTCCCAATGGAGAACATGCTAGTCGACAATCCGGCGCCAACCCCCTCCTCCGCGCCATCCTCGCTGGTGCATTGCACCATGACCATCGGTGAGGCTCGTGCCCAATACATGGACACGGTGAGGCAAAAGTGTGAGGAGCAGTTCCGGGAGGCGCAGACAGACGCCGCCTACAACCACCATCTCCTCTAGGAGCACCTGCAGGTGGACGAGCAGATCGCCGCGGAGCGGGCGGAGCAGGAGGCGCTGCTCGACTCGTACCGCTCCGCCTATGAAGGCCGCCTTGAGGGCTGGTGGTACCGCATGCGGGTGGCGGAGGCTGCGGCCGCCTACAAAGAGGGCGATGAAGCGGACGAGGCGTTGTTTGGCAAGACCGAGGACAAGGCAAAGGACAATGAAAGCTCTGACGAGTCCCCGCTCCACTGGCATCGATGAGGCCCTGCTTCACCGAGGCCCCGCGGTGCCAACAACGAGGCAGAGGACACCGCCGACACCGAGGCGGAGGCCCTACTCCACCGAGGCCCCGCCCCGCCAACAATGAGGCAGAGGACATCGCCTGCTCAGGCGAGACCCCACCCTGCCGGCAACAAGGGGGAGGATTTCCCCCGCTCCACCGAGGCGCCGCCCCGCCGGCAACGAGACAGAGGACATCGCCGGCTCCGTCGAGGCCCCACCCTGCTGCCAACGAGGTTGTGCCACACAAAAAACGAGGAAGAGTAGAACACGGTAGGTCATCGCCACTTGGGTCCAAGTAAGGCCACTGCTGCTACCCTCCGATTGAAGCCAAGCTGGGCGGGTTGACCATTGACAGCCGATTAGCTTCTTGGCGGCGACGTGGAGTCGGAGAGCTATGTTGGAGAAGGACGCTGCTTCTACCCCTTTTTAGTTGAAGAATGTATGAAATGTAATGAAATCTGGCATGTTTATATGAAATCCGACCATGCATGAATGAATTTTGTTCGATTAGTTCGAATTCTTGTATCGCTGGCACTGGATGAACATGCAAAACAAAACGTACTAGCATTATTCCCAGGGTGATCACCTCGTTTGCAGCAGTTTCACATGTACTCGCTTCGGTCCTTTTTAGTCTGCATACAAGTTTTATCTGCAGTCAAAGTATCTCTACATTGACCGGAGTACAAAGAGTTTGAGTAGCTTTTTAGCGTTCCTGTACATTGCAATAAAACACACAGGCCTGGCAATTCATAGAGAACATTCAAAACAATCGATGATTATGCATCTCAGCGATTCACATGTCAGAGCCAATATTTACTTCACAACTAAATAATAAAGAAAAATAGATCGACGTTGCTGACTGCAAAGGGCGTCCCATTCAAAAATATCAAACACATGTCTTCTTGCTAACATCAATGAGCAAAATTTGACAAGGTTGTCCTATTCCAAAATGTCAAATGCTTGTTGTTTTGCGTACATCAATGAGCAAACTTTGACATGGTTTTCCCATTCCAGAATGTCAAATGCTTATTGTTTTCCGTACATCAATAAGCAAACTTTGACAAGGTTTTCCCATTCCAAAATATCAAATGCCTACGATTGTGGAATGGGCAGGGTTTGCCATCAGTTCGGACATTGACATGGCACCTCGTGATAAATAAACTAGCTGTTCTTTTTGTGTAGTTCCACCAAAATCAACCAAATTCGCGCGTAGCTTGTATGATTTCACCCTTATATGTTGCAACGCCTTGAACATATGGGCACCTCCTTTCTTGTGGTGGAAATGAATGATTCGATATATTCATAAACATTTTGTATAGTTCCCATTGAAATCAAGCTGAGCACCCCTGTTTGCACAAATACAAAAAAAGTGATTAGTATAAAGCAAACTGTACTATGAATTGACAGTTTAAACAGGCATCTACATGGTCCATGTAGAGCACACTTTTAAAAAATGGAACTCACCGGAAAGAATCCTAGAACAACATTGTACTTGCGCATCACAGCAAAAAGATGGAGATATGTCAATCCTTCTGAGCTGAAGTTAGTTTGGTCTTGTGGGGAGTAATGTAACAATCCTTCAACTGCACCTTCTGACGAGAAGATAGACAGGGTTGTTGGGGAACGTAGTAATTTCAAAAATATTCCTATGTACACGCAAGATCTATCATGGTGATGCATAGCAACAAGAGGGGAAGAGTGTTTTCCACGTACCCTCGTAGACCGTAAGCGGAAGCGTTATGACAACGCGGTTGATGTAGTCATACGTCTTCACAATCCGACCGATCCTAATACCGAAAGTACGTCACCTCCTCGATCTGCACAAGTTCGGCTCGGTGACGTCCCACGAACTCTTGATCCAGCTGAGTGTTGAGGGAGAGCTTCATCAGTAGGACGGCGTGATGACAGTGATGATGAAGCCACCGGTGCACGGCTTCACCTAAGCACTACGACAATATGACCGAGGTGGAGTATGGTGGAGGGGGGCACCGCACACGGCTAAAGGGATCAATGATCAACTTGTGTGTCTCTGGGGTGCCCCCTCCCCCCGTATATAAATGAGTGGAGGAGGGGGCAGAGGGCCGGCCTCCTAGGTGCGCCCAAGGGGGGAGTCCTACTCCCGGTGGGAGTAGGATTCCCCCTTCCCTAGTTGGAGTAGGAGAGGGAAGGAAGGGGGAGAAGGAGAGAAGGAAAGGGGGGCCAGCCCCCCCTCCAATTCGGATTGGGCTTGGGGGCGCACCCCCACCTTGGCCACCTCCTCCTCCTTTCCACTATGGCCCATTAAGGCCCATTAACTCCTCGGAGGGTTCCGGTAACCCCTTGGTACTCCGGTATATGCCCGAACTCTCTCGAAACATTTCCGATGTCCAAACATAGTCATCCAATATATCGATCTTTATGTCTCGACCATTTCGAGACTGCACGTCATGTTCGTGATCACATTCGGGACTCCGAACTACCTTTGGTACATTAAAACACATAAACTCATAATACCGATCGTCACCGAACTTTAAGCGTGCGGACCCTACGGGTTCAAGAACTATGTAGACATGACCGAGACACATCTCCGGTCAATAACCAATAGCGGAACCAAGATGCTCATATTGGCTCCTACATATTCTACGAAGATCTTCATCGGTCAAATCGCATAACAACATACGTTGTTCCCTTTGTCATCGGTATGTCACTTGACCGAGATTCGATCGTCGGTATCATCATACCTAGTTCAATGTCGTTACCGGTAAGTCTCTTTACTCATTCTGTAATGCATCATCCCGCAACTAACTCATTAGTCACATTGCTTGCAAGGCTCATAGTGATGTACATTACCGAGAGGGCCCAGAGATACCTCTCCGATACACGGAGTGACAAATCCTAATGTCGATCTATACCAACTCAACAAACACCATCGGAAACACCTATAGAGCATCTTTATAGTCACCCAATTACATTGTGATGTTTGATAACACACTAAGTGTTCCTCCGGTATTCGGGAGTTACATAATCTCATAGTCATATGAACATGTATAAGTTATGAAGAAAGCAATAGCAACAAACTAAACGATCATCGTGCTAAGATAACGGATGGGTCAAGTCAATCACATCATTCTCTAATGATGTGATCCTGTTAATCGAATGACAACTCTTTGTCCATGGCTAGGAAACTTAACCATCTTTGATATGAGCTAGTCAAGTAGAGGCATACTAGTGACACTCGGTTTGTCTATGTATTCACACATGTACTAAGTTTCCGGTTAATACAATTCTAGCATGAATAATAAACATTTATCATGATATAAGGAAATATAAATAACAATTTTATTATTGCCTCTAGGGCATATTTCCTTCAATCTCCCACTTGCACTAGAGTCAATAATCTAGTTCACATCTTTATGTGATTAGTTCACATCTTCATGTGACTAATACCCAAAGGGTTTGCTAGAGTCGATAATCTAATTCACATCGCTATGTGATTAATACCCAAAGAGTGATCATGTTTTTCTTGTGAGAGAACTTTAGTCTACGGGTCTCCAACATTCAGATCCGTATGTATTTGCAAATTTCTATGTCTACAATACTCTGCATGGAGCTACTCTAGTTAATTGCTCCCACTTTCAATATGTATCCAGATCAAGACTAAGAGTCATCTGGATCGATGTAAAAAGCTTGCATCAACGTAACTCTTTACGATGAACTCTTTTATCACCTCCATAATCGAGAAATATTTCCTTAGACCTCTAAGGATAATTTTGACCGCTATCCAGTGATCTACTCCTAGATCACTATTGTACTCCCTTGCCAGAATCATGCTAAGGTGTACAATAGGACTGGTACACAACATAGCATACTTTATAGAACCTATGACTGAGGCATAGGGAATGACTTTTCATTCTCTTTCTATTTTCTGTTGTGGTTGGGTTTTGAGTCTTTACTCAACTTCACACCTTGAAATACAGGCAAGAACTCCTTCTTTGACTGTTCCATTTTGAACTACTTCAAAATCTTGTCATGGTATGTACTCATTGAAAAAAACTTATCAAGCATCTTGATCTATCTCTATAGATCTTGATGCTCAATGTGTAAGCAGCTTCACCGAGGTCTTTCTTTGAAAAATTCTTATTCAAGTATCCTTTTATGCTATCCAGAAATTAAGTATCATTTCCGATCAACAATATGTCATCCACAGATAATATTAGAAATGCTACAGAGTTCCCACTCACTTTCTTGTAAATACAGGCTTCTCCAAAAGTTTGTATAAAACTATATGCTTTGATCAACTCATCAAAGTGTATATTCCAACTCTGAGATGCTTGCACCAGTCCATAGATGGATCACGGGAGCTTGCACACTTTGTTAGCACTTTTAGGATTGACAAAACTTTCTTGTTGTATCATATACAACTCTTCTTTAAGAAATCCGGTAAGGAATGCAGTTTTTGACATCCATTTGCTAGATCTCATAAAATGTGGCAATTGCTAACATGATTCCGATAGACTTAAGCATCGCTACGAGTGAGAAAATCTCATCATAGTCAACACCTTGATCTTGTCGAAAACCTTTTTGCGACAATTTGAGCTTTGTAGATAGCAACACTACTATCAGCGTCCATCTTCCTCTTGAAGATCCATTTATTCTCAATGGCTCGTTGATCATTGGGCAAGTTAATCAAAGTCCATACTTTGTTTTTTATACATGGATCCCATCTCAGATTTCATGGCCTTAAGCCATTTCACGGAATCTGGGCTCATCATCGCTTCCTCATGGTTCGTAGGTTCATCATGGTCTAGTAACATGACTTCCAGAAAGGATTATCATACCACTCTAGTGCGGACCATACTCTGGTTGTCCTAGGAGGTTCGGTAGTAACTTGATCTGAAGTTTCATGATCATCATCATTAGCTTCCTCACTAATTGGTGTAGAAATCACTAGAATTGATTTCTATGATGAACTACTTTCCAATTTGGGAGAAGGTACAATTACCTCATCAAGTTCTACATTCCTCCCACTCACTTCTTTCGAGAGAAACTTCTTCTCTAGAAAGGATCCACTCTTAGCAACAAAGAACTTGCCTTTCAGATCTGTGATAGTGTAACATCCCAAATTTCCAATTTGGAATGTTATACATTAGATCATCATTGCATGTCATATTTTATTTTGCATTTTGGTTAATCCTAGAAATTCTACGCAACTCAATGACCCACGGAGAGAGTTGGGGATTTCGTTATTTTCATATTTGAGTTTTCTCAAATTTTGAGAATAGGATCATTTGATTTTATTTATTTTATCATCAATTATTTCTATTACAAAAATAGAGAGGGAATAAAATGACTTTCCCAAAATAAAGAAATATTGAGGATTTAATAATAAAATCAAATAAGATTTTATTTCGGAGTTTTTCGGTGTTTTATTTGAATTTAGGAAAAATGTGTGTTTTTCAAAATTGCATTTAGGTCCCAAATAAATGTTCACCTTGTGCGGCTTGATTTTAGAAGCCCGTGAAAATTTATTTTAGAATTTTTGGAGTCCGTTTAGTATTTCTTTTTATTTTTCTTCCGCGTGTAATATTTAAAAAAAAGTGAACCGACCTAACCAGACCGTGTCCGTCCGGGACTCTGGCCCGACAGGCTTTAAAAGCCGGGGCAGCCCACCCGGGCAAACCCTAGCCCCGAGCCGCCCGAGCCGCCCCGCCCCACGCGCCGCCGCCGGTGCCCGCCGCCACCGCCAGATTCCGCCGCCCGAGGTTCACCGCGCCTCGACTTCCATGCCATCGGTTTTAAAAAAATAGATCGGTTTTCGTCGGTTTTTCCGTCGGTTTTTTTAGTTTCGGTTTTTTTAAATAGAACGGTTTTTCCGGTTTATTTAAATAGTGAGCGTTCGTCCGTTCGTTCGTCCTAGCGAACGTTCGTCGTTTTTCTTTTTCTCGGATTAAATCCGCGATTTTTCTGATCGCGATTCCTGATCCGATTTTCGTTTTAGTATAAATTTTCGCTCGTTTATCGGAATCAGGCAATTCAAACGCCTAGAGTTTCGTCTCGCAACCCTCTATCCGTTTAACCAACTTAAACAAGATTTTTCTACTGTAAAATTTGCCCTAGATCCAGATTACTAGAACGAAGTTGTTTTCTTTCACCGTTTGACTTTCGTTGCTTCGTTCGATTTGATTCTTTTTGCCAACCGGAGTTCTTAAGTTGAACCTTCTGGTTAGATCTCTTATTTGAGTTTTACCCGTGCATTAGATGAGTTCTTATTGTATGCTTGTTTGTTTGTTTGCGATAGAGTACCCGGAGTGCGCCGCTTGTTACTTCGAATCTCTAGGTTTCGCGGATCATCAGCAAGGCAAGTAACACTTTGATCATACCTTTTCTACTACCCAGTTTTATTGCATTAGATCAATCCTCACACATTGCATGATTAGGATCTAATTAAATTGTGGGATGGGAAGTAGATGAGGTAGTACCTATTACCTGTTTATTATCAAACCTTTGGGAGTTACTTCTACATTTGCTTATTATGTCGTGCTATGCTAGTAGACGTGGATTGGGTGAGTGATATCCATGACAGATGTGAGTTTGTTAATTAATGGTTTATCTAAGGTGGCAACTTAAACACACATCTGGGTGGATTGAGGCACCTGGGTATTCCAGGACATGCCTATTTTCTTTTGGACCGCCACCCAGGCTCAAAGGGATCAAGAGACTATTCATACTAGAAACTTCCGTGTGCAGCCACAAGCTATTATGGGCTCTAGCATAGTTGACTAAGTTATTTGAACTCTTACAGTGGTAGACTAGCAGATGTAGGGGATGTAGGTGGTACGGTCTACCCGATCGTAAGGTGCTAGCGCTTCTGAAAGACTGTGTCTTGGTCATCCGTCTTCTCAAACACCAAGTAGTGCGAGAAACCGAACGGAGGCAATCGAGTCTTGTGGGGAAAAGTGCGCAAACCTCTGCAGAGTGTAATAAACTAATCATTGTTAGCCATGTCCCCGGTTATGGACATCTTGAGTATCTAGTACTTGGATTATCATGTGAATCTCAACATGTTACTCTAAATTAATATGTCGGGTTATGTTTAATGATGATGCATAATTGGGATTGAGAATGTTGTCAACCATTCTCAATGTTTAAAAACTACCGTGATAGTTAAATAAATTTATTCCTTGAAGTAGGGAAAAATTGGCTTTCCGCAAAACTGTAACCATAGAGCTTTCCACCAGCCAAATATGCATATAGTATAGCTGTTTCATTCCATTACTCTCTATGTGTTACATTGCCAGCATATTCCATGTGCTGACCCATTTCGGGCTGCAACGTTAATGTTGCAGACTTTTCAGACGACGATTAAGGAGTTTTTAGGTCGTGGTTCTATACTCAGTGATGCCGTTGGAGTTGATGGACTCACTTATCTTCCAAGCCTTCCGCTGTTATCGTTATTAGATGGCCTTAAGCCATATTTATTGTAATAAGTTCTCTTATGAGACACTCGATGTAATAAAGTGTGTGATTGCTACTCTGTTATAAATCCTCCGAGTATTGTGTGGTGTCAGCATTACTGATCCAGGGATGACACCAGAGCACAGAGATCAGACTGGTTGAGGTCTGGTTGCTACAGAGATGGTATCAGAGCACACGCTGACTATAGGACACGACCACTAAGCTAAAAGACCTAGATCACTTTCCACTCTCTTCTTTTCTGACTTCTCATCTTTTCTACTCTTTAGGATGGCGGATGCAAGGAACAAGTTCACACAACCGGATGAAGATACACCCTTTGGACGTCACTTGAAGGAAGTCACTACATACCTGAATATAGGAGTACCAAGCTTCACCGGAACCTACAACGCCACTTTACCTGAAGAAGAGCGCTGGATGATTCAAGTTCAAGTTCCAGGAAGGACGTTCATGCCCGTCACTGAGCCCATAGAGTTTTCTTTTGATGCACCAACTTGGAGTCTAGGAAAGAGCATGGCAGCTCACATCGCCATGGGACGCATTGGAGAAGGCTACCGCAAGGATCTCAAGGATAATATCTACCAGATTTGTGGGCGCCGAGATGAGCACTGGGAGATGATCAGCACCAAGAAGGATAGATCAATCGCAGCTTTTATCCAGGAGTTAAACCAGCACATTCGATGACAAGAGAACCAGATGTGCGCCGACATGATAGATCTGAAGAAGGCAAGGACAAGAATCAAGGAACTGGAGGAAGAACTCAAGGCTACACTTGAAGATTATGAGGAGGAAATTGAAGTATTGGTGGAGAAGAATGATGACCTGATCAAGAAGATCGGAATATTTATGGGAGGCCCTACGCCAGTAGATGAAGACGAAGAACACAAGGAGATTAGCCCGGAAGACTACATCATCATCGACGACACCGACTCAGATCTAGATAGTAGCGATGATGACTATGTTGATGAAGCTGGAGCAGATATCATGGAGTCTGCAACCGAAGAATATTTCTAGTAGACCACCTCATGAGTAGTAGTAGTCCACCATGTAAATATAGTAGTCCGAGCACTTTTGCGATAGATAGATCGATTGTATGCCCTTGTTTGATTGAATGAAGTGAATTGTTTGATTTTGCCTCATGTGCATATGGGTAGTGTTTTCTCTTTAGACCCCCTCTATTCTTACATCTCATCTTTTCTAAACCCTCATATGCCTCCGAGACATGACCCCGGATTTGCCTTTCCACCGGAGCTCACCCAGTTGATCCATCAGCAGAACACATTGATGCAGTTGCTAGTCCAGAATTAGAATCAGGGGAACAACAACAACCCACCACCACCACCACCTGTTGACCACTTAGCCCGTTTTCTTAGGCTGAATCCGCCGGTGTTTTCCAGTAGCACCGAGCCGATAGTAGAAGATGATTGGCTCCGCAAGACAGCTAGAGAGTTGACCACAGCAGGATGCATAGATGCGGAGAAGGTGAAGTTTGCCGCACATCAGCTAGAAGGACCCGCAACATCATGGTGGGAGAATTTCACAGCCACTTTCCCTGTCGACACTGTCACATGGGACTAGTTTCAGCAGGCTTTTCGTACTGCACATGTTTCAGCAGGAGCTATGGCCATGAAGAAGCGTGAGTTTCGCAACTTGCGCCAAGGAGGATGGACAGTTGGCCAGTATGTAGAGGACTTTAGTAACTTAGCATGTTATGCCCCAGATGACGTTGCTATGGATGCAGCTAAGCAGGAGAAGTTTCTGGAAGGACTGAATGATGAGTTGAGCATGTAGTTGATGGTAGCAACCTTCAACAACTATGAGGAGTTGGTAGACCATGCTCTTATGATTGAAGGCAAGCAGCAGCAAATTGAGAATCGCAAGAGGAAGTATGGACAAGGGAAGTACAATTCAGGAGCTCAGCAGAAGCCACGTTTTACCCCTAGACCGGGAGGACATTTTCAACATACCCATGGAGGAGGTAGCTCGCACAACCACAATGGCACCAAGAATGGAAATGGCAATGGAGGAAGCAACGGCCAGAATCGCACCAACCCATCAACCCCAGCCAAGAAGGACCTGAGCCAAGTCACTTGCTTTAAGTGTCAGAAGACCGGACATTATGCCAATGAATGTCCTGAAGGCCAAAATGGCAATGGAAGTTCTGGGAAGAAGCCGAACCCTTTCAACAGGGGCCAGGTGAACCACGTTAGCGTGGAGGAGGTTGAAGCTCAGCTCGATGCAATAATAGGTAAGTTTTTGGTTAAGTCATTTACTGCACTCGTTCTTTTTGATACTGGTGCATCGCATTCGTACATCTCAAGGGGATTTGTGGATAAGTATAACCTATCAACCCAAGCCCTTAGGTCACCCATGTTAGTAACCTTGCTTGGAGCAGAGTATATGGCTAGTCGATGGTGTGATCGGTTACCATTAAGGATTGGTAACTATGTTTTTCCCTCAAACCTAATAGTATTGATCTCAAGGATTGGATGTGATATTAGGCATGGATTGGTTATCAAAGTATGAAGGGAATATTGAATGTGCTAGTAAGTCAATTTTGCTTACCACCCCAGAAGGGAGAAGGATCAAGTATGTATCCTGACATGTGCCAAAGAGGACTCAAGTAAATTGCCTAATAGGAGTTGTGCAGGAGGAAGTACCAGTGGTAAGGGATTTCCCTGAAGTATTTCCAGAAGAGTTGCCAGGCATGCCACCAGATAGAGATATTGAGTTTTTGATTGAGCTATTGTCAGGCACAGGGCCAATATCAAAGAGACCATATAGGATGCCAGCAAAGGATTTGGTGGAAATTAAGAAGCAGATTAAGGAGTTACTGGATAAGGGATATATTCGCCCAAGTTCTTCGCCTTGGGGATCGCCAGTACTTCTAGTGGAGAAGAAGGATGGATCGTTAAGGATGGTTGTTGATTATCGAGGATTGAATGAAGTAACGATCAAGAACAAGTACCCACTACCAATGATCAACGATCTGTTTGATCGATTGCAAGGAGCTAAGGTATTTTCCAAGATCGATCTGCGATCAGGATACCACCAGTTGAAGATTCGAGAACAGGATATGCCTAAGACAGCTTTTACCACTAGGTATGGGCTGTACGAGTATACCATTATGTCATTTGGTCTGACTAACGCACCTGCCTATTTTATGAACATGATGAACAAAGTGTTTATGGTGTTTTTGGATAAGTTCGTCGTAGTGTTCATTGATGATATCCTGGTTTATTCGAAGAATGAAGAGGAGCATAAGGAGCATTTGCGTTTGGTACTTGGAAAGCTCAGAGAACATCAACTATATGCCAAGTTCAGCAAATGTGAGTTTTGGTTGAAGGAAGTAGGATTCCTCGGACATGTTATATCTGGAGAAGGTATAGCAGTTGATCCCACTAAAGTTGAAACCGTGACCAAGTGGGAAGCCCCAACAACAGTTGGAGAGATCCGGAGTTTTCTTGGACTCGCAGGATACTACCGGAGAATTATTGAGAATTTCTCAAAGATTGCGAAGCCTATGACTGAGTTGTTAAAGAAAGATACCAAGTTCATATGGACAGAGGAATGTGAGGCTAGTTTCCAGGAGTTGAAGAAACGCTTAGTTACCTCACCAGTATTGATTTTGCCAGACCAGACCAAAGATTATGAGGTGTATTGCGACGCTTCACTTCGAGGACTTGGAGCAGTGCTTATGTAGGAAGGGAGAGTTGTTTCATATACCTCAAGACAACTGAAGCCTCATGAGTTGAATTATGCTACGCATGATTTGGAATTAGCAGCCGTAGTGCATGCATTGAAAACATGGAGACATTTTCTGATTGGAAATCATTGTGAGGTGTACACGGATCATAAGAGTTTGAAGTACATTTTCACACAGAAGGAGTTGAACCTCAGACAAAGGAGATGGTTGGACCTCATCAAGGATTGTGATATGAGATTGCATTATCATCCCGGAAAGGCTAATGTAGTAGCTGACGCATTAAGCCGTAAGAGCCATGTCAACACGTTAATGACGGGAGAAATACCAAGGGAGCTAGCAGAAAATCTTCGTGAACTATGTTTGGAAATAGTTCCGAGAGGCTATGCAGGAGCATTGGAGATTCAGTCAACTTTGACGGATAGAATCAGGGAAGCTCAGAAAACTGACAAAGAGATTGCCGCTATAAAGGAGAAACTAAGCAAAAGAAAAGCTAAAGGATTTCGTGAGGATGAGCACGACACCCTATGGTTTGAAGACCGTGTTTATGTGCCCAATGGCCCGGAGATTAGGAAGTTGATTTTGCAAGAGGCACACAATTCACCATATTCAATTCACCCAGGAAATACCAAGATGTATTTGGATTTGAAAGATATTTTCTAGTGGACCGGAATGAAGAAGGATATTCCGGAGTATGTAGCAGTTTGTGATGTATGTCAGAGAGTAAAGGCAGAGCATCAGAAGCCAGCAGGATTGTTACAACCATTGCCGATACCCGAATGGAAGTGGGATAAGCTAGGCATGGATTTTATCACGGGATTGCCCAGGACTCGTTCAGGCTATGACTCGATTTGGGTTGTAGTCGATCGATTGACGAAAGTAGCTCATTTCATCCCAGTAAAGACCACTTACACCAGTGCTAAGTTGGCAAAGATATACATGACCAGGATCGTATGTCTGCATGGAGTTCCAAGGAGTATCGTATCAGATAGAGGAACCCAGTTTACCTCAAAGTTCTGGAAGCAGTTGTAACATCCCAAATTTTCAATTTGGAATGTTATACATTAGATCATCATTGCATATCATATTTTATTTTGCATTTTGGTTGATCCTAGAAAATTCTACGCGACTCAAGGACCCACGGAGAGAGTTGGGGATTTCGTTATTTTCATATTTGAGTTTTCTCAAATTTTGAGAATAGGATCATTTGATTTTATTTATTTTATCATCAATTATTTCTATTACAAAAATATGAGAGAGGGAATAAAATGACTTTCCCAAAATAGAGAAAGATTGAGGATTTAATAATAAAATCAAATAAGCTTTTATTTCGGAGTTTTTCGGTGTTTTATTTGAATTTAGGAAAAATGTGCGTTTTTCAAAATTGCATTTAGGGCCCAAATAAATGTTCACTTTGTCAGGCATGATTTTAGAAGCTCGGGAAAATTTATTTCGGGATGTTTGGAGTCCGTTTAGTATTTCTTTTTATTTTTCTTCCGAGCGTAACTATTTAAAAAAGGGGGGAACCGACCTACGGGCCGTGTCCGACTAGGACTCCCAGCCCGTAGGGGCTTTATAAGCCGGCCCACCCCGGAGGGGGAAACCCTAGCCCAGCGCCCCGCCCTAGCGCCCCGCCCCAGCCCCGCCGCCACCGCCGCCACTGCCCCGCCGCACCGCCCGCCGGAGCCGCCGTGCCGCCGCACGCCCGCCGAGGTTCGCCGCCGCCTCGTAGTCCGCGCCGCCTGTTTTTTTTAAAACCGAATGGTTTTCCGTTGGTTTTTTTCGGTTTTTTTAGTTTTCGCTTTTTTAGATCGGTTTTTTCGGTTTAGGTTAAATAGCGAGCGTTCGCTCGTTTGTTCATTTAAACAAACATGTTCATCGTTTAGATCTGGATAATGAACGTTCGTTCGTTAATCTGTTCGTCGTTTTCTTTTCTCGGATTAAATCCTTGATTTTTCTGATCGCGATTCCTGATCCGATTTTCATTTTAGTATAACTTTTCGCTCGTTTATCGGAATCAGGCGATTCAAGCGCCTAGAGTTTCGTCTCGAAACCCTCTATCTGTTTAACCAACTTAAACAAGATTTTGCTACTGTAAAACTTGCCCTAGATCCAGATTACTAGAACGAAGTTGTTTTCTTTCACCGTTTGACTTTCGTTGCTTCGTTCGATTTGATTCTTTTTGCCAACCGGAGTTCTTAAGTTGAACCTTCTGGTTAGATCTCTTATTTGAGTTTTACCTATGCATTAGATGAGTACTTATTGTATGCTCGTTTGTTGTTTGCGATAGAGTATCCGTAGTGCGCCGCCTATTACTTCGAATCGTTAGGTTTCCCGGATCATCAGCAAGGCAAGTAACACTTTGATCATACCTTTTCTACTACCCAGTTTTATTGCATTAGATCAATCCTCACACATTGCATGATTACGACCTAATTAAATTGTGGGATGGGAAGTAGATGAGGTAGTACCTTTTACTTGTTTATTATCAAACCTTTGGGAGTTACTTCTACGTTTTCTTATTATGCCGTGCTATGCTAGTAGACGTGGATTGGGTGAGTGAAATCCATGACAGATGTGAGATTGTTAATTAATGGTTTATCTAAGGTGGCAACTTAAACACACATCTGGGTGGATTGAGGCACCTAGGTATTCCAGGACTTGCCTGTTTTCTTTTGGACCGCCACCCAGGCTCAAAGGGATCATGAGATTATTCATATTAGAAACTTCCGTGTGCAGCCACAAGCTATTATGGGCTCTAGCATAGTTGACTAAGTCGTGCGAACTCTTACAGTGGTAGACTAGCAGATGTAGGGGATGTAGGTGGTATGGTCTACCCGATCGTAAGGTGCTAGCGCTTCTGAAAGGCTATGTCTCGGTCATCCGTCTTCTCAAACACCATGTAGTGCGAGAAAACAAACGGAGGCGATCGAGTCTTGTGGGGAAAAGTGCGCAAACCTCTGGAGAGTGTAACAAACTAATCATGGTTAGCCGTGTCCCCGGTTATGGACATCTTGAGTATCTAGTACCTGGATTTTCATGTGAATCTCAACATGTTACTCTAAACTAATTTTGTTGGGTTATGTTTAATGATGATGCTTAATTGGGATTGAGAATGCTGTCAACCATTCTCAATGTTTAACAACCACCATGATAGTAATTAAATTTATTCCTTTGTAGTAGGGAAAAATTGGCTTTACGCAAAACAGTAACCATAGAGCTTTCCACCAGCCAAATATGCATATAGTATAGCTGTTTCATTCCATTACTCTCTATGTGTTACATTGCCAGCATATTCCATGTGCTGACCCATTTCGGGCTGCAACGTTAATGTTGCACACTTTTCAGACGACGATTAAGGAGTTTTTAGGTCGTGGTTCTATACTCAGTGATGCCGTTGGAGTTGATGGACTCACTTATCTTCCAAGCCTTCCGTTGTTATCGTTATTAGATGGCCTTAAGCCATATTTATTGTAATAAGTTCTCTTTTGAGACACTCGATGTAATAAGTGTGTGATTGCTACTCTGCTATAAATCCTCCGAGTACTGTGTGGTGTCAGCATTACTGATCCAGGGATGACACCGGACCACAAAGATCAGACTGTTTGAGGTCTGGTCGCTACAGTAGTTGCACAAAACTTTGGGAACCAGGCTAGAATTCAGTACAGCTTTTCATCCGCAGACAGATGGACAGACCGAGAGAATCAATCAAATTTTGGAGGATATGCTGAGAGCTTGTGCGCTAGATTATGGATCTAGTTGGGACGATAATTTGCCATATGCAGAGTTCTCTTACAACAACAGTTACCAAACCAGTTTGAAGATGGCCCCTTTCGAAGCATTGTACGGAAGGAGGTGCAGGACACCGTTATCATGGGACGAAGTTGGAGACCGCCAGTTGTTTGGACCTGACTTGATTAAAGAGTCTGAACAGAAGGTGAAGCTGATTCGCGATAGGCTCAAGGTAGCCCAGTCTAGACAGAAGAGCTATGCAGATTCTAAACGCAAGGAGACAGTTTACGAAGTCGGAGATAGAGCTTATCTTCGAGTATCTCCACTTCGGGGAACAAAGCATTTTGGAGTTAAAGGGAAGTTAGCGCCACGATTTGTAGGACCATATCAAGTTTTGGAGCGTATGGGAGAAGTGGCCTACAAGTTGGAATTGCCTGAAGGATTGTCAGGAGTTCATGCTGTGTTCCACGTTTGAAATGTCACGCGGAGATGGCTGACATACCATTGAGAGACACAGTGCCATTGGAAACTATTCAGTTGGATAACGATTTGACCTACAAGGAGAAACCAATTAAGATTCTCGAATTTGCCAGTCGAGTCACCCGCAGCAAGGTTATCAAGTTTTGCAAAGTTCAGTGGAGCCACCACACAGAGGATGAAGCCACCTGGGAACGAGAGGAAGATTTACTCAAGGACCACCCTCACCTATTTTCTAGCCAACCCGAATCTCGAGGGCGAGATTCATCTTAAGGGGGGTAGGTTTGTAACATCCCAAATTTCCAATTTGGAATGTTATACATTAGATCATCATTGCATATCATATTTTATTTTGCATTTTGGTTGATCCTAGAAATTCTACGCAACTCAATGACCCACGGAGAGAGTTGGGGATTTCATTATTTTCATATTTGAGTTTTCTCAAATTTTGAGAATAGGATCATTTGATTTTATTTATTTTATCATCAATTATTTCTATTACAAAAATATGAGAGAGGGAATAAAATGACTTTCCCAAAATAAAGAAATATTGAGGATTTAATAATAAAATCAAATAAGATTTTATTTCGGAGTTTTTCGGTGTTTTATTTGAATTTAGGTAAAATGTGCATTTTTCGAAATTGCATTTAGGTCCCAAATAAATGTTCACCTTGTGCGGCTTGATTTTAGAAGCCCGTGAAAATTTATTTCGGAATTTTTGGAGTCCGTTTAGTATTTCTTTTTATTTTTCTTCCGCGCATAATATTTAAAAAAAAGTGAACCGACCTAACCGGGCCGTGTCCGTCCGGGACTCTGGCCCGGCAGGCTTTAAAAGCCGGGGCAGCCCACCCGGGCAAACCCTAGCCCCGAGCCGCCCCGCCCCACGCGCCGCCGCCGTCGCCGCTGCCCGCCGCCGCCGCCAGACGCCGCCGCCGCCACCGGATTCCGCCGCCCGAGGTTCGCCGCGCCTCGACTACTGTGCCATCGGTTTTTTTAGAAAAAATAGATAGGTTTTCGTCGGTTTTTCCGTCGGTTTTTTTAGTTTCGGGTTTTTTTTAAATAGATCGGTTTTTCCGGTTTATTTAAATAGTGAGCGTTCGTCCATTCGTTCGTTCTAGCGAACGTTCGTCGTTTTTCTTTTTCTCGGATTAAATCCATAATTTTTCTGATCGCGATTCCTGATCCGATTTTCGTTTTAGTATAACGTTTCGCTCGTTTATCAGAATCAGGCGATTCAAGCGCCTAGAGTTTCGTCTCGAAACCCTCTATCCATTTAATCAACTTAAACAAGATTTTGCTACTGTAAAATTTGCCCTAGATCCAGATTACTAGAACGAAGTTGTTTTCTTTCGCCGTTTGACTTTCGTTGCTTCGTTCGATTTGATTCTTTTTGCTAACCGGAGTTCTTAAGTTGAACCTTCTGGTTAGATCTCTTATTTGAGTTTTACCCGTGCATTAGATGAGTTCTTATTGTATGCTTGTTTGTTTGTTTGCGATAGAGTACCCGGAGTGCGCCGCTTGTTACTTCGAATCTCTAGGTTTCGCGGATCATCAGCAAGGCAAGTAACACTTTGATCATACCTTTTCTACTACCCAGTTTTATTGCATTAGATCAATCCTCACACATTGCATGATTAGGATCTAATTAAATTGTGGGATGGGAAGTAGATGAGGTAGTACCTATTACCTGTTTATTATCAAACCTTTGGGAGTTACTTCTATGTTTGCTTATTATGCCATGCTATGCTAGTAGACATGGATTGGGTGAGTGATATCCATGACACATGTGAGTTTGTTAATTAATGGTTTATCTAAGGTGGCAACTTAAACACACATCTGGGTGGATTGAGGCACCTGGGTATTCCAGGACTTCCTGTTTTCTTTTGGACCGCCACCCAGGCTCAAAGGGATCATGAGACTATTCATACTAGAAACTTCCGTGTGCAGCCACAAGCTATTATGGGCTCTAGCATAGTTGACTAAGTTGTGCAAACTCTTACAGTGGTAGACTAGCAGATGTAGGGGATGTAGGTGGTACGGTCTACCTGATTGTAAGGTGCTAGCGCTTCTGAAAGACTGTGTATCGGCCATCCGTCTTCTCAAACACCATGTAGTGCGAGAAACCAAACAGAGGCGATCGAGTCTTGTGGGGAAAAGTGTGCAAACCTTTGCAGAGTGTAATAAACTAATCATGGTTAGCCGTGTCCCCGTTTATGGACATCTTGAGTATCTAGTACTTGGATTATCATGTGAATCTCAACATGTTACTCTAAATTAATTTGTTGGGTTATGTTTAGTGATGATGCTTAATTGGGATTGAGAATGCTATCAACCATTCTCAATGTTTAACGACTACCATGATAGTTAAATAAATTTATTCCTTGAAGTAGGGAAAAATTGGCTTTCCGCAAAACTGTAACCATAGAGCTTTCCACCAGCCAACTATGCATATAGTATACTTGTTTCATTCCATTACTCTCTATGTATTACATTGCCAGCATATTCCATGTGCTGACCCGTTTCGGGCTGCAACGTTAATGTTGCAGACTTTTCAGACGACGATTAAGGAGTTTTTAGGTCGCGGTTCTATACTCAGTGATGCCGTTGGAGTTGATGGACTCACTTATCTTCCAAGCCTTCCGCTGTTATCGTAATTAGATGGCCTTAAGCCATATTTATTGTAGTAAGTTCTCTTTTGAGACACTCGATGTAATAAGTGTGTGGTCGCTACTCTGCTATAAATCCTCCGAGTACTGTGTGGTGTCAGCATTACTGATCCAGGGATGACACCGGACCACAAAGATCGGACTGTTTGAGGTCTGGTCGCTACAGTAGTTGCACGAAACTTTGGGAACCAGGCTAGAATTCAGTACAGCTTTTCATCCACAGACAGATGGACAGACCGAGAGAATCAATCAAATTTTGGAGGATATGCTGAGAGCTTGTGCGCTAGATTATGGATCTAGTTGGGACGATAATTTGCCATATGCAGAGTTCTCTTACAACAACAGTTACCAAACCAGTTTAAAGATGGCCCCTTTCGAAGCATTGTACGGAAGGAGGTGCAGGACACCGTTATCATGGGACGAAGTTGGAGACCGCCAGTTGTTTGGACCTGACTTGATTAAAGAGTCTGAACAGAAGGTGAAGCTGATTCGCGATAGGCTCAAGGTAGCTCAGTCCAGACAGAAGAGCTATGCAGATTCTAAACGCAAGGAGACAGTTTACGAAGTCGGAGATAGAGCTTATCTTCGAGTATCTCCACTTCGGGGAACAAAGCATTTTAGAGTTAAAGGGAAGTTAGCGCCACGATTTGTAGGACCATATCAAGTTTTGGAGCGTATGGGAGAAGTGGCCTACAAGTTGGAATTGCCTGAAGGATTGTCAGGAGTTCATGCTGTGTTCCAGGTTTCTCAGTTAAAGAAATGTCACGCGGAGATGGCTGACATACCATTGAGAGACACAGTGCCATTGGAAACTATTCAGTTGGATAACGATTTGACCTACAAGGAGAAACCAATTAAGATTCTCGAATTTGCCAGTCGAGTCACCCGCAGCAAGGTTATCAAGTTTTGCAAAGTTCAGTGGAGCCACCACACAGAGGATGAAGCCACCTGGGAACGAGAGGAGGATTTACTCAAGGACCACCCTCACCTATTTTCTAGCTAACCCGAATCTCGAGGGCGAGATTCATCTTAAGGGGGGTAGGTTTGTAACATCCCAAATTTCCAATTTGGAATGTTATACATTAGATCATCATTGCATATCATATTTTATTTTGCATTTTGGTTGATCCTAGAAATTCTACGCAACTCAATGACCCACGGAGAGAGTTGGGGATTTCGTTATTTTCATATTTGAGTTTTCTCAAATTTTGAGAATAGGATCATTTGATTTTATTTATTTTATCATCAATTATTTCTATTACAAAAATATGAGAGAGGGAATAAAATGACTTTCCCAAAATAAAGAAATATTGAGGATTTAATAATAAAATCAAATAAGATTTTATTTCGGAGTTTTTCGGTGTTTTATTTGAATTTAGGTAAAATGTGCATTTTTCAAAATTGCATTTAGGTCCCAAATAAATGTTCACCTTGTGCGGCTTGATTTTAGAAGCCCGCGAAAATTTATTTCAGAATTTTTGGAGTCCGTTTAGTATTTCTTTTTATTTTTCTTACGCGCATAATATTTAAAAAAAAGTGAACCGACCTAAGCGGGCCGTGTCCGTCCGGGACTCTGGCCCGGCAGGCTTTAAAAGCCGGGGCAGCCCACCCGGGCAAACCCTAGCCCCGAGCCGCCCCGCCCCACGCACCGCCGCCGTCGCCGCCGCCCGCCGCCGCCGCCAGACGCCGCCGCCGCCACCGGATTCCGCCGCCCGAGGTTCGCCGCGCCTCGACTACCGTGCCATCGGTTTTTTTAAAAAAAATAGATAGGTTTTCGTCGGTTTTTCCGTCGGTTTTTTAGTTTCGGGTTTTTTTAAATAGATCGGTTTTTCCGGTTTATTTAAATAGTGAGCGTTCGTCCGTTCGTTCGTTCTAGCGAACGTTCGTCGTTTTTCTTTTTCTCGGATTAAATCCATAATTTTTCTGATCGCGATTCCTGATCCGATTTTCGTTTTAGTATAACTTTTCGCTCGTTTATCAGAATCAGGCGATTCAAGCGCCTAGAGTTTCGTCTCGAAACCCTCTATCCGTTTAATCAACTTAAACAAGATTTTGCTACTGTAAAATTTGCCCTAGATCCAGATTACTAGAACGAAGTTGTTTTCTTTCGCCGTTTGACTTTCGTTGCTTCGTTCGATTTGATTCTTTTTGCTAACCGGAGTTCTTAAGTTGAACCTTTTGGTTAGATCTCTTATTTGAGTTTTACCCGTGCATTAGATGAGTTCTTATTGTATGCTTGTTTGTTTGTTTGCGATAGAGTACCCGGAGTGCGCCGCTTGTTACTTCGAATCTCTAGGTTTCGCGGATCATCAACAAGGCAAGTAACACTTTGATCATACCTTTTCTACTACCCAGTTTTATTGCATTAGATCAATCCTCACACATTGCATGATTAGGATCTAATTAAATTGTGGGATGGGAAGTAGATGAGGTAGTACCTATTACCTGTTTATTATCAAACCTTTGGGAGTTACTTCTATGTTTGCTTATTATGCCATGCTATGCTAGTAGACGTGGATTGGGTGAGTGATATCCATGACAGATGTGAGTTTGTTAATTAATGGTTTATCTAAGGTGGCAACTTAAACACACATCTGGGTGGATTGAGGCACCTGGGTATTCCAGGACTTCCTGTTTTCTTTTGGACCGCCACCCAGGCTCAAAGGGATCGTGAGACTATTCATACTAGAAACTTCCGTGTGCAGCCACAAGCTATTATGGGCTCTAGCATAGTTGACTAAGTTGTGCAAACTCTTACAGTGGTAGACTAGCAGATGTAGGGGATGTAGGTGGTACGGTCTACCCGATTGTAAGGTGCTAGCGCTTCTGAAAGACTGTGTATCGGCCATCCGTCTTCTCAAACACCATGTAGTGCCAGAAACCAAACGGAGGCGATCGAGTCTTGTGGGGAAAAGTGTGCAAACCTCTGCAGAGTGTAATAAACTAATCATGGTTAGCCGTGTCCCCGTTTATGGACATCTTGAGTATCTAGTACTTGGATTATCATGTGAATCTCAACATGTTACTCTAAATTAATTTGTTGGGTTATGTTTAATGATGATGCTTAATTGGGATTGAGAATGCTGTCAACCATTCTCAATGTTTAACGACTACCATGATAGTTAAATAAATTTATTCCTTGAAGTAGGGAAAAATTGGCTTTCCGCAAAACTGTAACCATAGAGCTTTCCACCAGCCAACTATGCATATAGTATACTTGTTTCATTCCATTACTCTCTATGTATTACATTGCCAGCATATTCCATGTGCTGACCCGTTTCGGGCTGCAACGTTAATGTTGCAGACTTTTCAGACGACGATTAAGGAGTTTTTAGGTCGCGGTTCTATACTCAGTGATGCCGTTGGAGTTGATGGACTCACTTATCTTCCAAGCCTTCCGCTGTTATCGTTATTAGATGGCCTTAAGCCATATTTATTGTAGTAAGTTCTCTTTTGAGACACTCGATGTAATAAGTGTGTGATTGCTACTCTGCTATAAATCCTCCGAGTACTGTGTGGTGTCAGCATTACTGATCCAGGGATGACACAGGACCACAAAGATCGGACTGTTTGAGGTCTGGTCGCTACAGTAGTTGCACGAAACTTTGGGAACCAGGCTAGAATTCAGTACAGCTTTTCATCCACAGACAGATGGACAGACCGAGAGAATCAATCAAATTTTGGAGGATATGCTGAGAGCTTGTGCGCTAGATTATGGATCTAGTTGGGACGATAATTTGCCATATGCAGAGTTCTCTTACAACAACAGTTACCAAACCAGTTTAAAGATGGCCCCTTTCAAAGCATTGTACGGAAGGAGGTGCAGGACACCGTTATCATGGGACGAAGTTGGAGACCGCCAGTTGTTTGGACCTGACTTGATTAAAGAGTCTGAACAGAAGGTGAAGCTGATTCGCGATAGGCTCAAGGTAGCTCAGTCCAGACAGAAGAGCTATGCAGATTCTAAACGCAAGGAGACAGTTTACGAAGTCGGAGATAGAGCTTATCTTCGAGTATCTCCACTTCGGGGAACAAAGCATTTTGGAGTTAAAGGGAAGTTAGCGCCACGATTTGTAGGACCATATCAAGTTTTGGAGCGTATGGGAGAAGTGGCCTACAAGTTGGAATTGCCTGAAGGATTGTCAGGAGTTCATGCTGTGTTCCACGTTTCTCAGTTAAAGAAATGTCACGCGGAGATGGCTGACATACCATTGAGAGACACAGTGCCATTGGAAACTATTCAGTTGGATAACGATTTGACCTACAAGGAGAAACCAATTAAGATTCTCGAATTTGCCAGTCGAGTCACCCACAGCAAGGTTATCAAGTTTTGCAAAGTTCAGTGGAGCCACCACACAGAGGATGAAGCCACCTGGGAACGAGAGGAGGATTTACTCAAGGACCACCCACACCTATTTTCTAGCCAACCCGAATCTCGAGGGCGAGATTCATCTTAAGGGGGGTAGGTTTGTAACATCCCAAATTTCCAATTTGGAATGTTATACATTAGATCATCATTGCATGTCATATTTTATTTTGCATTTTGGTTGATCCTAGAAATTCTACGCAACTCAATGACCCACGGAGAGAGTTGGGGATTTCGTTATTTTCATATTTGAGTTTTTTCAAATTTTGAGAATAGGATCATTTGATTTTATTTATTTTATCATCAATTATTTCTATTACAAAAATATGAGAGAGGGAATAAAATGACTTTCCCAAAATAAAGAAATATTGAGGATTTAATAATAAAATCAAATAAGATTTTATTTCGGAGTTTTTCGGTGTTTTATTTGAATTTAGGTAAAATGTGCATTTTTAAAAATTGCATTTAGGTCCCAAATAAATGTTCACCTTGTGCGACTTGATTTTAGAAGCCCGCGAAAATTTATTTCAGAATTTTTGGAGTCCGTTTAGTATTTCTTTTTATTTTTCTTCCGCGCATAATATTTAAAAAAAAGTGAACCGACCTAACCGGGCCGTGTCCGTCCGGGACTCTGGCCCGGCAGGCTTTAAAAGCCGGGGCAGCCCACCCGGGCAAACCCTAGCCCCGAGCCGCCCCGCCCCACGCGCCGCCGCCGTCGCCGCCGCCCGCCGCCGCCGCCACCGGATTCCGCCGCCCGAGGTTCGCCGCGCCTCGACTACCGTGCCATCGGTTTTTTAAAAAAAAATAGATCAGTTTTCGTCGGTTTTTCCGTCGGTTTTTTAGTTTCGGGTTTTTTTAAATAGATCGGTTTTTCCGGTTTATTTAAATAGTGAGCGTTCGTCCGTTCGTTCGTTCTAGCGAACGTTCGTCGTTTTTCTTTTTCTCGGATTAAATCCATAATTTTTCTGATCGCGATTCCTGATCCGATTTTCGTTTTAGTATAACTTTTCGCTCGTTTATCAGAATCAGGCGATTCAAGCGCCTAGAGTTCCGTCTCGAAACCCTCTATCCGTTTAATCAACTTAAACAAGATTTGCTACTGTAAAATTTGCCCTAGATCCAGATTACTAGAACGAAGTTGTTTTCTTTCGCCGTTTGACTTTCGTTGCTTCGTTCAATTTGATTCTTTTTGCTAACCGGAGTTCTTAAGTTGAACCTTCTGGTTAGATCTCTTATTTGAGTTTTACCCGTGCATTAGATGAGTTCTTATTGTACGCTTGTTTGTTTGTTTGCGATAGAGTACCCGGAGTGCGCCGCTTGTTACTTCGAATCTCTAGGTTTCGCGGATCATCAGCAAGGCAAGTAACACTTTGATCATACCTTTTCTACTACCCAGTTTTATTGCATTAGATCAATCCTCACACATTGCATGATTAGGATCTAATTAAATTGTGGGATGGGAAGTAGATGAGGTAGTACCTATTACCTGTTTATTATCAAACCTTTGGGAGTTACTTCTATGTTTGCTTATTATGCCATGCTATGCTAGTAGACGTGGATTGGGTGAGTGATATCCATGACAGATGTGAGTTTGTTAATTAATGGTTTATCTAAGGTGGCAACTTAAACACACATCTGGGTGGATTGAGGCACCTGGGTATTCCAGGACTTCTTGTTTTCTTTTGGACCGCCACCCAGGCTCAAAGGGATCATGAGACTATTCATACTAGAAACTTCCGTGTGCAGCCACAAGCTATTATGGGCTCTAGCATAGTTGACTAAGTTGTGCAAACTCTTAAAGTGGTAGACTAGCAGATGTAGGGGATGTAGGTGGTACGGTCTACCCGATTGTAAGGTGCTAGCGCTTCTGAAAGACTGTGTATCGGCCATCCGTCTTCTCAAACACCATGTAGTGCGAGAAACCAAACGGAGGCGATCGAGTCTTGTGGGGGAAAGTGTGCAAACCTCTGCAGAGTGTAATAAACTACTCATGGTTAGCCGTGTCCCCGTTTATGGACATCTTGAGTATCTAGTACTTGGATTATCATGTGAATCTCAACATGTTACTCTAAATTAATTTGTTGGGTTATGTTTAATGATGATGCTTAATTGGGATTGAGAATGCTGTCAACCATTCTCAATGTTTAACGACTACCATGATAGTTAAATAAATTTATTCCTTGAAGTAGGGAAAAATTGGCTTTCCGCAAAACTGTAACCATAGAGCTTTCCACCAGCCAACTATGCATATAGTATACTTGTTTCATTCCATTACTCTCTATGTATTACATTGCCAGCATATTCCATGTGCTGACCCGTTTCGGGCTGCAACGTTAATGTTGCAGACTTTTCAGACGACGATTAAGGAGTTTTTAGGTCACGGTTCTATACTCAGTGATGCCGTTGGAGTTGATGGACTCACTTATCTTCCAAGCCTTCCGCTATTATCGTTATTAGATGGCCTTAAGCCATATTTATTGTAGTAAGTTCTCTTTTGAGACACTCGATGTAATAAGTGTGTGATTGCTACTCTGCTATAAATCCTCCGAGTACTGTGTGGTGTCAGCATTACTGATCCAGGGATGACACCGGACCACAAAGATCGGACTGTTTGAGGTCTGGTCGCTACAGTAGTTGCACGAAACTTTGGGAACCAGGCTAGAATTCAGTACAGCTTTTCATCCACAGACAGATGGACAGACCGAGAGAATCAATCAAATTTTGGAGGATATGCTGAGAGCTTGTGCGCTAGATTATGGATCTAGTTGGGACGATAATTTGCCATATGCAGAGTTCTCTTACAACAACAGTTACCAAACCAGTTTAAAGATGGCCCCTTTCGAAGCATTGTACGGAAGGAGGTGCAGGACACCGTTATCATGGGACGAAGTTGGAGACCGCAAGTTGTTTGGACCTGACTTGATTAAAGAGTCTGAACAGAAGGTGAAGCTGATTCGCGATAGGCTCAAGGTAGCTCAGTCCAGACAGAAGAGCTATGCAGATTCTAAACGCAAGGAGACAGTTTACGAAGTCGGAGATAGAGCTTATCTTCGAGTATCTCCACGTCGGGGAACAAAGCATTTTAGAGTTAAAGGGAAGTTAGCGCCACGATTTGTAGGACCATATCAAGTTTTGGAGCGTATGGGAGAAGTGGCCTACAAGTTGGAATTGCCTGAAGGATTGTCAGGAGTTCATGCTGTGTTCCACGTTTCTCAGTTAAAGAAATGTCACGCGGAGATGGCTGACATACCATTGAGAGACACAGTGCCATTGGAAACTATTCAGTTGGATAACGATTTGACCTACAAGGAGAAACCAATTAAGATTCTCGAATTTGCCAGTCGAGTCACCCGCAGCAAGGTTATCAAGTTTTGCAAAGTTCAGTGGAGCCACCACACAGAGGATGAAGCCACCTGGGAACGAGAGGAAGATTTACTCAAGGACCACCCTCACCTATTTTCTAGCCAACCCGAATCTCGAGGGCGAGATTCATCTTAATGGGGGTAGGTTTGTAACATCCCAAATTTCCAATTTGGAATGTTATACATTAGATCATCATTGCATATCATATTTTATTTTGCATTTTGGTTGATCCTAGAAATTCTACGCAACTCAATGACCCACGGAGAGAGTTGGGGATTTCGTTATTTTCATATTTGAGTTTTCTCAAATTTTGAGAATAGGATCATTTGATTTTATTTATTTTATCATCAATTATTTCTATTACAAAAATATGAGAGAGGGAATAAAATGACTTTCCCAAAATAAAGAAATATTGAGGATTTAATAATAAAATCAAATAAGATTTTATTTCGGAGTTTTTCGGTGTTTTATTTGAATTTAGGTAAAATGTGCAATTTTCAAAATTGCATTTAGGTCCCAAATAAATGTTCACCTTGTGCGGCTTGATTTTAGAAGCCCGTGAAAATTTATTTCGGAATTTTTGGAGTCCGTTTAGTATTTCTTTTTATTTTGCTTCCGCGCATAATATTTAAAAAAAAGTGAACCGACCTAACCGGGCCGTGTCCGTCCGGGACTCTGGCCCGGCAGGCTTTAAAAGCCGGGGCAGCCCACCCGGGCAAACCCTAGCCCCGAGCCGCCCCGCCCCACGCGCCGCCGCC
>NC_041386.1:440132909-440167874 GCF_002162155.2 Triticum dicoccoides
CGCCGCCAGACGCCGCCGCCGCCACCGGATTCCGCCGCCCGAGGTTCGCCGCGCCTCGACTACCGTGCCATCGGTTTTTTTTAAAAAAAATAGATCGGTTTTCGTCGGTTTTTCCGTCGGTTTTTTTAGTTTCGGGTTTTTTTAAATAGATCGGTTTTTCCGGTTTATTTAAATAGTGAGCGTTCGTCCGTTCGTTCGTTCTAGCGAACGTTCGTCGTTTTTCTTTTTCTCGGATTAAATCCATAATTTTTCTGATCGCGATTCCTGATCCGATTTTCGTTTTAGTATAACTTTTCGCTCGTTTATCAGAATCAGGCGATTCAAGCGCCTAGAGTTTCGTCTCGAAACCCTCTATCCGTTTAATCAACTTAAACAAGATTTTGCTACTGTAAAATTTGCCCTAGATCCAGATTACTAGAACGAAGTTGTTTTCTTTCGCCGTTTGACTTTCGTTGCTTCGTTCGATTTGATTCTTTTTGCTAACCGGAGTTCTTAAGTTGAACCTTCTGGTTAGATCTCTTATTTGAGTTTTACCCGTGCATTAGATGAGTTCTTATTGTATGCTTGTTTGTTTGTTTGCGATAGAGTACCCGGAGTGCGCCGCTTGTTACTTCGAATCTCTAGGTTTCGTGGATCATCAGCAAGGCAAGTAACACTTTGATCATACCTTTTCTACTACCCAGTTTTATTGCATTAGATCAATCCTCACACATTGCATGATTAGGATCTAATTAAATTGTGGGATGGGAAGTAGATGAGGTAGTACCTATTACCTGTTTATTATCAAACCTTTGGGAGTTACTTCTATGTTTGCTTATTATGCCATGCTATGCTAGTAGACGTGGATTGGGTGAGTGATATCCATGACAGATGTGAGTTTGTTAATTAATGGTTTATCTAAGGTGGCAACTTAAACACACATCTGGGTGGATTGAGGCACCTGGGTATTCCAGGACTTGCCTATTTTCTTTTGGACCGCCACCCAGGCTCAAAGGGATCATGAGACTATTCATACTAGAAACTTCCGTGTGCAGCCACAAGCTATTATGGGCTCTAGCATAGTTGACTAAGTTGTGCGAACTCTTACAGTGGTAGACTAGCAGATGTAGGGGATGTAGGTGGTACGGTCTACCCGATTGTAAGGTGCTAGCGCTTCTGAAAGACTGTGTATCGGCCATCCGTCTTCTCAAACACCATGTAGTGCGAGAAACCAAACGGAGGCGATCGAGTCTTGTGGGGAAAAGTGTGCAAATCTCTGCAGAGTGTAATAAACTAATCATGGTTAGCCGTGTCCCCGTTTATGGACATCTTGAGTATCTAGTACTTGGATTATCATGTGAATCTCACCATGTTACTCTAAATTAATTTGTTGGGTTATGTTTAATGATGATGCTTAATTGGGATTGAGAATGCTGTCAACTATTCTCAATGTTTAACGACTACCATGATAGTTAAATAAATTTATTCCTTGAAGTAGGGAAAAATTGGCTTTCCGCAAAACTGTAACCGTAGAGCTTTCCACCAGCCAACTATGCATATAGTATACTTGTTTCATTCCATTACTCTCTATGTATTACATTGCCAGCATATTCCATGTGCTGACCCGTTTCGGGCTGCAATGTTAATGTTGCAGACTTTTCAGACGACGATTAAGGAGTTTTTAGGTCGCGGTTCTATACTCAGTGATGCCGTTGGAGTTGATGGACTCACTTATCTTCCAAGCCTTCCGCTGTTATCGTTATTAGATGGCCTTAAGCCATATTTATTGTAGTAAGTTCTCTTTTGAGACACTCGATGTAATAAGTGTGTGATTGCTACTCTGCTATAAATCCTCCGAGTACTGTGTGGTGTCAGCATTACTGATCCAGGGATGACACCGGACCACAAAGATCGGACTGTTTGAGGTCTGGTCGCTACAGTAGTTGCACGAAACTTTGGGAACCAGGCTAGAATTCAGTACAGCTTTTCATCCACAGACAGATGGACAGACCGAGAGAATCAATCAAATTTTGGAGGATATGCTGAGAGCTTGTGCGCTAGATTATGGATCTAGTTGGGACGATAATTTGCCATATGCAGAGTTCTCTTACAACAACAGTTACCAAACCAGTTTAAAGATGGCCCCTTTCGAAGCATTGTACGGAAGGAGGTGCAGGACACCGTTATCATGGGACGAAGTTGGAGACCGCCAGTTGTTTGGACCTGACTTGATTAAAGAGTCTGAACAGAAGGTGAAGCTGATTCGCGATAGGCTCAAGGTAGCTCAGTCCAGACAGAAGAGTTATGCAGATTCTAAACGCAAGGAGACAGTTTACGAAGTCGGAGATAGAGCTTATCTTCGAGTATCTCCACTTCGGGGAACAAAGCATTTTAGAGTTAAAGGGAAGTTAGCGCCACGATTTGTAGGACCATATCAAGTTTTGGAGTGTATGGGAGAAGTGGCCTACAAGTTGGAATTGCCTGAAGGATTGTCAGGAGTTCATGCTGTGTTCCACGTTTCTCAGTTAAAGAAATGTCACGCGGAGATGGCTGACATACCATTGAGAGACACAGTGCCATTGGAAACTATTCAGTTGGATAACGATTTGACCTACAAGGAGAAACCAATTAAGATTCTCGAATTTGCCAGTCGAGTCACCCGCAGCAAGGTTATCAAGTTTTGCAAAGTTCAGTGGAGCCACCACACAGAGGATGAAGCCACCTGGGAACGAGAGGAAGATTTACTCAAGGACCACCCTCACCTATTTTCTAGCCAATCCGAATCTCGAGGGCGAGATTCATCTTAAGGGGGGTAGGTTTGTAACATCCCAAATTTCCAATTTGGAATGTTATACATTAGATCATCATTGCATATCATATTTTATTTTGCATTTTGGTTGATCCTAGAAATTCTACGCAACTCAATGACCCACGGAGAGAGTTGGGGATTTCGTTATTTTCATATTTGAGTTTTCTCAAATTTTGAGAATAGGATCATTTGATTTTATTTATTTTATCATCAATTATTTCTATTACAAAAATATGAGAGAGGGAATAAAATGACTTTCCCAAAATAAAGAAATATTGAGGATTTAATAATAAAATCAAATAAGATTTTATTTCGGAGTTTTTCGGTGTTTTATTTGAATTTAGGTAAAATGTGCATTTTTCAAAATTGCATTTAGGTCCCAAATAAATGTTCACCTTGTGCGGCTTGATTTTAGAAGCCCGTGAAAATTTATTTCGGAATTTTTGGAGTCCGTTTAGTATTTCTTTTTATTTTTCTTCCGCGCATAATATTTAAAAAAAAGTGAACCGACCTAACCGGGCCGTGTCCGTCCGGGACTCTGGCCCGGCAGGCTTTAAAAGCCGGGGCAGCCCACTCGGGCAAACCCTAGCCCCGAGCCGCCCCGCCCCACGCGCCGCCGCCGTCGCCGCCGCCCGCCGCCGCCGCCGGACGCCGCCGCCGCCACCGGATTCCGCCGCCCGAGGTTCGCCGCGCCTCGACTACCGTGCCATCGGTTTTTTTTAAAAAAATAGATCGGTTTTCGTCGGTTTTTCCGTCGGTTTTTTTAGTTTCGGGTTTTTTTTTAAATAGATCGGTTTTTCCGGTTTATTTAAATAGTGAGCGTTCGTCCGTTCGTTCGTTCTAGCGAACGTTCGTCGTTTTTCTTTTTCTCGGATTAAATCCATAATTTTTCTGATCGCGATTCCTGATCCAATTTTCGTTTTAGTATAACTTTTTGCTCGTTTATCAGAATCAGGCGATTCAAGCGCCTAGAGTTTCGTCTCGAAACCCTCTATCCGTTTAATCAACTTAAACAAGATTTTGCTACTGTAAAATTTGCCCTAGATCCAGATTACTAGAACGAAGTTGTTTTCTTTCACCGTTTGACTTTCGTTGCTTCGTTCGATTTGATTCTTTTTGCTAACCGGAGTTCTTAAGTTGAACCTTCTGGTTAGATCTCTTATTTGAGTTTTACCCGTGCATTAGATGAGTTCTTATTGTATGCTTGTTTGTTTGTTTGCGATAGAGTACCCGGAGTGCGCCGCTTGTTACTTCGAATCTCTAGGTTTCGCGGATCATCAACAAGGCAAGTAACACTTTGATCATACCTTTTCTACTACCCAGTTTTATTGCATTAGATCAATCCTCACACATTGCATGATTAGGATCTAATTAAATTGTGGGATGGGAAGTAGATGAGGTAGTACCTATTACCTGTTTATTATCAAACCTTTGGGAGTTACTTCTATGTTTGCTTATTATGCCATGCTATGCTAGTAGACGTGGATTGGGTGAGTGATATCCATGACAGATGTGAGTTTGTTAATTAATGGTTTATCTAAGGTGGCAACTTAAACACACATCTGGGTGGATTGAGGCACCTGGGTATTCCAGGACTTGCCTATTTTCTTTTGGACCGCCACCCAGGCTCAAAGGGATCATGAGACTATTCATACTAGAAACTTCCGTGTGCAGCCACAAGCTATTATGGGCTCTAGCATAGTTGACTAAGTTGTGCGAACTCTTACAGTGGTAGACTAGCAGATGTAGGGGATGTAGGTGGTACGGTCTACCCGATTGTAAGGTGCTAGCGCTTCTGAAAGACTGTGTATCGGCCATCCGTCTTCTCAAACACCATGTAGTGCCAGAAACCAAACGGAGGCGATCGAGTCTTGTGGGGAAAAGTGTGCAAACCTCTGCAGAGTGTAATAAACTAATCATGGTTAGCCGTGTCCCCGTTTATGGACATCTTGAGTATCTAGTACTTGGATTATCATGTGAATCTCAACATGTTACTCTAAATTAATTTGTTGGGTTATGTTTAATGATGATGCTTAATTGGGATTGAGAATGCTGTCAACCATTCTCAATGTTTAACGACTACCATGATAGTTAAATAAATTTATTCCTTGAAGTAGGGAAAAATTGGCTTTCCGCAAAACTGTAACCATAGAGCTTTCCACCAGCCAACTATGCATATAGTATAGCTGTTCCATTCCATTACTCTCTATGTGTTACATTGCCAGCATATTCCATGTGCTGACCCGTTTCGGGCTGCAGCGTTAATGTTGCAGACTTTTCAGACAACGATTAAGGAGTTTTTACGTCGCGGTTCTATACTCAGTGATGCTGTTAGAGTTGATGGACTCACTTATCTTCCAAGCCTTCCGCTGTTATCGTTATTAGATGGCCTTAAGCCATATTTATTGTAATAAGTTCTGTTATGAGACACTCGATGTAATAATGTGTGTGATTGCTACTCTGCTATAAATCCTCCGAGTACTATGTGGTGTCAGCATTATTGATCCAGGGATGACACCGGAGCACAGAGATTAGACTGGTTGAGGTCTAGTCGCTATAGATAGAAGGTGTACCCAACAATTTCTTTTGGGTATCCTATGAAGATGCACTTTTCTTATTTGGGTTTGAGCTTATCTGGCTCAAACTTTTTCACATAAGCATCACAACCCCAAACTTTAAGAAATGACAGCTTAGGTTTCTAGCCAAACCATAATTCATATGGTGTCATCTCAACGGATTAGACGGTGCCCTATTTAACGTGAATGTAGCTATCTCTAATGCATAACCCCAAAACGATAGTGGCAAATCAGTAATAGACATTATAGATTGCACTATATCCAATAAAGTATGGTTATGATGTTCGGACACACCATTATGATGTGGTGTTCCAGGTGACATGAATTTGTGAAACTATTCCACATTGTTTTAGTTGAAGACCAAACTCGTAACTCAAATATTCGTCTCCGCGATCAGATCGTAGAAACTTTATTTTCTTGTTATGATGATTTTCCACTTCACTTTGAAATTCTTTGAACTTTTCAAATGTTTCAGACTTATGTTCAATCAAGTAGATATACCCATATCTGCTCAAATCATCTGTGAAGGTCAGAAAATAATGATACCCACCGCAAACCTCAACACTGATCGGACCACATACATCAGTATGTATTATTTCCAATAAGTCAGTTGCTCGCTCCATTGTTCCGGAGAACGGGTCTTAGTCATCTTGCCCATGAGGCATGGTTCGCAAGCATCAAGTGATTCATAATCAAATGATTCCAAAATTCCATTAGCATGGAGTGTCTTCATGCGCTTTACACCAATATGACCTAAACAGCAGTGCCACATATAAGTTGCACTATCATTATTAACTTTGCATCTTTTGGTTTCAATATTATGAAAATGTGTATCACTACGATCGAGATTCAATAAACCATTTATATTGAGTGTATGACCATAGAAGGTTTTATTCATGTAAATAGAACAACAATCATTCTTTGATTTAAATGAATAATCGTATTGCAATAAACATGATCCAATCATATTTATGCTCAACGCAAACACCAAATAACATTTATTTTAGGTTCAACACTAATCCCGAAGGTAAAGGGAGTGTGCGATGGTGATCTTATCAACCTTGGAATCACTTCCAACTCACATCATCACCCTTAACTAGTCTCTGTTTATTTTGCAACTCCCATTTTGAGTTTCTACTCTTAGCAACTGAATCAGTATCAAATACTGAGGGGTTGCTATAAACACTAGTCAAGTACACATCAATAACATGTATATCAAATATACCTTTGCTCACTTTGCCATCCTTCTTTTCCACCAAGTATCTAGGGCAGTTCCACTTCCAGTGACCATATCCTTTGCAGTAGAAGCACTCAGTTTCAGGCTTGGGTCTAGCATTGGGCTTCCTCATGGGAGTGGCAACTTGCTTGCCATTCTTCTTGAAGTTCCCTTTCTTTCCCTTGCCCTTTTAGTTGAAACTAGTGGTCTTGTCAACCATCAACACTTGATGCTTTTCTTGATTTCTACCTTCGCTGATTTTAGCATCGCGAAGAGCTCGGGAATCATTTTCGTCATCCCTTACATATTATAGTTCATCACGAAGTTCCAGTAACTTGGCGATAGTGACTAGAGAACTTTGTCAATCACTATCTTATCTGGAAGATTAACTCCCACTTGATTCAAGCGATCGTAGTTCTCATACATTCTGAGCACATGCTCACTAGTTGAGCTATTCTCCTCCATCTTGTAGGCAAAATACTTGTCAGAGGTCTCATACCTCTTGACTCAGGCATGAGTTTGAAATACAAATTTCAGCTTTTGGAACATCTTATATGCTCCATGGCATTCAAAACATTTTTGAAGTCCCGGTTCTAAGTCGTAAAGCATGGTGCACTAAACTATCAAGTAGTCATCATACCGAGCTTTGCCAAACGTTCATAATGTCCGCATCTGCTCCTGCAATAGGTCTGTTACCTACCGGTGCATCAAGGACATAATTCTTCTGTGCAGCAATGAGGATAATCCTCAGATCACGGACCTAGTCCGCATCATTTCTACTATCATCTTTCAACATAGTTTTTCTCTAGGATCATATCAAAAATAAACGGGGAGCTACATCGCGAGCTATTGATCTACAACATATATATGCTAACACTATCAGGACTAAGTTCATGATAAATTAAAGTTCAATTAATCATATTACTTAAGAAATCCCACTTAGATATACATCCCTCTAATCATCTAAGTGATCACATGATCCATATCAACTAAACCATGTCCGATCATCACGTGAGATGGAGTAGTTTTCAATGGTGAACATCACTATGTTGATCATATCTACTATATGATTCACGTTCGACCATTCGGTCTCAGTGTTCCGAGGCCATATCTGCATATGCTAGGCTCGTCAAGTTTAACCCGAGTATTCTGCATGTGCAAAACTGGCTTGCACCCGTTGTATGTGAACATAGAGCATATCACACCCGGTCATCACGTGGTGTCTCAGCACGAAGAACTGTTGCAACGGTGCATACTCATGGAGAACACTTATACCTTGAAATTTTAGTGAGGGAGCATCTCATAATTCTACCGTCGTACTAAGCAAAATAAGATGCATAAAAGATAAACATCACATGCAATCAAAATATGTGACATGATATGGCCATCATCATCTTGTGCCTTTGATCTCCATCACCAAAGTACCGTCATGATCTCCATCGTCACCGGCATGACACCATGATCTCCATCATCTTGATCTCTATCAACATGATGTCACATGGTCGTCTCACCAACTATTGCTTTTGCAACTATTGCTATCACATAGCGATAAAATAAAGCAATTGTATGGCGCTTGCATCTTATGCAATAAAGAGAAAAACATAAGGCTCCTGCCAGTTGCCGATAACTTTAACAAAACATGATCATCTCATACAACAATTTATATCTCATCATGTATTGACCATATCACATCACAACATGCCCTGCAAAAACAAGTTAGATGTCCTCTACTTTGTTGTTGCAAGTTTTACGTGGCTGCTACGGGCTTAGCAAGAACCGTTCTGGCCTACGCATCAAAAACCACAACGCGGTATAGTGATTGCTTTTTGATCTTCAGAAAGAACCATGTTCATTGAATCCGATTCAACTAAAGTTGGAGAAACTGACACCCACCAGCCACATGTGTGCGAAGCACGTTGGTAGAACCAGTCTCGCATAGGCGTACGCATAATGTCGGTCTGGGCCGCTTCATCCAACAATACCGCCGAATCAAGAAACAACTAGTGACGGCAAGCAATATGTATATACCCACGCCCACAACTCCTTTGTGTCCTACTCATGCATATAACATCTACGCATAGACCTGGCTCGGATGCCACTGTTGGGGAACGCAGTAATTTCAAAAACTTTCCTACGCACACGCAAGATCTATCATGGTGATGCATAGCAACAAGAGGGGAAGAGTGTTGTCCACATACCCTCGTAGACCGTAAGCGGAAGTGTTATGACAATGCGGTTGATGTAGTCGTACGTCTTCCCGATCCGATTGATCCTAGTACCGAAAGTATGGCACCTCCGCGATCTGCACACGTTCGGCTCGGTGACATCCCATGAACTCTTGATCTAGCTGAGTGTCGAGGGAGAGCTTCGTCATCACGACGGCGTGATGACGGTAATGATGAAGCTACCGGCGCAGGGCTTCGCCTAAGCACTACGACGATATGACCGAGGTGGGTTATGGTGGAGGGGGGCACCGTACACGGCTAAGGGATCAATGATCAACTTCTGTGTCTCTAGGGTGCCCCCTCCCCCCGTATATAAAGGAGTGGAGGAGGGGAAGAGGGACGACCTCCTAGGTGCACCCAAGGGGGGAGTCCTACTCCTAGTGGGAGTAGGATTCCCCCTTCCCTAGTTGGAGTAGGAGAGGGAAGGAAGGGGGAGAAGGAGAGAAGGAAAGGGGGGCCGGGCCCCCCTCCAATTTGGATTGGGCTTGGGGGGCGCCCCCACCTTGGCCGCCTCCTCCTCCTTTCCACTATGGCCCATTAAGGCCCATTAACTCCTCGGAGGGTTCCGGTAACCCCCTGGTACTCCGGTATATGCCTGAACTCTCTCGAAACCTTTCCGATGTCCAAACATAGTCATCCAATATATCGATCTTTATGTCTCGACCATTTCGAGCCTCCTCGTCATGTACATGATCACATTCGGGACTCCAAACTACCTTTGGTACATCAAAACACATAAACTCATAATATCGATCATCACCAAATGTAAAGGGTGTGGACCCTACGGGTTCGAGAACTATGTAGACATGACTGAGACACATCTCTGGTCAATAACCAATAGCAGAACCTGGATGCTCATATTGGCTCCTACATATTCTACGAAGATTGAGGGAGTCCTGGATTAGGCGGTGTTCGGATAGCCGGACTATACCTTCAGCCGGACTCCTGGACTATGAAGATACAAGATTAAAGACTCCGTCCCATGTCCGGAAGGGACTTTCCTTGGCGTGGAAGGCAAGCTTGGTGATACAGATATGTAGATCTCCTACCATTGTAACCGACTTTGTGTAACCCTAACCCTCTTAGGTGTCTATATAAACCGGAGGGTTTTAGCCCGTAGGACAACATACACGACAACAATCATACCATAGGCTAGCTTCTAGGGTTTAGCCTCTCCGATCTCGTGGTAGATCTATTCTTGTAGTACCCATATCATCAATATTAATCAAGCAGGACGTAGGGTTTTACCTCCATCGAGAGGGCCCGAACCTGGGTAAAACTTCGTGTCCCTTGCCTCCTGTTACCATCCGGCCTAGACGCACAGTTCGGGACCCCCTACCCGAGATCCGCCGGTTTTGACTCCGACATTGGTGCTTTCATTGAGAGTTCCTCTGTGTCGTCGCCATCAGGCTCGATGGCTCCTACGATCATCAATAGCGATGCAGTCCAGGGTGAGACCTTCCTCCCTGGACAGATCTTCGTCTTCGGCGGCTTCGCACTGCGGGCTAATTCACTTGGCCGTCTGGAGCAGATCGAAAGCTACGCCCCTGGCCATCAGGTCGGATTTGGAAGTTTAAACTACATGGCTGACATTCGCGGGGACTTGATCTTCGACGGATTCGAGCCACTGCCGAGCACGCCGCACTGTCCCGACGAGCATGATCTAGCTCTGCCACCGAACAGTGCCCTGAAGGCCGCACTCGCATCGGCTTCAGCCCTTAATTCGGAGCCAACCACACTGATCGAGGATGGATGGTTGGACGCTGCCTCGGGGGTTGCGATCCTAACGGCGATTGAGCCAAACACCAGCCCCGCACTCCGCGAAACTCATGATTCCAAGGAGCCGGACTCCTCTCCGGACTCCGAGCCATTCGCGCCTCTGCCGATCGAATCCGATTGGGCGCCGATCATGGAGTTTACTGCCGCGGACATCTTTCAGCACTCGCCCTTTGGCGATATTATGAAATCACTAAAGTCTCTCTCTTTATCAGGAGAGCCCTGGTCGGACTACGGTCAGCGAGATTGGGATACGGACGATGAAGAAATTCAAAGCCCACCCACCACCCACTTTGTAGCCACCGTCGACGATTTAACCGACATGCTCGACTTCGACTCCGAAGACATCGACGGTATGGACGCTGATGAGTAGACGATGAAGAACTAGCGCCTATTGGGCCCTGGAACACCACCTCGTCATATGACGTATACATGGTGGACGCACCAAAAGATGACGACGAGGAGCGGAAGGACGCACCGAAGGCTTGTTCCCTCGAAAAGCAGTCAAAGCAGCGACGCAAGCGCCGCCCCAAATCCTGCCTCGACAGAAATAGCGATCACACAGACCCAGTGCTGGAGCAGGGCGAACCGTTGCCAGACAACGGCAATCTGGATAATCAAACCGAACAAACAAATCTTATCAAGGATAATGGTCCGGACGACATAACGCCGGACAGGCACCCGGAGCAGCAAACTGACCGTAAAAGGCTCGTTGCCACCGCGAGGAGTCTGAAAAAGCAGAAGCAAAGGCTCAAGGCCGCGCAAGACACACTCCAAATCAGATGGAGTAAAATACTCAACACAGCAGCAAGCTACGGCGACAATCGCCCCTCCAAGAGCTACCCAAAGCAGAAGCTGCTACCCGAATTCGATGAGGAGGCCTCAGACCCCCCACAACCAAATATCAAAGCAGCCACCTGGTCGGATAGACGACCCCTCTACCAACACAGAGCGGCATACAACGCCGCTCACCATACAACACGCAACCAATGCGAGGGCTCGCACCCAAAGGACGGTGCAACAAGATCCATCTATGGACCACGCAAGCGCGCCCCAGCACACAATGCAACACAACAAACATCCGAACAACGCGGTACACCTAGCTACAGGGGTGCCGCACGCCCCCTATGTTTCACCAATGAGGTGCTGGACCCCGAATTTCCAGAGGGATTCAAGCCCGTAAACATAGAGGCATACGACGGAACAACAGACCCTGGGTCTGGATTGAGGACTACATCCTTCATATCCATATGGCTCGAGGAGATGATCTCCACGCCATCAAGTACCTACCCCTCAAGCTCAAAGGGCCAGCTCGTCACTGGCTCAAAGGCCTCCCCGAAAGCTCCATTGGAAGTTGGGAAGAGCTCAAAGATGCCTTTCGGGCAAATTTTCAAGGGACTTATGTCCGACCTCCGGATGAGGACGATTTGAGTCATATAACTCAACAGCCCGGAGAGTCAGCCCGAAAGCTTTGGAACAGGTTTCTTACTAAAAAGAACCAGATTGTCGACTGTCCGGACGCCGAAGCCTTAGCAGCTTTCAAGCATAGCGTCCGTGATGAATGGCTCGCCAGACACCTCGGCCAAAATAAGCCGAGAACGATGGCCGCATTAACAAACCTCATGACCCGCTTTTGCGCGGGAGAGGACAGCTGGCTAGCCAGATGCAGCACCAGCGACCCCAGTACATCTGAAGTTAGAGATGGAAATGGGAAATCACGGCGCAACAACAATAACAAACGCCGGAATAAAGAAGACAGCACGAAGGGCACGGCAGTAAATGCCGGATTCAAAAGCTCTCGGCCAGGTCAAAAGCCGCCCCCTAAAGGCACCAGGGATGAATTGTCCAGCCTCAACAAAATTCTGGACCAAGTATGTCAGATTCATAGTACCCCTGGTAAACCTGCTAATCATACCCACAAAGAATGTTGGGTCTTCAAGCAGTCCGGCAAGCTCAACGCCATACACAAGGGGGAGGATACACCAAGTGAAGACGAGGACGAGCCCCCAAGCAAGACACGGGGGAACAAAAGCAATTTCCACCAGAAGTCAAAACAGTAAACGTGTTACACTTAATCAAGGGAAAAAACAACGCGGCACTCCCAGGAAAGTATACCCAAGTGCCTGTCACCATGAAGTCCTGCCACTGGTCATCTCAACCGATCACTTTCGACCATCGCGATTACTCAGGAAGTATCCGACACGCAGGATGGGCTGCCCTGGTATTAGACCCAGTAATTGGCGGATATCACTTCACAAGAGTCTTGATGGACGGTGGCAGTAGCCTAAACCTAATATATCAGGACACAATCCGCGGGATGGGGTTAGACCCAACACAGATTCGCCATAGCAATACTACCTTTAAAGGAGTAACGCCAGGCCCAGGGGCTCGTTGTATGGGCTCCCTCCTACTACAAGTTATATTCGGCTCCCCCGATAACTTCCGTCGCGAGCATTTAACTTTCCACATCGCTCCGTTTCAAAGTGGCTATCAAGCACTGCTCGGACGCGAAGCTTTCGCTCGCTTTAATGCAATACCACACTACGCCTCCCTCACACTCAAGATGCCCGGTCCACGTGGCATCATTACAGTGCACGGAAATATCAAGCGATCTCTATGCACCGAAGAGAGTGAGGCTGCCTTGGCCGCCGTACACTAAAGGCGCCCGGACAAGCGAAAGCATCCAATAGGTCATCAAGACCTCAGATACAACTAATCAAGTCCGGCGCCGCTATTTTATACGGAATAAGTGGTCACACCCCTATTTGTCAATACAAGGGGCTCAATGCGCGCAGACAAGTGGCAATTTCTTATCATCTTGAATTATACATGGTTTCTTTAAAAACTATCTTTTTGCACGACAACTTTTTCACTTAACTTCCTCTCTTTTATACACGATCATCGTGCTACACCCGTCCAGGATACGGCACAACGGAGACACAGGCACAGACGTGCAGCAGGGACACGCTCCAAGGATTCTTTTTAGATTAAGACCCTGCGTAAACCTTTTTTACTGTCTCTTGTTGATACATATCCACCGTTGAGAAGCATGCTGACGTCTTGGCATGTGGCCATGCCAGACCAATGCACGTACCTGGACACAAGGGGCTTCTTACAAAGGCCACTATTTAGGCCCAGTTTATACCACAAAGACCGAATACCTTAGGGAGTGTTCGGCGTCGCGAGTTTGGCCCTATATGCATCAGCTCCGAATCATTATCTTTGGTCAAATGTTGGGTTTGCCTGGCTCCTGTGTTTTGGTGCCTTACGTTCCGCCTTGCCGGCTAAGGTAGCACCAGGAGAACTACCGCGATTGTGCCCTGGTTCATCCGGATGAGCACCTCAGTAGAGAAAGCCGAAAACTGATTGTCATGATATAGCGTGAGACTGGTCAACCACTCAATGACCTGTGGGAATGTTAGAATTCCTCCGCCTTAATGAAGGTCCGTTTTCCGGCCAGGCATGTACGCACCCCGGAATCGGGAGAGTACAGAGCCACCAGGGGCTATCTAGTAGCCCCACTGTCAAACTCCTATGGCTAAGTGAAAGTGCTAAAGCATTATAGTCCGGTTGCCTCGCTCGCTCCGCTATCACCTCCTTAATAGGACCAAGACGTTGGGTTAAGTGTGAACGCGTGTTTTTGCAAGCACCTCCGCATTATATGTGTGGGGGTTGAAGCCGACGACTGCAATCTTTCAGGTTATACACATGTATACATAAACGGCCGCCCAGGAGGCATCATATTACTTTCAGGCAAAAGTATAAAAATAGCCTTATAAAAATTTATAAAAGCATTTCGCTTACAATGAGATTACGTATCACTCAAACATAATATTTTTTGAGCACTGGGTCTCTATCAAACGGGCACCCTCAAGAACTTCTTCAAAGTAGTGCTCGGCAGCCTTTCGACCTATAGCCGAATCCCGCGCTGCAACATTGGTAGCATCCATCTCCGCCCAGTATGCCCCTCTATGCACGCCGACCTCCTCATAGCATTAATGTGCGGCACCATGTCAAGGACCTGCTGCACCAAGCTGAAATAGCTGTTCGGTTTTGACCTTTCGGGCCATAGCTGATCCACAACAGACCTCATGGAGAGTCCGGACAACCTATTTAGTTCGGCCCATTTGGCTAATTGGTCAGTCAATGACAGTGGACGCTCGGGAGAATGGAATTGTCTCCAAAACAGCTGGTCTACTTCATGGTCCGTCTGACCCTGGAAGTACTTGGCCGCATCGGCAGCGCTCGCCGCCAAATCCATATACACATCCTCCGAACTCCACAGCCGATCCAGAGGGGCATACCGTGGATCTCCGAATTTCCTCCGCAACATAAAGGATTTCCCAGCTACAATATCCCCGGCTTCTCGCAGCTCCTCCTTCTTTGCCCTCATAGCAGAGCGGAGATCCTTTTTCGTCGCAGCAGCCTTCTCAAGGTCCGATGCCTTCGCTTGGTTTTCCTTTTCAAGAACCCGGCAATGGTCGGCGGTGGCTTTTAATTCTATAGCCATCTTGGCCATCTTGTCTCGGGTCTCGCCATGTGCGGCCTTCTCGGCTTGCAACTCTTCGGCCACCTTCACAGCAGCCGCATTACCCAACCTCGCTTGTTCCTTGGCTCAGGCAAGTTCTGCCCGCAAGGCTTCAACAGTGGCAGCTCCATCTGCAGTCACAACATATTAAAGATACTGGCATCATGCTGCTCTTCTTATGTGGCGTTTACCAGATAATGACACTTACCCTGTGCCTCGTCAAGCCTTTTGTTAACAAGCTCGATGTCGGCGTCTGCTGCATCCAACCGCCATTCTAAATGGGCAAACTCGCTAGTCCGACTAGCCACCGGAGCTTCCATCACCTGCACATAGAGGCAGTATGGTTATTTCTTGGGAATATGATCCTCTGTTCGTCGTCGTTTCCGACGACAACCAGAGTCTCAGGGGCTACTATCTACATAGGGCACACCTAGCATGTGCAGGATTATCATACATTCTTTTACGTACCTCAAAGCCTGTCAGTAGACTCATAAAAGCTTCATGCAATCCGCTTTCAGCGGACGATATTCTCTCCATCACCGTATTCAGCAGCACACGGTGTTCATCTGAGATGGCCGCTCGCCCCACCAACTCCCTCAGAACATCTGATCGCACACTAGACAGTGCCAGACTCTTTTGTCTGCTCTCTTCGGGAACCGGACACTGGGAGCTTCGGGGGTCAATGGGATTATCTTCTGGCCTCACTGGACTCAGAGAGGCCCTCCGCGATGACACTTCAGGGTCGCCCGCTTCTGGAGCGGAGGAGGCGTTTCGCTCTCCATCATCTCTGGAAGAAGATCCCTCGAAGATGAGCTCATTTGAGAGGGGCTAAGGCCCGAACTGCAAAAATATATGCGGTGGTTATTTTCTCAGAAGAAAAAGATGGCATATCTGTACTATTAAAAGTATTTTAGGTCACTTACGACTCGTGGGAGAATTGATCCCCCCGCGGACTTTGTGCGGCAACAGCGCCCCCCAAGGTAGGACCCTCTGTGGGAGATTTCTTCTCACCATAGTGTGTGGCCTCTTTTTTCTTGCGGCGGAGGGACTCTCTTTTCTTGATTGCTTTCTGCCTTTTCTACTCCTTTTGTGCGGCTTTGGCCGCCTCTAGATCCACCACCCATTCAGCCATGGCAGCCTCAAAGTCCGCCCATGTACCTGTCTGGCCGGTGGCGGCAATGAACTCTGCGTGGTGATATGCCATCGCTTCCTTACCATGTGCACGATCGCGGGCGGTGAGGAATGCGGCGCGGCGGGATGCCATTGCTTCCTTACCAGTTACTGTGCGCTGCGGTGCCATGGACGATGCCTGGAGAGAGCTCTGGGACGGAGGGGCCGGGCAGCCGTATAGTGCGGTGGTATTCAAGAGCTCAACCACAAACAACAACAGAAATTTGGCTTCCCTTACAATTTTGCTCGTTCATTATCGCACACGGTTCATCTCCGTCGCTTCCAGAAACAGTGTGCGCTGAGCCTATTGTGTGTTGCATTATGATTGGCTGGAACCCCAGCCACGCGGATCGCGAGTGTGCACCGTTGGATGCGGCGCGATTGAACGGCAATCCACGTCCCTCACATCACGCCCGTGCACCTGTAGCTGGATTGGATTTATATGCGCTAAATGCCTAGAAAATGCACATAATCCCCTAAATATGGTAAATGAGCCCGGAAAAATGCCAAATTTGAACACGGTGGTTTGCAGGGTGTATGTTCGTCGTAGAAAAAAACTCCAGGGCAAAGAACGAAGAAAAATTGGATTCCCCTTCAATCTTGGGGATTTTCCCTCTCGAAAGCATGGATCTTTTCCTCGATGATGGTTCAATTTATGAAGGGCGTGCATGACGACATAAGCCAAACCTTCTCAAATATTTACCAAGGCATGGTGAGGTCATACCATGGCACCATGCCAGGCGTCATGTTTTTTAAGCATTTATTTCATTTTTTCTATAGTTGAAAACCCAACAAACAAACTTTTGTGGTTGACTATTGCCACACATTTCATCGAAATATCTGTCCATTCCTTGTAAAAGGCATGAGAATTTACTAAATGGCACGAGCATGGTTTTCTAGGCCGTTCTTGTGGACCCTTTAATGCATCGATTGTTTGCACTTGAATTATGCGCATTAATGCCTAGGAAATGCACATAATCCCCTAAATATGGCAAATGAACCCGGAAAAGTGCCAAATTTGAACACGGTGATTTGCAGGTTGTATGCTAATCATAGAAAAAAAACTCATGGACAAAGGACAAAAGAAATTTGGATCCCCCTTCAATCTTGGTTATTTCCCCCTCGAAACCATGAAACTTCCTCGGATGATGGTTCATTTTATGAAAGGCGCGCATCACGACATAAGGAAAACATTCTCCAATTTTTACCAGGGGCATGGTGAGGCCATACCATGGTAACACACCAGGCGTCATGTTTTCCAACCATGTGTTTCATTTTTTGTCTAGCACGAGCATGGTTTTCTAGACCGTTCTTGTGCACCTTTTCATGCACCGATTGTTCGAATTTGAATCATGTGCATAATTAATGCCTATAAAATGCACACAATCCCCTAAATATGGTAAATGAGTTCGGAAAAATGTCAAATTTGAACATGTTTCATTTGAGGCGGTATGTTGATCATTGGAAAAAAATCTGAAAGACAAACTAGGACGGAAATTTGGATTCCCCTTCAATCTTGGTGATTTCCCTCTCGAAAGCATTGAACTTCCTCGGTGATGGTTCAATTTATGAAGGGCGTGCATGACGACATAAATCAAACCTTCTCAGCTTTTAACCAGGGCACGGTGAGGCCATACCATGGCACCATGTCAGCCGTCATGTTTTTCAAGCACATATTTCATTTTCTATAGTTGATAACCCAGTAAATGACGCGTTTGTGGCTGACTCCATTGAAATATCTGCCCATTCCTTGTAAAAGGCTTGATAAATTACTAAATACCACGAGTGTGGTTTTTCCAAACCATTCTTGTGCGCCCTTTCATGCACCAATTGTTTGAATTTGAATTACGTGCATAAATGCCTACAAAATGCACATAATCCCCTAAATATTGTAAATGAAAAGTGTCAAATTTGAACACGGTGATTAGCAGGGTTTATGTTCATCATAGAAAAAACTCATGGATGAAAGACAAAGGAAATTTGGATTCCCATTCAATCTCGATGATTTACTATCGCACATGGTTCATGGCCATCACCTCTGCGAACCGTGTGTGTTCACTCACACATGCAAAAGGAAAAGAAAACCCTCGCCCACTTCATCACCACTCACTCGCCGCGGAATCCTCCGCAACTTTGCACCCTAAGCTCGACGGCTGTTGGCGGCGGCCGTAGGTCACGCTCCAAACGGCACCGGAATTTGCCTCCACCGCTTTCCGCCGCCTATCTGCACCGACATTTGATACGTCTCCGTCGTATCTACTTTTCCAAACACTTTTGCCCTTGTTTTGGACTCTAACTTGCATGATTTGAATGGAACTAACCCGGACTAACGCTGTTTTCAGCAGAATTACCATGGTATTATTTATGTGCAGAAACAAAAGTTCTCAGAATGACCTGAAACTTCACGGAACATCTTTTCGGAAATAATAAAAAATCCTTGCAAAAGATGAAGACCAGGGGGCCCACACCCTAGCCACGAGGGTGGGGGGCGCGCCCCCCTACCTGGTGGGCCCCCTGGAGCTCCTCCGACCTCAACTCCAACTCTATATATATATGGTTTCAGGGAGGAAAAAATCAGAGATAAGGATTCATCGCATTTTACGATACGGAGCCGCCGCCAAGCCCTAAAACCTCTCGGGAGGGCTGATCTGGATTCCGTTCGGGGATCCAGAGAGGGGAATCCGTCGCCATCGTCATCATCAACCATCCTCCATCACCAATTTCATGATGCTCACCGCCGTGCGTGAGTAATTCCATCGTAGGCTTGCTGGACGGTGATGGGTTGGATGAGATTTATCATGTAATCGAGTTAGTTTTTTAGGGTTTGATCCCTAGTATCCACTATGTTCTGAGATTGATGTTGCTATGACTTTGCTATGCTTAATGCTTGTCACTAGGGCCCGAGTGCCATGATTTTAGATCTGAACCTATTATGTTTTCATCAATATATGAGAGTTCTTGATCCTATCTTGCAAGTCTATAGTCACCTATTATGTGTTATGATCTGTTAACCCCGAAGTGTCAATAATCAGGATACTTACCGGTGATGACCGTAGTTTGAGGAGTTCATGTATTCACTATGTCTTAATGCTTTGGTCTGGTACTCTATTAAAAGGAGGCCTTAATATCCCTTAGTTTCCGCTAGGACCCCGCTGCCACGGGAGGGTAGGACAAAAGATGTCATGCAAGTTCTTTTCCATAAGCACATATGACTATATTCGGAATACATGCCTACATTACATTGATGAATTGGAGCTAGTTCTGTGTCACCCTAGGTTATGACTATTACATGATGAACTGCATCTGGCGATAATTCTCTATCACCGATCCATTGCCTACGAGCTTTCCATATATTGTTCTTCGCTTATTTACTTTTGTGTTGCTATTGCTATCATCACTACAAAATACCAAAAACACTACTTTTGCTACTATTACCTTTTGCTATCGTTACCACTACTATCATATTACTTTGCTACTAAATACTTTGCTGCAGATATTAAGTTTCCAGGTGTGGTTGAATTGACAACTCAGCTGCTAATACTTGAGAATATTCTTTGGCTCCCCTTGTGTCGAATCAATAAATTTGGGTTGAATACTCTACCCTCGAAAACTATTGCGATCCCCTATACTTGTGGGTTATCAAGACTATTTTCTGGCGCCGTTGCCGGGGAGCATAGCTCTATTCTTTGAGTCACTTGGGATTTATATCTGCTTATCATTATGAAGAACTTAAGAGATCCAAAAACCAAAATTTATCCCTCAACTACAAGGGGAGGTAGGAACTGGATCTAGCTCTGCACTTGATTCACCTTCTGTTTTGAGTAAGCTTGCGACACCTAAACCTGCTTCTGCTATTCGTTCTGGTATGTCGCATGTCATTGATGATGCCACTTCTGCTATGCATGATACTTATGATGAAACTACTTCTATGCTTGATACTACTGTGCCACTTGGTGAATTTCTTGATGAACAACTTGCTAGGGTTAGAGAGAGTGAAAATATTGAATCTGATAATATTGATGAAAGTGATGATGAAAACTCTCCCTCTAATGAATATGAATCACCTGTTAATCCTGAGGGTTATGTTTTTGAAAAAGAAGTTGCTTTAGCTATTTTAGCCTGCAAAGATAGATACGAACTCAAGAGGTTATTAGCTAAATGGAAGCAGCAATCTCTTAATGCTAGAATGAAACCTGACCCTGCTTTTGCTACTTCACCTATCTGTGTTACCGATAAGGATTATGAATTCTCTATTGATCCTGATATAATTACTTTGGTTGAATCTGATCCTTTTCATGGCTATGAATCTGAAACTGTTGTGGCACATCTTACTAAATTAAATGATATAGCCACCCTGTTCACTAATGATGAGAGGACTCGTTACTTTTATATCCTTAAAATATTTCCGTTCTCATTAAAGGGTGATTCTAAGATATGGTTTAATTCTCTGGATCCTGGTTGTGTGCGTAGTCCCCAAGATATGATTTATTACTTCTCTGCTAAATATTTCCCTGCTCATAAGAAACAAGCTGCTTTAAGGGATATATATATATATAATTTTGTGCAAATTGAATAAGAGAGTCTCCCACAAGCTTGGGGGAGGCTTCTCAAGTTACTTAAGGATTTGCCTGATCATCCTCTTAAGAAAAATGAAATACTTGGTATCTTTTATAATGGACAAACTGATGCTTCCAGAGATTACCTGGATAGTTGTGATGGTTCTGTTTTCAGGGAAAGAACACCGGATGAAGCTGAAATTCTATTGAATAATATGTTGACGAATGAAAATAATTGGACACTTCCTGAGCCAGCTCCTGAGCCAATTCCTGAGCCTATTCCTAATCCAACTCTGAAGAAAAGAGGTGTTCTATTTCTCAGTCCTGAAGATATGCAAGAGCAAAGAAATCTATGAAAGAAAAGGTATTAAAGCTGAAGATGTTAAGAATTTACCACCTATTGAAGAAATACACGGTCTTAATTTATCGCCTATTGAAGAAATATATGATCTTAATCCATTACCTATTAAAGAAACCCATGGTCTTGATAACCCGACACAGGTAGTAAAGGTAAATTCTCTCTATAGATATGATAAAGTTGAAATCCCATTTACTAAGTTTGCTAGCCCATGCTTAGATGAGTTTGATAAATTTATGGCTAAGCAAGAAGACTTCAATGCTTATTTTGGTAGAGAATTAAAACGCAATGCTGATATGCTTGAGCACTTGGGTGATTATATGGCTAATGTTAAAGGTGAACTTAAACTTATTAGTAAACATGCTTCTATGGTTACCACTCAAGTAGAACAAGTACTTAAGGCTCAAAATGACTTGCTCAATGAATTGAATAGTAAGAATAATGATAATGATGTTAGAGTTATGACTAGAGGTGGTAAAATGACTCAGGAACCTTTGTATCCTAAAGGCCACCCTAAGAGAATTGAGGAAGATTCTCAGAGAAATAATATAGATGCACCTAGTCCTTCTAAAAGGAAGAGAAAGAAAAATGATAGGACTTTCCATGCTTCTAGTGAACCTATTGATGAAACACCTGAGAATCCAAATGATATTTCTATTTATGATGCTGAAACACAATCTGGTAATGAACCTGAAACTAGTGATAATGTTAATGATAATGTTCATGATGATGCTCAACCTAGTAATGATAATGATATAGAAATTGAACCTGCTGTTGATCTTGATAACCCACAATTAAAGAATCAACGTTATGATAAGAAAGACTTTGTTGCTAGGAAACATGGTAAAGAAAGAGAAGCATGGGTTCAGAAACCCATGCCTTTTCCTCCCAAACCACCCAAGAAAAAGGATGATGAGGATTTTGAGCGCTTTGCTAAAATGATTAGACCTATCTTTTTGCGTATGCGATTAACTAATATGCCTAAAATGAATCCTTATGCTAAGTACATGAAAGAAATTGTTACTAATAAAAGAAAGATACCAGAAGCTGAAATTTCCGCCATGCTTGCTAATTATACTTTTAAGGGTGGAATACCTAAGAAACTAGGAGATCCAGGAGTACCCACTATACCACGATCCATTAAAAGAAACTATGTTAAAACTACTTTATGTGATCTTGGAGCCGGTGTTAGTGTTATGCCTCTCTCTTTATATCGTAGACTTGATTTGAATAAGTTGACACCTACTGAAATATCTTTGCAAATGGCTGATAAATCAACTGCTATACCTGTCGGTATTTGTGAGGATGTGCCTGTTGTAGTTGCAAACATTACTATTTTAACGGACTTTGTTATTCTTGATATTCCCGAGGACGATAGTATGTCTATTATTCTTGGAAGACCCTTTTTTAATACTGCAGGGGCTATTATTGATTGCACTAAAGGCAATGTCACTTTTCATGTTAATGGTAATGAGCATACGGTACACTTTCCGAGGAAACAACCTCAAGTTCATAGTATCAACTCTATTGGAAAAATTCCATCAATTATATTTGGAGGTTTTGAATTTCCTCTTCCTAATATTAAGAAGAAATATGATATTCTTATTATTGGGGATGTGCATATCCCCGTTGAGGTAACATAGTGTTATTCGAAATTTCTCCGGTTACATGTTATTCAGAATGAGTTCGTTAACAAGACTTGATCAACCATGTTAGTGGATTCCTTGTGATGAGCATGAGCTGGATGAAACTAGAAGGCACAACCTTCTGTACTCTCCTTTTACTTTTTGTTATTTATATTAAATAAAATAAAAATAGTATTTTTCTGTCTGTTATCTGAATTATCCTTGCAATATAAAAATACCCCAAAAATAAAAGTTCTCCAAATGCCCTGAAATTTAAATATGATTTTTTTCTGCAATATTTGAGAATATTTCGCACTGAGAACACAGCACGGGGGGCTTCCACCTGGCCACGAGGGTGGAGGGCGCGCCCTACCCCCCTGGGCGCGCCCCCTGCCTCGTGGCCCCACGGTGGCCCTCCTCCACTTATTACTGCACCCACACACTTCTTCTTCCTCCCACAAACACGAATATCCAGCTCAAACCCGAGTCCAAGCTCATTTTGCTGCCATTTTCGATCTCCTTGCTCAAAGCACCTCTCACAAAACTGCTTGGGGAGATTGTCCCTTGGTATGTGACTCCTCCATTGGTCCAATTAGTTTTTGTTCTAGTGCTTTATTCATTGCAAATTTGTGCTGCCTAGGTGACCATGTTCTTGAGCTTGCATGTCAAATTTATATGGTCAAAAGTAGTTTTGGTGCATGATATAGGCTCTAGGCACTTGTAGGAGTAGTTGCTATCAATTTTCTTGAGTTTGGTTTACTTTTATTTTGAAGTTAATAAAAATTTCAGAAATTTTTCAGAGGAAGAAATATGCTTAGGAAAATGTACCAAGGTGGTTCTTCAAGGAAGCAAGGACCCAGGCTTGCAATGCGTGATGCTGATGAAGAGCCACCAAGAGACGCTCCAGTTCATCCTTGTGAATGGCCTTTGGAAAACTTTATGGATCAAGCAGGAATTAAGGAAGAATTTAACGCATATTTGCGTAATGCTGATCTCGTGAGCTTCGAGGAAGAAAAGTGCAGCCAGTATCACTATCTCACTAGTTCCTTTGTGAGGAGGTTTGAATTTTCATCTTCACGTAATTCTCCAACTGTCCTGTTTGACCTTTATGAAAATTCTTACACTATGGACTTAGAGGATTTTACCACTGCTTGCAAACTTCCACAATGGGGTAGTGTCAAGGAACCTCGCAAATCTGAATTTAGAGATTTTCTTGCTAGTATAACTATGGGGGAATCTAGAGATATAACACAAGCTACCATAGGGAGCATTCACTTTCCTGCTGTACATTATTTTGCTCTCTTCATAGGTAGATGCATTAATGGTAAAGATGAGGCATGTCACATGTGTGTCCCTGACCTCAGTATTCTTAGGAGTGCTGTGTTAGGAGATAAATCTTATAATTTGGGAGCCATTGTTGCACGTAGGTTGCGTCTTAATAGATTTAATGGAGATTTCTTTGGTGGAATTTATGCAACCCGCATAGCTAACTTTCTTGGTATAGCCATATGTGAAGATGATATTGAGTTGCCTCCTGCTTATTTGGATTATGAGGCTATGGTTCACCACCGGTTTGTCGAGAGGAATGAATCACCTCTCCAGTATCGCTTAATCTTTGACAGACATCGTGCTATCCGTATTACTCTCCCAGCTCCTGCCTTCTGTGATTATCAGGCAAAAGGAAGATATGTTATTACTAGAGAGGAGGCAGATGAGTACGAGAGGAGGGCGGAGGCCGCTCGTCGCCACGCTGCAGCTCAGGAGGCGATAGCCCCTGCATCTCAGTACGACCCCAACTATTATTATGGATATCCACCAGGCCAGCCGTCACCATAGACCAACTTAGGCCAAAAGCCTAAGCTTGGGGGAGTATGTATTTCTCACTGACATTATATTCATGTTCACACACTCATTGCTAGATGTCGGTGCTCATACTTTTTCATTGTATCATCCATGCTAGTTTATTTTCCTTTTTATGCTTTCTTCCTGTGTGTTTAATAAACCTTGAGAAAAACCAAAAAAATTAGTTGTAGTTTTAATTAGTTTACTTTCCATGCTTGTAGTAGTAATTAAAAAGAAAACCCAAAAATATTTCATGTTCTTCTTTTGCTTGTTGGGAGCTTTCCCGTGTAAATAGTTTTATTTCTTTTCTTTTCTTTGGGGGTCGATGTGAGAAGACCATGATTCTCTTATATGCATTATTGTTGATCTGACAAAAGAGCCCATATTGCCTTGTCCTCTCCTGTTTATTGAATGCTTGCAGATTCCAGCTTAATCTAATGCACGTGCACTATTATTATTATCCACATCGTTCGGTCGTGCAAGTGAAAAGCAATTATGATGATATATGATGGACTGACTGAGATGAGAAAAGCTGGTATGAACTCGACCTCTTTTGTTCTTATAAATATGATTAGTTCATCGTTCCTGATTTAGCTTATTATGAATAAACATGTTTGCAATGACAACTAGAGATCATAGTTTCTTGTGCCATGCTTGATTAGCTAGGAGCTTATAATGGTTTACCTTGCATGCCAACATGCTATTAAAATGGTTGTGATGTGGTATGATAGGGTGGTATCCTCCTCTGAATGATTTAAGTGACTTGACTTGGCACATGTTCACGCATGTAGTTGAAACAAAATCAACATAGCCTTCACGATATTTATGTTCATGGTGGATTATATCCTACTCATGCTTGCATTCGGTATTGATTAACTTTAATGCATGTTCATGACTGTTGTCGCTCTCTAGTTGGTCGCTTCCCAGTCTTTTGCTAGCCTTCACCTGTACTAAGCGGGAATACTGCTTGTGCATCCAACTCCATAAACCCCAAAGTTATTCCATATGAGTCCACCTTACCTACCTATATATGGCATCTACCTGCCATTCCAAGTAAATTTGTATGTGCCAAACTCTAAACCTTCATATAAATATCTTGTTTTGTATGCTCGAATAGCTCATGTATCAACTAGGGATGTCTGTATCTTCCATGTTATGTGGGTTATTCTCAAGAGGAGTGGACTCCACTCATCACTCATGAGAAAGTGGCTGGTCACTGGGATGCCCAGTCCCATGCTTTATGCAAACTAAATCAAAATAATTGCAAACAAAACTCCCCCTGGGACTCTTGTTAGTTGGAGGCACTCATTGTTTTGAGCAAGCCATGGATTGATGCTTGTTGGTGGAGGGGGGTATAAACTTTACCATTATGTTTGGGAACCGCCTATAATGTGTGTAGCATGGAAGATATCGCCATCTCTTGGTTGTTATGTTGACAATGAAAGTATACCGCTCAAAATATTATTCACCTCTATTTCAAAACCGAGCTCTGGCACCTCTACAAATCCCTGCTTCCCTCTGCGAAGGGCCTTTCTGTTTACTTTCATGTTGAGTCATTATCCTCTTATTAAAAAGCACCAGTTGGAGAGCACCGCTGTCATTTGCATTCATTACTGTTAGTTTACATTGAGTATGACTTGACTGGATCTCTTCTACCATGAATTACAATGTCTAGTCAGTCCTTGATCTTTAAAGGTGCTCTACATTTATGTTTTGCGGTCTCAGAAAGGGCTAGCGAGATACCATCTTGTTATATCATATTATGATTGTTTTGAGAAAGTGTTGTCATCCGAGATTTATTATTATTGCTCGCTAGTTGATTATGCCATTGATATGAGTAAAAATGAGACCTGTGCGTTATTGTGAATATGGTTAGTTCATAATCTATGTTGAAAACTTGAATGCTGGCTTTACATATTTACAACAACAAGAGCAAACAGAGTTTGTAAAAGTTTTTCTTTATCACTTTCAGTTTGTCAACTGAATTGCTTGAGGACAAGCAAAGGTTTAAGCTTGGGGGAGTTGATACGTCTCCATCGTATCTACTTTTCCAAACACTTTTGCCCTTGTTTTGGACTCTAACTTGCATGATTTGAATGGAACTAACACGGACTTATGTTGTTTTCAGCAGAATTACCATGGTGTTATTTATGTGCAGAAACAAAAGTTCTCGGAATGACCTGAAACTTCACGGAACATCTTTTCGGAAATAATAAAAAATCCTTGCAAAAGATGAAGACCAGGGGGGCCACACCCTAGCCATGAGGGTGGGGGCGTGCCTGCCCCCTTAGGGTGCGCCCCCTATCTCATGGGCCCCCTGGAGCTCCTCCGACCTCAACTCCAACTCTATATATCTGGTTTCAGGGGGAGAAAAAATCAGAGAGAAGGATTCATCGTGTTTTACGATACGGAGCCGCCGCCAAGCCCTAAAACCTCTCGGGAGGGCTGATCTAGAGTCCGTTCGGGGCTCCGGAGAGGGGAATCCATCGCCATCGTCATCATCAACCATCCTCCATCACCAATTTCATGATGCTCACCACCGTGCGTGAGTAATTCCATCGTAGGCTTGCTGGACGGTGATGGGTTGATGAGATTTATCATGTAATCGAGTTAGTTTTGTTAGGGTTTGATCCCTAGTATCCACTATGTTCTAAGATTGATGTTGCTATGACTTTGCTATGCTTAATGCTTGTCACTAGGGCCCGAGTGCCATGATTTCAGATCTGAACCTATTACGTTTTCATCAATATATGAGAGTTCTTGATCCTATCTTGCAAGCCTATAGTCACCTATTATGTGTTATGATCCGTTAACCCCGAAGTGGCAATAATCGGGATACTTACCGGTGATGACCATAGTTTGAGGAGTTCATGTATTCACTATGTGTTAATGCTTTGGTTCGGTACTCTATTAAAAGGAGGCCTCAATATCCCTTAGTTTCCGCTAGGACTCTGCTGCCACGGGAGGGTAGGACAAAAGATGTCATGCAAGTTCTTTTCCATAAGAACGTATGACTATATTCGGAATACATGCCTACATTACATTGATGAATTGGAGCTAGTTCTATGTCACCCTAGGTTATGACTGTTACATGATGAACCGCATCCGGCATAATTCTATATCACCAATCCATTGCCTACGAGCTTTCCATATATTGTTCTTCGCTTATTTAATTTTCTGTTGCTATTGCTATCATCACTATAAAATACCAAAAACACTACTTTTGCTACTATTACCTTTTGCTATCGTTACCACTACTATCATATTACTTTGCTACTAAATACTTTGCTGCAAATATTAAGTTTCCAGGTGTGGTTGAATTGACAACTTAGCTGCTGATACTTGAGAATATTCTTTGGCTCCCGAATCAATAAATTTGGGTTGAATACTCTACCCTCGAAAACTGTTGCGATCCCCAATACTTGTGGGTTATCAACATTCTAGACTCTGGTCAACTAGGGTTTTCTGCGGGATTGGGCCTGGGATTTTTCTCATGGAGAAGGTAATCAACTTAATTAGTGAAATATTCACCCATCTCCTATCGTAGTCCGTCCGTCCCTGTTAATCAATCGGCAGAAATCGTCGTGGAATCATTTTTGTTCTAGCTGATTCGTGGGTGTTCATTCATGTGTGCACAATGCGAGCACAAATCGGGCAACTGTGGTCGTGGCCAGTCGGAAACGAAGTTCTATCTCACCATTCCGGATGACTTCGGGGAGTGCTCGGTATGTTCAATCCCAACCTACCACGGTCTGCATGGCCTAAATTTGTCAACATATACCATTTGTTGCTAAATTATCTATATATTTGCATCAATTCTTTGTTACATTATCTATTTTTAATTCTATATTTTTGTACTTTGCTTGCATCTATATATGGATATGTTCTATCATTTACTCCCATATTTGCATCTTGCTCGGTTATTTCAATATATCTAATTTATGATATTAATTTTCATTTCAAGCAGTACATCTCTTGCTTTGCAAGAACATGAGTAGAAGGAAATCTTGGGCTTTACTTTGCTGATGACTCCCAGGATGTCATATTGACAAGGCAACATGGGTTTACAATGACAGTTAGCATAAAACTTGATAAAGATGGTCACTCCTATTTTAATGCGGACCTTTGGAGATGAATGTCTAAGTGTTATGAACTGAAAGCTGACAATAAAATTCTAGTGTGTGCACCACAGCCTGTTCTAATTAACATGGATGTTTACTTCCCCAACGTCATCAGCCGATCAAAGTCTGATCGAGGTTAGTGTCCTTTCAACTTTCTCCATGCTGTCATATTACTATTTAAGCAACCAATTTATCACTATTTAAGCAACCAATTGTGATATCATATTCTGACTACATTCCTAGGCAGTAACAAATTCTGTTTACCAATTTATGCACACTATATATTCTTTTGTCATGTTCTAAATAAATAATACCTTTCCACCTTTTAAGTAGGATATGTTGGATGCATAGTGAATGATTTGTATGTTACTAAGCGTACCAAATTTCACTGGAAGGACTTGAAGCATGTCATAAACTTTGTTGATAATCTGACAGAGATAGCACAGTGTATGAATGCTGGATTTTGGATGGGGTTAATTAGACCTATGGTGCACACACTGTACAAGACCAATTGTGTGCACAAAGCGTTGGTAAAAAGTCTTATTTTAATGTTGATGCTCATAAACTATATATATCTTCAACGATATGTTACAATTGTTTTTTATTCTACATGTCAACAGAAATTGCCCCCTGTAGCCGTCCCTGGATCGATTTCCCGGCGTGGTCGAATTACACTTGTGCCTGCTAATAACGCCAAAGTGATTGCAAGGTACTGCATTTCCCGCAAAAATGGAACCATTCAAATTAACAAGTTCTCGCTTCTCGTGGCAATGCATCCATATTGGAAAATTGGAGACACCGTTCTACTCCTGCTCTACCAAGGCATAGGAGGGCTCTTCCTTTTCATTGACGAGATGCCGAGTCACCGTGATCAAGCTGCTTCCAGTGGATAGTTGTGGTTGTTGGCCCTCAGCCTCTTAAAATGTGCTAGCTGTTACTATATATGTTAAGTATGTAGATATGGACCATATGGTTGTTGGCCCTTAGCCTCTTAAAATGTGATAGTTGTTACTATGTTAAATATGTAGATATGCACCATATGGTTGTCAAAACCGTGTTACGAAGATCGTCCTTTTGTCGAATAGTGTAACCACTATATATATGTTACTCAAATGATGTTACCCAAGTTCATACATTTTCATGGAAAGTATTAGTATCGTACACAGTTCATTGAGTGTAAGCGTGTGCCCGATGTCCAGAAGGCATTTGCATATTAACTATCCATATTGCAAATTCACACACATGTTCACATAAGGAAACATATGTGTAACATACTAATCATCACACACGAGTACTCGTAGATGCATCGTGTGCGATACTCCTAGACACCGCAAGCAACTAGTTTGCATTTTTAAAAGTTTTTTTGTACACACAGAATCACACACGAAGTAACTGTATTGACCGTCTGTGTTGTAATTTCTCATCGCAAACAGTTCATCCAAGTCGGTTGTTTGCCACGTATCACACACATCTTGTTTACACGACTCGTTTGTGTTCTTTTGGCTCATCGCAAACAGTTTATCCATGTGAACTGTATGCTGCATATCACACTCATCTTGTTAAGTTGAACCATTTCTATTGTGTTCCCTAATCGAAAACAGTTCATCCGAGTTAACCGTATGTCGTATATCGCACACACATTGATATGGTTGCCCGTTTCTGTTGTTCTACCTCATCGCAAACAGTTCGAATGGATTAACCATGTGTCCTGCATCGCACGCACATTGTTATGGTTGCCTGTTTCTGTTGTTCTGCCTCATCGCAGACAGTTTGAATGGATTAACTGTATGCCCTTCATCGCACACGCAACTAAAACCTGAACCATGTTTGATGCATACATCATCGCAAACGTTTTGCACCTTTTTTGACGGGTTTTTTACACCACCGTTTGCGATTATTGCATCGCACACAGTTTCGGCAAAGGGTCTCTGATTGTAGTGTCGCGTTAGCAGTCTCCTGTAGAAGTGCTAAACAATACTATATATCGAACAATCTCACATTTTATTTGAATTTGTGGTAATTGGTGGTGTTTGCAACTCACATCTAAATACTTGTAGGCGTAGGGGGCGGGGCACCATACATTATGTGATAAACACATTATACATATGAGACATGGTTTAGATTATGAAGATCTAGCTAGAGCTTGAAATGTACTGTAATTTGAAAACAACATAAAGTGGATTCAAAAAATTGAGTTCGAGTTCATATAGTACACATAGTTCATATCTAACTCAAGAGTAATCATGTGGTGTGCTGTGAAGATAATACACAAACGATGGTTTAACTTGACAATAATGATGATTGTAGATCTTATTAAAATAGAGAAACGAATTCAAATGGTTTGACTTCACAACAATCATTATTGTAGATCTTATTCAAATAGATAAACGAATTCAAATTTAGTTCATATTGAAACGGTAGTATATACGTTTGGAATGCACTAAAACGTTCATTTGAGTAGCAGGTTGCATGCATTATACACGTAGCGAAATATTTTAATTGAACATAACATGAATTCAAAGTTTTGAATGACATTTGTAGTGCGAATTGATTTGGTACAGTACATGGGACTAGACTCTCTTGTGTGCTGTGAATTGATTTCTTTTTGTTTTTTCGTCGATGGAAGTACGAATTGATTTGGTACAGTACGCGTTAGGCTTGTCCGGAAATTTCAACCCGCACCTTGTTACCCCAAATATTTAAGATATATCTTTGTCTCGTTGTGCTCTGACAACTCCCTCCATCTCAACCCGCGCCTTGCTATTCCAAAATTACAACGCACATGAAAACTCCCACCTCCTGTGAATCCCGACACGCAAAATGCCCGTGATACCCCTGAACCGAAAGAACTGCCTAGGTCAAATCGGTGGGGGTACTTTCATAACTTACCCCACATTTCGGACAACTGTGTCCCTAAGCCATGGTCCCCCACTCCCATCCCATCCACCCACCCATCCGTACACCGAGGCTGCAAAAACCCGCGAAGCCCCACAACCTCCTCCGTCTGCCACCCAGTCGGAGCCTCTTCCCCAACGACGTCGTCCACAGCAACACCTCGATGTCCCTCATCCACCGTACCAGATGAGGATCCGTCATCGATCTTGTCATCCTGCCGGTTCATCCACCCCGTCCTCCACCTCCAAGGAGTTACCCCGATGTTCCCCTCGTCTTTCGTGCCACCTCCATTCCCACATTGCCATCTTCACCCGCACCAGCAGAAGAGCATCATCATCACCATTTCCTTGGATGAAGCTGAGGCCTAATCGGCGCCACCAAAGAGGTTGTACACTAATTGCCACTTTTTCTTCCTGATTCGATCTCATGGTGCTGCCGGCGGCTGGTCCTAAGACGACACGGCGCGGCTCCATCCACGGCAGTGACGCCGGCCACTTCCTCCACGGCATCGCTCCCTCGGGAGCGACATCCACATCAGTAGGAGCTGCTGCTGCTTTAGCTCTCGCTCGCGCTGCTACTCTGCTGTTGCTCTCGGTCCCCTGCTTGGTCTGCTCTTGCCATTGCTCTTGCTCGTGCTGCTGCTCCCGCTCTTGATCTTTCTTGTGATGCTGCTCCGATTTAGCTACACTTCAGTCGACTGAATCGACTTTTGGGTCAGTCAATTTTCAGGGGGTGGGGGGCTCGCCGGAGTTAAGGAAGAACCAGTTGCAGCGGGAAGGGGGGCTCGCCGGAGAGGTACCCCACTATCTATCTTAGGGTTCAGGGTGGGGGCAGTGGTCGCCGGCGATGGTGGGGCAATGGTGTGGGGATCGCCGGAGAAAAAGCTCGGCACAGGGGGGGCCTAGAGGGATGGCCGGGGCAGCGGCAGACCGGCGGTGGGGAGAGGTTTCAGGGCGGGCGGGGCGGCGCACCACCGGTCACGGGCGGCGTGGGGTGGCTGTTTGGCCGGTGGTGGCTGGCGGCTCAGGGGGATGGATGTTGAAGATGAACTGCATGCCCTTGATTTCGTATCCAACGGCTGGAAAATCGACTGACCAGAGATGAAAAAGTCAGTCGACTAACGTGTAGCCTCACCTGATGCTGCTACACGACCAGCTTCCTCGGCTCTCGCACGCGCTCCTGCTGCTGCTGCTACTTTTCTGCTACTAGTGCGTTCAATTTCGATAGCAAAATTCAGGTTGGACAGTTAAGTTTAGTTTCAACAGTTAAATTCAATTTCGGCAGTTAAGTTCAGAGATAAGCGGCTGATGTATTTTCATCTAGGACTTTGTGGTTATGTATTTTACGTCATCTATTGGAGACGATATTAGAGTTCCACTTAGGTTAATGTTATCTCTCCTGTCCTACTTCAGCCTCGGCGTCATACAACTCACCGGAGCTGCTCCAACGACGAAACCCTCCATCACAGCGAAGCAGTACCCTGGGCTCCATCTCAAGATGCCTAATATCTTCTTCCCCTCCTCCGACAGCCAAGTCAGCCAGATCATCCTCACCGACCAACCCAATCACCCTGAGATCGACATGGCTTCTCCAAAGAGGTTGTACACTTGTTGCATCTCTTTTTTACTCTACATGATATATATATTGTCCACTCAGCACACGCAGTAACGTGAAATACGATTAGTTTCTCCTACTATATGACAAGCAGTAAGGTACCAGGCAACTTAGCTATCCGTGATGGACTCTCTTGAACGCCATCATTATTTATCTCTGCGCGTTTGAGCTGTGCATTTGTCAATGGGCCTGGGAGTTGAGCTAGTAGGGCAGTGGCCTGGGTCCAAAGTAGTAGAAGTAGCACAAAAACATTTTTTGAGTCTAGGCTTTTCCTTGCTCAAGCCTGCCTACTAGAATCGCCAGTGCTTGAAAGGAAAAGTGAAGGAAAAACATAGGAATTGGAAAGTTTCCTATGGTACTACTATTCATGCATTTGGTTCAAAGGAATGGAGCAAAGGAAAACTGTAGGATTTGTTACTTTAGTGCCTCCTTGAAAGAAAAAACATAGGAATTTTAATATCCACTTGTCCTCCTTTTCAAATTCCTATTCATGTAGCACAAGACTAAGAGATAGTAGCATAATAGCATTATAACCGTACATTTTCTTGTGGCTTGGCTTAATCTCACCATGCTTCTTTGCATCCTGCGATCTTCCAATTCTTATGAACCAAACACCCAGATTGGCAGAAATCCTGTATTTTTAAATTCTCTATTTTGCACGTGCATTCCTATCCTATTACTGTGTATTTCCTATCCATACATTGTTACAATCCTCCAATTCAAACGAGCCCTTACAGAATTAGTTCTCTTACAAATAGTTGTCAAAGAAAACCTTGTGTGGTTTGTCCCGCTCCTGCTGCGCCGTCGTCCACCCCAGCTTAGCTGCTCCAATGACAAAAGGGTCCAGCACAACAGGGATCCGGCCTCCAGACTGTCTTTCGCCGCCTCAGATCTTCTTCCCCGCCGCTGGCAGCCATGACAACTGCATTACCATCATCAACCGAGCAGATGACCTCGAGAACTACACGGGTCCGCAAGAGAGGTCGCACTCTTTCGTGTTTGCTTATGTTATGCATCGCTTAATATTACATTCTACTTTATCATCATGTTCACCGATTAGACTCTGAGTCAGCTCCAAACTAATGGTCAAACTTGAGTTTTTAAATGGTTATGGGGTATATATCGGGGCCGCGATCATTAGTATCTATCTACTATCTGGTTAATCTCTGGTGTCTAATATGAGTTTCATGTTGGGTGGGAAACAAACAGTAAAGACGCCATTATCTGTATTTTTTAACTAAAGCCATTATCTGCCTGCTATCATTGTTTTGGGTCTATCCACAGGTTGCTACCATCACTCTGGATTTCTGCATGCACTCCTTGTTGGGGAACGTAGCAAAATTTTAAAATTTTCTACGCATCACCAGGATCAATCTATGGAGTCATCTAGCAACGAGGGAGAGGGGAGTGCATCTACATACCCTTCTAGATCGCGAGCGGAAGCGTTCAAGAGAACGGGGTTGATGTAGTCGTACTCGTCGTGATCCAAATCACCGATGACTGAGCGCCGAACGGACGGCACCTCCGCATTCAACACACGTATGGTTGGGAAGACGTCTCCTCCTTCTTGATGCAGCAAGGGAAGGAGAGGTTGATGGAGATCCAGCAGCACGACGGCGTGGTGATGGAAGCAGCGGTGATATCGGCAGGGCTTCGCCAAGCTCCAATGAGAGAG
>NC_041386.1:440167884-440192814 GCF_002162155.2 Triticum dicoccoides
GGCCCCTAGGGGGGTGCCGGCCCTAGGAGATGGGATCTCCAAGGGGGGCGGCGGCCAAGGGGAACTTGCCCCCTAAGCCAAGTGGGGCGCCCCCCACCCCTAGGGTTTCCAACCCTAGGCACAGGGGGAGGCCCATGGGGGCGCACCAGCCCACCAGGGGCTGGTTCCCCTCCCACTTCAGCCCATGGGGCCCTCCAGGATAGGTGGCCCCACCCGGTGGACCCCGGGACCCTTCCGGTGGTCCCGGTACAATGCTGATTACCCCCGAAACTTTCTCGATGGCAAAACTGGACTTCCTATATATAAATCTTTACCTCTGGACCATTCCAGAACTCCTCGTGATGTCCGATATCTCATCCGGGACTCCAAACAACTTTCAGGTTACTGCATACTAATATCTCTACAACCATAGCGTCACCGAACCTTAAGTGTGTAGACCCTACGGGTTCGGGAGACACGCAGACATGACCGAGACGACTCTCCGGTCAATAACCAACAGCGGGATCTGGATACCCATGTTGGCTCCCACATGTTCCACGATGATCTCATCGGATGAACCACGATGTCGAGGATTCAATCAATCTCGTATTCAATTCCCTTTGTCAATCGGTACGTTACTTGCCCGAGATTCGATCGTCGGTATCCCAATACCTCGTTCAATCTCGTTCCCGGCAAGTCAATTTACTCGTACCGTAATGCATGATCCTATGACCAAACACTTGGTCACACTGAGCTCATTATGATGATGCATTACCGAGTGGGCCCAGAGATACCCCTCCGTCATGCGGAGTGACAAATCCCAGTCTCGATCCGTGTCAACCCAACAGATACTTTCGGGGATACCTGTAGTATACCTTTATAGTCACCCAGTTATGTTGTGACGTTTGGTACACCCAAAGCACTCCTACGGCATCCGGGAGTTACACGATCTCATGGTCTAAGGAAATGATATTTGACATTGGAAAATCTCTAGCAAACGAACTACACGATCTTGTGCTATGCTTAGGATTGGGTCTTCTCCATCACATCATTATCCTAATGATGTGATCCCGTTATCAATGACATCCAATGTCCATAGTCAGGAAACCATGACTATCTATTGATCAACGAGCTAGTTAACTAGAGGCTCACTAGGGACATGTTGTGGTCTATGTATTCACACATGTATTACGATTTCCGGATAACACAATTATAGCATGAACAATACACAATTACCATGAACAAGGAAATATAAAAATAACCATTTTATTGTTGCCTCTAGGGCATATTTCCAACAGTCTCCCACTTGCACTAGAGTCAATAATCTAGTTGCATTGTGATGAATCGAACACCCATAGAGTTCTGGTGTTGATCATGTTTTGCTCGTGGAAGAGATTTAGTCAACGGATCAGCGACACTCAGATCCGTATGTACTTTGCAAATATCTATGTCTCCATCTTGAACATTTTCACGAATGGAGTTGAAGCGACGCTTGATGTGCTTGGTCTTCTTGTGAAACATGGGCTCCTTGGTAAGGGCAATAGCTCCAGTGTTGTCACAGAAGAGGATGATCGGCCCCGACGCATTGGGTATGACTCCAAGGTCGGTGATGAACTCCTTCATCCAGATTGCTTCATGTGCTGCCTCCGAGGCTGCCATGTACTCCGCTTCACATGTAGATCCCGCCACGATGCTTTGCTTCCAACTGCACCAGCTAACTGCCCCACCATTCAAAATATACACATATCCGGTTTGTGACTTAGAGTCATCCAGATCTGTGTCGAAGCTAGCGTCGACGTAACCCTTTACGACGAGCTCCTCGTCACCTTCATATACGAGAAACATATCCTTAGCCCTTTTCAGGTACTTCAGGATATTCTTGACCGCTGTCCAGTGTTCCATGTCGGGATTACTTTGGTACCTTCCTACCAAACTTACGGCAAGGTTTACATCAGGTCTGGTACACAGCATGGCATACATGATAGACCCTATGGCTGAGGCATAGGGGACGACACTCATCTTTTCTCTATCTTTTGCCGTGGTCGGACATTGAGCTGAGCTCAATTTCACACCTTGCAACACAGGCAAGAACCCCTTCTTGGACTGATCCATATTGAACTTCTTCAATATCCTATCAAGGTATGTGCTTTGTGAAAGACCTATGAGGCGTCTTGATCTATCTCTATAGATCTTGATGCCTAATATGTAAGCAGCTTCTCCAAGGTCCTTCATCGAAAAACACTTATTCAAGTAGGCCTTAATACTGTCCAAAAGTTCTATATCATTTCCCATCAAAACTATGTCATCCACATATAATATGAGAAATGCTACAGTGCTCCCACTCACTTTCTTGTAAACGCAGGCTTCTCCATAAGTCTGCATAAACCCAAATGCTTTGATCATTTCATTAAAGTGAATGTTCCAACTCCAAGATGCTTGCACCAGCCCATAGATGGAGCGCTGGAGCTTTCATACCTTGTTAGCATTCTTAGGATCGACAAAACCTTCCGGCTGCATCATATACAATTCTTCCTTAAGAAAGCCGTTAAGGAATGCCGTTTTGACGTCCATTTGCCATATCTCATAATCATAGTATGCGGCAATTGCTAACATGATTCGGACAGACTTCAGCTTTGCTACGGGTGAGAAGGTCTCATCGTAGTCAACCCATTGAACTTGTCGATAACCCTTAGCGACAAGTCGAGCCTTATAGATGGTAACATTACCATCCGCGTCCGTCTTCTTCTTAAATATCCATTTATTCTCTATCGCTCGCCGATCATCGGGCAAGTCTGTCAAAGTCCATACTTTGTTTTCATACATGGATCCTATCTCAGATTGCATGGCTTCAAGCCATTTGTTGGAATCTGGGCCCGCCATTGCTTCTTCATAGTTCGAAGGTTCATTGTTGTCTAACAACATGATTTCCAGGACAGGGTTGCCATACCATTCTGGTGTGGAACGTGTCCTTGTGGACCTTCGAAGTTCAGTAGCAACTTGATCTGAAGTACCTTGATCATTATCATTAACTTCCTCTCTAGTCGGTGCAGGCACCATAGGAACATCTTCCTGAGCTGCGCTACTTTTCGGTTCAAGAGGCAGTACTTCATCGAGTTCTACTTTCCTCCCACTTACTTCTCTCGAGAGAAACTCTTTCTCCAGAAAGGACTCGTTCTTGGCAACAAAGATCTTGCCTTCGGATCTGAGGTAGAAGGTATACCCAATGGTTTCCTTAGGGTATCCTATGAAGACGCATTTTTCTGACTTGGGTTTGAGCTTTTCAGGTTGAAGTTTCTTGACATAAGCATCGCATCCCCAAACTTTTAGAAACGACAGCTTAGGTTTCTTCCCAAACCATAATTCATACAGTGTCGTCTCAACGGATTTAGACGGTGCCCTATTTAAAGTGAATGTAGCTGTCTCTAGAGTGTATCCCCAAAATGATAGCGGTAAATCAGTGAGTGCCATCATAGATCGCACCATATCCAATAGAGTGTGATTACGACGTTCGGACACACCGTTACGCTGAGGTGTTCCAGGCGGCGTGAGTTGTGAAACGATTCCACATTTCCTTAAGTGTGTACCAAATTCGTGACTTAAATATTCTCCCCCACGATCTGATCGTAAGAATTTTATCTTTCGGTCATGTTGGTTCTCTACCTCATTCTGAAATTCCTTGAACTTTTCAAAGGTCTCAGACTTGTGTTTCATTAAATAGACATACCCATATCTACTTAAGTCATCATTGAGAGTGAGAACATAACGATAGCCACCACGAGCCTCAACGCTCATTGGACCGCACACATCAGTATGTATAATTTCTAATAAGTTGGTTGCTCGCTCCATTGTTCCGGAGAACGGAGTCTTGGTCATTTTACCCATGAGGCATGGTTCGCACGTGTAAAATGATTCGAAATCAAGAGACTCCAAAAGTCCATCTGTATGGAGCTTCTTCATGCGTTTGACACCGATGTGACCAAGGCGGCAGTGCCACAGATATGTGGGACTATCATTATCAATCTTACATCTTTTGGTATTCACACTATGAATATGTGTAACATCACGTTCGAGATTCATTAAGAATAAACCATTGACCAGTGGAGCATGACCATAAAACATATCTCTCATATAAATAGAACAACCATTATTCTCGGATTTAAATGAGTAGCCATCTCGTATTAAACGAGATCCACATACAATGTTCATGCTCAAAGCTGGCACTAAATAACAATTATTGAGGTTTAAAACTAATCTCGTAGGTCAATGTAGAGGTAGCATGCCGACGGCGATCACATCGACCTTGGAACCATTCCCGACGCACATCGTCACCTCGTCATTCGCCAGTCTCCGCTTATTCCGCAGCTCCTGTTTTGAGTTACAAATGTGAGCAACGGCACCAGTATCAAATACCCAGGAGCTACTACGAGTACTGGTAAGGTACACATCAATTACATGTATATCACATATACCTTTAGTGTTGTCGGCCTTCTTGTCCGCTAAGTATTTGGGGCAGTTCCGCTTCCAGTGTCCCTTTCCCTTGCAATAAAAGCACTCAGTCTCAGGTTTGGGTCCATTCTTTGACTTCTTCCCGGCAACTGGTTTACCGGGCGCGGCAACTCCCTTGCCGTCCTTCTTGAAGTTCTTCTTACCCTTGCCTTTCTTGAAACTAGTGGTTTTATTGACCATCAACACTTGATGTTCCTTTTTGATTTCCACCTCCGCTGATTTCAGCATTGAAAATACTTCAGGAATAGTTTTCACCATCCCCTGCATATTGTAGTTCATCATAAAGCTCTTGTAGCTAGGTGGGAGCGACTGAAGGATTCTGTCAATGACCGCCTCATCCGGGAGGTTAATGTCCAGCTGGGACAAGCGATTGTGCAACCCAGACATTTTGAGTATGTGCTCACTGACAGAACTATTTTCCTCCATCTTACAACTGTAGAACTTGTCGGAGACTTCATATCTCTCGACCCGGGCATGAGCTTGGAAAACCATTTTCAGCTCTTCGAACATCTCATATGCTCCGTGTCGCTCAAAACGCTTTTGGAGCCCCGGTTCTAAGCTGTAAAGCATGCCGCACTGAACGAGGGAGTAATCATCAGCACATGACTACCAAGCGTTCATAACGTCTTGGTTCTCTGGGATGGGTGCATCACCTAGCGGTGCTTCTAGGACATATGCTTTCCTGGCAGCTATGAGGATGATCCTCAGGTTCCGGACCCAGTTCGTATAGTTGCTGCCATCATCTTTCAGCTTGGTTTTCTCTAGGAATGCTTTGAAGTTGAGGTTGACATGAGCGTTGGCCATTTGATCTACAAGACATTTTGCAAAGGTTTTTAGACTAAGTTCATGATAATTAAGTTCATCTAATCAAATTATTTAATGAACTCCCACTATGACAGACATCCCTCTAGTCATCTAAGTGATACATGATCCGAGTCAACTAGGCTGTGTCCGATCATCACGTGAGACGGACTAGTCATCATCGGTGAACATCTTGATGTTGATCGTATCTTCTATACGACTCATGTTCGACCTTTCGGTCTTCCGTGTTCCGAGGCCATGTCTGTACATTCTAGGCTCGTCAAGTCAACCTAAGTGTTTTGCATATGTAAATCTGGCTTACACCCGTTGTATGTGAACGTTAGAATCTATCACACCCGATCATCACGTGGTGCTTCGAGACAATGAACTTTCGCAACGGTGCACAGTTAGGGGGAACACTTTCTTGAAATTATGTGAGGGATCATCTTATTTACTACCGTCGTTTTAAGCAAATAAGAAGCAAAAAAACATGATAAACATCACATGCAATCAAATAGTGACATGATATGGCCAATATCATTTGCTCCATTTGATCTTCATCTTTGGGGCGCCATGATCATCATCGTCACCGGCATGACACTATGATCTCCATCATCGTGTCTTCATGAAGTTGCCTCGTCATCTATTACTTCTACTACTATGGCTAACGGTTTAGCAATAAAGTAAAGTAATTACATGTTGTTTTTGTTGACACGCAGGTCATAAATAAATTAACACAACTCCTATGGCTCCTGCCGGTTGTCATACTCATCGACATGCAAGTCGTGATTCCTATTACAAGAACATGATCAATCTCATACATCACATATATCATTCATCACATCCTTTTGGCCATATCACATCACATGGCACATGCTGCAAAAACAAGTTAGACGTCCTCTAATTGTTGTTGCAAGTTTTTACGTGGCTGCTATAGGTTTCTAGCAAGAACATTTCTTACCTACGCCAAAACCACAACATGATATGCCAATTTATATTTACCCTTCATAAGGACCCTTTTCATCGAATCTGATCTGACTAAAGTGGGAGAGACAGACACCCGCCAGCCACCTTATGCAACTAGTGCATGTCAATCGGTGGAACCAGTCTCACGTAAGCGTACGTGTAAGGTCGGTCCGGGCCGCTTCATCCCACGATGCCGCTGAATCAAGATAAGGCTAGTAACGGCAAGTAAATTGACAAAATCAACACCCACAACAACTTGTGTTCTACTCGTGCATAGAAACTACGCATAGACCTGGCTCATGACGCCACTGTTGGGGAACGTAGCAGAATTTTAAAATTTTCTACGCATCACCAAGATCAATCTATGGAGTCATCTAGAAAAGAGGGAGAGGGGAGTGCATCTACATACCCTTGTAGATCGCGAGCAGAAGCGTTCAAGAGAACGGGGTTGATGGAGTCGTACACGTCGTGATCCAAATCACCGAGCACCGGACGGACGGCACCTCCGCGTTCAACACACGTACGGTTGGGAAGACGTCTCCTCCTTCTTGATCCAGCAAGGGAAGGAGAGGTTGATGGAGATCCAGCAGCACGACGGCGTGGTGATGGAAGCAGCGGTGATCTCGGCAGGGCTTCACCAAGCTCCAACGAGAGAGAGAGAGAGAGAGAGAGAGAGAGAGAGGGGTGTTAGGAGGGGAGAGGGAGGCGCCAGGGACTTGGGTATGGCTGCCCTCCCTCCCCCCACTATATATAGGGCCCCTAGGGGGCGCCGGCCCTAGGAGATGGGATCTCCAAGGGGGGCGGCGGCCAAGGGAACTTGCCCCCCAAGCCAAATGGGGCGCCCCCCACCCCTAGGGTTTCCAACCCTAGGCGTAGGGGGAGGCCCATGGGGGGAGCACCAGCCCACCAGGGGCTGGTTCCCCTCCCACTTCAGCCCATGGGGCCCTCCAGGATAGGTGGCCCCACCCGGTGGACCCCGGGACCCTTCCGGTGGTCCCGGTACAATGCTGATTACCCCCGAAACTTTCTCGATGGCCGAAACTGGACTTCCTATATATAAATCTTTACCTCCGAACCATTCCGGAACTCCTCGTGACGTCTGGGATCTCATCCGGGACTCTGAACAACTTTCGGATTACCGCATACTAATATCTCTACAACCCTAGCATCACCGAACCTTAATTGTGTAGACCCTACGGGTTCGGGAGACACGCAGACATGACCGAGACGACTCTTCGGTCAATAACCAACAGCGGGATCTGGATACCCATGTTGGCTCCCACATGTTCCACGATGATCTCATCGGATGAACCATGATGTCGAGGATTCAATCAATCCCGTATTCAATTCCCTTTGTCAATCGGTACGTTACTTGCCCGAGATTCGATCGTCGGTATCCCAATACCTTGTTCAATCTCGTTCCTGGCAAATCACTTTACTCGTACCATAATGCATGATCCCGTGACCAAACACTTGGTCACACTGAGCTCATTATGATGATGCATTACCGAGTGGGCCCAGAGATACCTCTCCGTCATGCGGAGTGACAAATCCCAGTCTCAATCCGTGTCAACCCAACAGATACTTTCGGGGATACCTGTAGTATACCTTTATAGTCACCCAGTTACGTTGTGACGTTTGGTACACCCAAAGCACTCCTACGACATCCGGGAGTTACACGATCTCATGGTCTAAGGAAATGATACTTGACATTGGAAAAGCTCTAGCAAACGAACTACACGATCTTGTGCTATGCTTAGGATTGGGTCTTCTCCATCACATCATTCTCCTAATGATGTGATCCCATTATCAATGACATCCAATGTCCATAGTCAGGAAACCATGACTATCTATTGATCAACGAGCTAGTTAACTAGAGGCTCACTAGGGACATGTTGTGGTCTATGTATTCACACATGTATTACGATTTCCGGATAACACATTTATAGCATGAACAATAGACAATTACCATGAACAAGGAAATATAATAATAACCATCTTATTATTGCCTCTAGGGCATATTTCCAACACTCCTTACATAATCTCACTATGTTTTATTCCTATGCATGTCAGTTATTGTACACAATGGAACTGAACATGTAGAGCAAAAGAGACGAGCCTTGCGTGGCAATAAAATTTCATGCAGACGTCGCTCCATGGTAGGCGCAAAGGATATCTGTTTTGAGGGGGATTCAGAAGGAGAAGACCACTCCTATTTATCCCCTGAGGTCTTCGCCCTAACTTGGCATGCTGATGTTGGTTATACCATGCATATGGTGCCTTGCATTGCTTACTTTATACATCAAATATGCCATCTGCTTAGTTTAGACATGATTTGTGTGAATGCCATCTGTTTAGTTTATTCATCGTTTATGTGAATTATGCAAGGCCATCTTGTTTAGCCAGGAATCATATATGTGAGTTTTGCAATGCCATCCTGCTTATCCAGTCATCTTATATGTGAATTATATCAGGCATCCTTTTTTCATTACGTATTACATTTGTCAACAATGTTAGTACATTCAACTACTCTTCGTGTGCATCAGCCATTTGACACGATGATGGAAAATTCTGGAGTGAAAACAAGGTCTTCAGAGCAGACTATGCTATCTGACGAAGCACATATCTCGCTGGTTACGGATAGCTCCTCAGAGGAGGATTCAGAGACAGATGACCAGTCCTATTTCCCCCCCCCCCCCAAGGTGTATGCTCTAACTTGGCAGGGTTATGTTGCTCATATCGTGTGTATGGTGTCTTGCATTGCTATGTCATTTGATTATTTTAGACATGCTTTGTGTGAATGCCACCTGTTTAGTGTCTAATTACCATATATGTGAATTATGCATTGCCATCTTGTTGCAATACATTATATATATGAATTATGCAATGCTATGTTGTTGCAAAGGCATTATATATGTGAATTATCCAATGCCATGCTGTTTAGCCAATCATCATGTATGTGAATTATGCCATGCTATCATTTTTTTGTATTACATGTTCCATTTGTCGACAACATTTGTATATTCAACTACTCTTCCTGTGCATTAGCCATTTGAAGCGGTGATGGAAGTATCTGGAGTGAAAACAAGGTATTCAGAGCAGACAATGCTACCTGCTTAAGCAGACATCTTGCTGGTTATAGAGAGCTCCTCAGAGGAGGATTTAGAGACTGATGACCAGTCCTATGTCCCCCTGAGGTCTATGCTCAAACTTGGCAGGGTTATATTACCCATGTCATACATGTTGTCTTGCATTGCTTAGTTTTTACATCATATATGGATTGCCATCTGCTTACTTGCTTACTATATAAATCGTATATTTGAATTATATCATGCCATCATGTTTACATACACGGCATGTATCTGAATTATGGCATGGCAACCCATTTAATAAAGACATCATATAGTTATATCATCTCATCCTGTTTAGTGTTTACAGTCATCATATTTCGAATTATGTCATTCTATCCGTGAACTATATCATGCTATCATGTTTCCATAGGCGGCATGTATGTGAATTATGGCATGCCAACCTATTTAATAAACACATTATATAGTTATATCATGTCATCCTGTTTACATAGTCATCATATTTTGAACTATGTCTTTCCATCTTTTTTAATTAGCCATCATAATGTGAAATTGTGTCATGCTATCCTGTTTAGTTAGCCATCATATATGTGAAATTGTGTCATGCTATCATGTTTGGTTAGACAACATAAATGTAAATTATTTCATGCCTCTTTTATTCCCCACTATCCATTGCACCTGTCTTATCATACAATGTATGTAGATTCAATTACTTTTCTTCTTTATCGGCCATTTGAATTGGAGAGGGTGATGGCAGTATCTAAGGGAGTAACAACACGGTCTTTAGAAAAGATAGTGCTACCAGTTGATGTAGATAGAACCACAGTTGTACTTGCCCAAGAACCATCCCCACCACACATAACCCAGACTCTCACAGATTGTACCCCTACCCAGTTGGACAGAGAACCAGTTACTCCCCTTCTAACCCCAACCTCAGCAGATAGTAAAGCAGTTCCAGTTAACACAGCACCGTCTCCACACAGAGCACCCAAACACGACCAGTTACTAAGGGAATTGTAGTGCCCAAAGCACGAGGACCCCCACTTCGAATCCTAACTCAACGCTTAAAGGAGAAGAAGAATTGTTCTTAGGTCAGGTTTTGTAGCTATGGTTCATACTCCTTTGCTCTTGCATCACTGTATTTACTCATACCAACTATTTTCAAATTTGAAGGATGGAATTGAAACTCCAATGGTGCAACAGGTATGTTTTAAAGCTGTTTCTTTAACTGGTTTGCTGTTGTAACTTGCTCTATGTTGATTTCAGTTAATTGAATAAACAGTTATGTTCTCATGTCATGCACATTACAAGTCTTGTTATTGCTCTATAGTTTCCCACACTTATATTCTGTCTACTCTTCTTTGTCTTGAACAAATATTATTTGAACTGTGTCTCTATCTTGATTTGGAAACAAAAACTAGAATGATATAGACCATAAAGTGACCATGGTACATAGATATATGTTTGTTTCATGTTGTTATCCTGTCCACTTTACTACTGAACTGATTTACCAAAATGAGTTTCATATAGAACATGGTAAACCTGTGATGTGTCTGCTTGTTTCTCTTTTAGAATACGGACAAAATATTGGAGAATAGTACCCCGTTATGCAATGGTAAAGGAAGTAATGCAGATAAGGTTCAAGATACTGAGACATCCCTGTTGGTCTCCAAGAAAGCTGATAAAAATGTCTTGACGACAATGAGAGAACCAAAAAGTCCTGCTTGATGTAGTGTTCGAGTTACTGGCCGCTACTGCTGGCACAAGCTCTTCGAACTTGCTGCTTGAATCAGTTCGTCTTCTTGAGTCTCAACTTCAAGTTGAAAGACATCGATCAGATGTGCTACGACAGGAAGCTGAAGGACTGAGGAAGTCCCTGCAGAATTCAGATGCATACTTTCTAGTGCAAGAGCAAGCGCTGGAGGATTTAAGCACCAAACAAGAGAAAGTTAATAAGATTGCTAAGCATCTTACCAGCATTATGGGTACCTAGGATATTGTTTCTTGAGATCTTCTGAAGTGGTTTCAGTTCTGGACTTGTTTTGTTGCGGCGTTTATTTGCACTGGTCGCCAACTTTGACAACCAGTGTATATAATATGTTGCTTTGTTCCCTATATTTGCACTGGTGGCGAACTTTGATGCCCAGTGGATGTAATATGTGTAATAGCCGTGATAGCCTAGCGTAAGTTGCTTGCTTATTTATTTCCTTGTTGTCTTGTTTATTTGTTTGCTTGTAGTGAGTGCAGTTCTTTTGCCACGGTTTGGCCGCAATAACCTATTTTTAAAACTAGGCCACAATAACCATGGGCTACATATTTACTGTAGTTACCGTGGGCCTCCTATGAGCCGTAGAAACAATGGGCCTTGTAAGGGCCATAGAAACAATGGGCCTTCTATGGGTCGTAGCATCAATGGGCCTTATATGGGCCGTAGCATCAATGGGCCTTATACGGGCCGTATGATCGATCGGCCAAACATGGGCCAACAATAGACCGCATTACGGGCCATAAACGGGCTAGATTTGGAATCGTCTATTCATGGGCCGATAATAACGGGCCATCATTTATCGACCATATTTGATGACGCTATGAAAACGGCCCAATGGATTAACAGGCCGCAAACGGGCCGATTGTAACCACGGGCTGAATTTGGCCCACAAGCAGAAAAGGCCGGTAACGGGCCGTAAGTAACCAAATGCTGGAAATAAGCCCAAGAATAAATGGGCCCTGAGAAGGCCGAAAGATAACACGGGTTGGAAACAGGCCAACGGAATAATGGGCCATTAGTGGGTATGAAGTGATACACTGTTCATTGCGGGTCAGATTCACTATGGGCTGTTAATGGGCCAAGAGTTACAAATTGCCTCGTATGGGCCGAAAGACATCACGGGCCAGAAGTTACAACAGGCTGGAATCATATTGGACGGTCGAGTGAAGCTACTCGGCTTAATTCCGATAGGCCGTAACGGGTCGTGAGTTAGCGGGCCATAAATGGGCTATATAGGAACATGCTTTTTGTGGGCCGGCCCGTTACCTTTTGACCAAGTCAAACGGGCCGGCCTTTTCACCGGAATGGGCCTCTGTTGGGTCATGCCATGTCTCGACCTATCATAGGCGCCTCCTGTCCAATGAATGGATGACATCTGTCCCAATGGTGATCCAACACGTGTTTCCTCCGGCCAATGACAATTTTAAACGTGGAAAATCCTCATTGGTCCAGGCTGTTAACGGGTTATCGGATCCAAAACCGGACCTGATAGCTTAAGGGCGACCCGCTACGGTGGATGCCACGTGTCGGTCACCCTTGATGAAAGCACTTCCATGACGCCGATTTATCGCCATGGAGGTGGACACTTCTGTGATGATAATTTTGGTAATGTCATGGAACACTTCTACGACAACACAGGGATGACTATCTTGATTCTGTCATAAATTTGTCATGGATGTACGTGCATGAAAGAAAACATGACCTACTGTGACAAACACGTATCATCACGGAAGTGTATTTTTTGTAGCGAAGCCTTGTGCCTACATCATACTACGTACAAGCCCACCTCATGCGGTCATGCTATCACCATATTTCTCGGCCTCCATGCGACACCTAGCTCTAGTTGATCTAACTAGAACTAACTATTGTGCTAGCATACTCCAATATCGGTTGGCTTTATGTGATGTGGCAACTTCATATAACCGGATGCTGGCTATACTACTCAGGTACTAACACTCCAAGAAGTGAGTCAAAAACCATTCATAAATTGAGTTTATGACAGGCATATGCAAATGTACCATTCATTAAATACAACAAGTCATCAACACACAACAACAACGAGGATACATGTTGGATTATAGATTAGTTCCAACAAAACATTCTAGTAAATACTAAAGTTTTCATCACACAACAAATAACAAGCAATGAAATGAACTTTAGCTCAAAAAATCCTCTGCGTTGTAAACACTTTCTATGAACCTAGGTAAGCCTCTGGGAAGGGCCAGCTATTGTCAATCTCGAGACCAGCACAGGACTGATCATCCAGGCTAAAGTGGCCTATATCAAGATGCATATTGTGATAGCCACGGTAAAGAACCATAGCAATGTCCAAGGTATAGATACAGTTGCTTCTCATAAATGGTAGTAATATTGTGTCAACAATAGCTGGATCGCCTTGCACCATCATTGGATAGTTTTGTCCAAGGAAGAGCGAGTTTCCTCCAAGAGTATCAATACTAAACCAGGGAGAAGGTGTTGGAACTACCACAGTAGTATCCATCCCAAATACCCTACAACGGAGATTGGAATAGGTCCGGAGAGTGCGACCATGGGAGACAACACTTGCTTCCTTAGTAACATCAGCAGTGCCCTGTATACAGACAAGAAGAGGTGATCCATCGGAATGAGTTGCCAGGTGCCACTGAGTATATGGGTCCTCATGCTCGTGATCATCATCGTCGTCATCCCCCCTTGGTTATAAAAATTTTCAAGTATAGGTGGTGGAATGTTCACAGGACCTTGAAAACACAAGAAGGTTAATTAGTAAAGGGAAACTAGCTAACCCACATGCATGTGGATGAAACAATTATATTTACGGTGGAAGACAAACGTACCGAAAGCAGCAGGATTCCATGCGAAAACAGTGCCACGAGTGGTTGTAGCAAACACAAGACCCGTGTATTGAATTGCATCACAGTACTCATCTATGTGCAGAAATTGATTTTTGAGCAATATCCATCGAGGCGTATTTGAACCTACATAGAATACCGGTAGAGTGGATGCAAGTTTTGGTATTGGGAAGAAGAGTACATCGATATATTGATAGAGCGCAATTTAGTAGATGTTCTAGCACTTTTAGCTAGCATAGAGGCTAGAGAAGAGACTAGTGCACTTGTTGATAGAATAGAGGCTAGACATGAGACTAGATGCGAGGAAGCAACATCTACTTCTTTACACTCGAAGAAGAAAGAAGCACGCAAGATCGAGCCTATGTAGATCAACAATGAATGCATCAAGAAGGCACTAATCCAACTTACAGGAGCAGTTATGGAAGTTGGATATCTTCTCAAATGTATTCTTGTGGCTCTTGTTTTCTTTGGTCTTGCTTTTCTAGTCAAAATTTGGTGATGTATTTCCATGTACCAAAAATCAATGATGAAAAAAAGATATGTGTTTGCAAAGAAAATGTACACGCTCGGGATGCGTCCGCGCGTTGGGTGCACGGCCACCGCATCCGAGAAATGGCCCGAACACGACCCCATTGCCCTACCCAAATGGACAGAATCCAGGCAAAACGGACGTCCGTTTGGGGTCGTGCATTGGAGTGGGCCTTACAAGTGGGACTGCAGTTGAGGAGACCGACTATCGGCAAACCCCCACCTCGCCCGCCGCGCGATGGCTGATTTAGAGAAACAAGGAGGTTGAAGAGATAGCTGTAGCACAGACTCCAAGGAATATGGTGTCAGATGGAAGTCGTGCTGGTGGCATGTGTCGTACTCCTGAACGTGAATGCTTGTTCTGGCCCATGCCACCCTAAGGATTCGAGGTGCTAGTACATACAGCGAACACATTAACATATGGCCCACCTCACAGTGTGGCCAAATTTCCTAGAGTCTGTGCTAGGTTAAAAAGTGTTCTTTGTGAGGGTGGGTGGCTGGTCTCAAGTTTAAAACTTGTTGTATTACGTATACGTTGATGTAGAGATCGTGCAGTAGTTTTGAAAGTTTGAACCCAAACATCAGAATGCAATTTCTACTAGACTCATCCGAGGACCTAGGATGATGGGATTCACAACAACAGTAAAAACACCCGCCCGACGCGCGAAACATGTGAAGCTAGTACAAATTGTAGTACTATTGTTCACTAGTATGCAGGCACGTGCCAAGCACGCCCCCTACTACCAACAGTTTGAATATATGCATCTTTGCACGCAACACCATATAGAGGAAAAGCTTTGTCCACAAAAATTCTGCAACACATATCTTTCTTTCTTTTTTTACGAAAAATTATGCAACACATATCTTGTTGGTGTAAGTGTAGTATGTTGTCTTGCAGTAGGAATTGCACAGACTCTGCATGCGTGGGCATGCGAGCGTGTGTGTTATTGGGATTCTTGAGGTGTAAATTGTACTTGTTGATGGTGTTTGCAAAACTGACTTCACAGCCTAGCGTGCACATCAAATCTTCGGTGGGACCGAATGTGCATGTGCACACCACCTTTGTAGACCATGGAATCTCATCCGGTAGTGTCTAGTCGCTTCTACCTGTACCAAGTCCATGAGTGGAATGGAAGGTGATGAATCCAAGTGTTTTCAGCCATTCGATCTAGTTGATCTTGGGCAGATGAGCAGCCCTTAGCATCCCCAGCTTGCAAATCAACGGCTTAGGTCACTCTAGAGGGGCTTTGGCGTGAAACGGGGGTAGAGCCAAGTGGTGAATCTAAGTTCAAAAATTGTTGTACTATATAGTGGTATAGATTGGACTCATCCGATAACCTGTTGCAATGCACTTACAATTATGTATTCGAAAAATATATTTTTGCCTCGTCGCAGCACCCACTCAGAGAAGCAACTCGAAAGCCATTCATAAATTTAGAAAGTTTATCACACGCATACCATTTAGCATTACACACAACAAGTCATCAACCCACAATGACAACGAGGATATATTATAAACACTACAGTTTTCATGACACAACAAATAACAAGCAATGAAATGAACTTCAGCTCAACCAACCCTTGGCGTTGGAGACGCTTGCTTTGAACCAGAAGATATTCTCTGGGAAGGGCTAGCTATTGTCAATCTCGAGACCAACACAGGACTAATCATCCAGGCTGAAGCGGCCTATTTCATGACCCATATTGTGATAGCCACGGTAGGGAACCATAGCAATGTCTGAGGTATAGATACAGTTGCTTCTCATAAATGGTAGTAACGTTGTGTCAACAGCAGCTGGATCACCTTTCACCATCATTGGATAGTTCTGTCCAAGGAAGAACGAGTTTCCTACAAGACTATCAATACTGAACCAGGGAGAAGGTGTTGGCACTAGCACACTATTATCCATCCCGAATACCCTGCAACGGATGTTGGAATAGGTCTGGAGAGTGCGACCATGTGAGACAACACCCGCTTCCTTAGTAACATTAGCAGTGCCCTGTATACAGACAAGAAGGGGTGATCCATCTGAATAAGTTGCCAGGCGCCACTGAGTATATGGGTCCTCATGCTCGTGATCATCATTGTCGTCATCTCCCCCTTGGTTTTAAAATTTTTCAAGTATAGGTGGTGGAATGTTCACAGGACCTTGAAAACACAAGAAGGTTAATTAGTAAAGGGAAACTAGCTAACCCGCATGCATGTGGATGAAACAATTATAATTACGGTGGAAGACAAATGTACCGAAAGCATAAGGATTCCATGTAAAAACAGTGCCATGAGTGGTGGCAGCAAACACAAGACCCTCGTATTGAATTGCATCACAGTACACATCCATGTATAGAAACTGATTTTTGAGCAATATCCATCGATTCGAAGTATGAAGGAAGGCAACAAGCTTGTCGAAGATAGCAACAACACAAGCATTCCTATAACCCCAAGAGAGGTCGGGAACTCGACAAATTGCTATCTTCCATAGACGACAGTCAGCATGATCGTAGTTGAACATACGTAGAATACCAGTGTGCTCAACCTATGGGCAGTCTGAGATTTTTGGAAGTGGAACCCGATAACGAGTGTACAAATTCACAAGTTCCCACTCGCAGTTTTACCCAGTATAAACAACCCAATCTCCATTTGTGCCTTCCCAAGCCTTACCTGATAACCCACAAGTATAGGGGGTCGCAACAGCTTTCGAGGGTAGAGTATTCAACCCAAATTTATTGATTCTACACAAGGGCAGCCAAAGAATATTCTCAAGTATTAGCAACTGAGTTGTCAATTCAACCACACCTAGAAACTTAGTATCTGCAGAAAAGTGTTTAGTAGCAAAGTAATATGATAGCAAAAGTAATGATAGCAAAAGTAATGTTTTTGGTATTTTGTGGTGATTGTAACAATAGCAACGGAAAAGTAAATAAGCGAAGAACAATATATGGAAAGCTCGTAGGCAATGGATCGGTGAGGGATAATTATGCCGGATGTGGTTCATCATATAACAGTCATAACCTAGGGTGACACAGAACTAGCTCCAATTCATCAATGTAATGTAGGCATGTATTCCGAATATAGTCATACGTGCTTATGGAAAAGAACTTGCATGACATCTTTTGTCATACCCTCCCGTGGCAGCGGGGTCCTAATGGAAACTAAGGGATATTAAGGCCTCCTTTTAATAGAGTACCAGATCAAAGCATTAACACATAGTGAATACATGAACTCCTCAAACTACGGTCATCACCGGGAGTGGTCCCGATTATTGTCACTTCGGGGTTGTCGGATCATAACACATAGTAGGTGACTATAGACTTGCAAGATAGGATCAAGAACACTCATATATTGATGAAAAACATAATAGGTTCATATCTGAAATCATGGCACTCGGGCCCTAGTGACAAGCATTAAGCATAGCAAAGTCATAGCAACATCAATCTCAGAACATAGTGGATACTAGGGATCAAACCCTAACAAAACTAACTCGATTACATGATAGATCTCATCCAACCCATCACCGTCCAGCAAGCCTACGATGGAATTACTCACGCACGGCGGTGAACATCATGAAATTGGTGATGGAGGATGGTTGATGATGACGATGGCGACGGATTCGCCTCTCCGGAGCCCCGAATGGACTCCAGATCGGCCCTCCCAAGAGGTTTTAGGGCTTGGCGGCGGCTCCGTATCGTAAAACGCGATGAATCCTTCTCCTCTATTCTTTTTCTCCCTGAAAGTGAATATATAGAGTTGGAGTTGAGGTCCGAGGAGCTCCAGGGGGCCCACGAGGTAGGGGGCGCGCTCAGGGGGCGCGCTCAGGGGGCAGGCGCGCCCCCCACCCTCGTGGCTAGGGCGTGGACCCCCTGGCCTTGATCTTTTGCCAGTATTTTTCATTATTTCCAAAAAGACGCTCCGTGGAGTTTCAGGTCATTTCGAGAACTTTTGTTTCTGCACATAAATAACACCATGGCAATTCTGCTGAAAATAGCGTCAGTCCAGGTTAGTTCCATTCAAATCATGCAAGTTAGAGTCCAAAACAAGGGCAAAAGTGTTTGGAAAAGTAGATACGACGGAGACGTATCAACTCCCCCAAGCTTGAACCTTTGCTTGTCCTCAAGCAATTCAGTTGACAAACTGAAAGTGATAAAGAAAAACTTTTACAAACTTTGTTTGCTCTTGTTGTTGTAAATATGTAAAGCCAGCATTCAAGTTTTCAGCAAAGAGTATGAACTAACCATATTCACAATAACTCTCAGGTCTCATGTTTACTCATATCAATGGCATAATCAACTAGCGAGCAATAATAATAAATCTCGGATGACAACACTTTCTCAAAACAATCATAATATGATATAACAAGATGGTATCTCGCTAGCCCTTTCTGAGACCGCAAAACATAAATGCAGAGCACCTTTAAAGATCATGGACTGACTAAACATTGTAATTCATGGTAAAAGAGATCCAGTCAAGTCATACTCAATGTAAACTAATGGTAATGAATGCAAATGACAGCGGTGCTCTCCAACTGGTGCTTTTTAATAAGAGGATGATGAAGAAACATGAAAGTAAATAGATAGGACCTTCGCAGAGGGGAGCAGGGATTCGCAGAGGTGCCAGAGCTCGATTTTGAAATAGAGATGAATAATATGTTGAGCGGTATACTTTCATTGTCAACATAACAACCAAGAGATGGCGATATCTTCCATGCTACACACATTATAGGCGGTTCCCAAACAGAATGATAAAGTTTATACTCCCCCTCCACCAACAAGCATCAATCCATGGCTTGCTAGAAACAACGAGTGCCTCCAACTAACAAGAGTCCCAGGGGGAGTATTTTTGTAATTATTTTGATTTAGTTTGCATAAAGCATGGGACTGGGCATCCCGGTGACCAGCCATTTTCTCGTGAGTGAGGAGCGGAGTCCACTCCTCTTGAGATTAACCCGCCTAACATGGAAGATACGGACAGCCCTAGTTGATACATGAGCTATTCGAGCATACAAAACAGGATATTTACTTGAACGTTTAGAGTTTGGCACATACAAATTTACTTGGAACGGCAGGTAGATACCGTATATAGGTAGGTATGGTGGACTCATATGGCATAACTTTGGGGTTTATGGGATTGGATGCACAAGCAGAATTCCCGCTTAGTACAGGTGAAGGCTAGAAAGAGACTGGGAAGCGACCAGCTAGAGAGCGACAACAGTCATGAACATGCATTAAAATTAATCAACACTGGATGCAAGCATGAGTAGGATATAATGCACCATGAACATAAATATCGTAGAGGCTATGTTGATTTTGTTTCAACTACATGCGTGAACATGTGCCAAGTCAAGCCACTCAAATCGTTCAAAAGAGGATACCACCCTATCATACCACACCACAACCATTTTAATAGCATGTTGGCACGCAAGGTAAACCATTATAAGCTCCTAGCTAATTAAGCATGGCATAAGAAACTATGATCTCTAGTTGTCATTGCAAACATGTTTATTCATAATAGGCCGAATCGGGAATGATGAACTAATCATATTTACAAAAACAAGAGAGGTCGAGTTCATACCAACTTTTCTCATCTCAGTCAGTCCATCATATATCGTCATAATTGCCTTTCACTTGCCCGACCGAACGATGTGGATAATAATAATAGTGCACGTGCATTGGACTAAGCTGGAATCTGCAAGCATTCAATAAACAGGAGGAGACAAGGCAATATGGGCTCTTTTGTCAGATCAACAATAATGCATATAAGAGCCACTTCAACAATTTAATTATGGTCTTCTCCTATCAACCCCCAAAGAAAAGAAAAGAAATAAAACTATTTACACGGGAAAGCTCCCAACAAGCAAAAGAAGAACAGGAAATCTTTTTGGGTTTTCTTTTTAATTACTACTACAAGCATGGACATTAAAACTAGCTAAAAGCTACAACTATTTTTTTTAGTTTTTCTTAAGGTTTATTAAGCACACAAGAAGAAAGCATAAAAAGAGAAAACAAACTAGCATGTATATTACAATGAAAAGTATGAGCACCAACATCTAGTAATGAGTGTGTGAACATTAATGAAATGTGGGTGAGAAATACGTACTGCCCCAAGCTTAGGCTTTTGGCCTAAGTTGGTCTAATGGCACGGATGGCCTGGCGGATATACAAAGTTGTAGTTGGGGTCGTACTGAGATGCAGCAGTCATTGCATCGTGGGATGCAGCTTGGAGGCGAGCTATCTCCGCTCTCCTCTTATACTCTTCCGCCTCCTCTCTGGTTATAGAATATCTCCCTTTTGCCTGAAAGTCAAAGAAAGTAGAAGCAGGGAGAGCGGCGTGATAGGTGCGTCGTCTGTCAAAGATTAGTCGGTACTGGAGGAACTGATCATTCCTCTCAACTAACTGATGACGAACCATAGCCTCATAATCCAAATAAGCAGGGGCAACTCAATATCATCCTCACGTATGGTTATACCAAGAAAATTAGCTATGTGGGTTGCATAAATTCCACCAAAGAAATCTCCATTAAATCTATTAAGATGCAACCTACGTGCAACAATGGCTCCCAAATTATAAGATTTATCTCCTAACACAGCACTCCTAAGAATACTGAGGTCAGGGACACACATGTGACATGCTTCATCTTTACCGTTAATGCATCTACCTATGAAGAGGGCAAAATAATGTATAGCAAGAAAGTGAATGCTCCCTATGGTAGCTTGTGCTATATCTCTAGATTCCCCCACAGTTATACTATTAAGAAAATCTCTAAATTCATATTTGCAAGGTTCACTAGTACTACCCCATTGTGGATGTTTGCAAGCAGTGGTAAAGTCATCTAAGTCCATAGTGTAAGAATTTTCATAAAGACCAAACAGGACAGTTTGAGAATTACGTGAAGATGAAAATTCAAACCTCCTCACAAAGGAGCTAGTGAGATAGTGGTACTAACGGCATTTTTCTTCCTCGAAGCTCACAAGATCAGCATTACGCAAATATGCATTAAATTCTTCCTTAATTCCCGCTCGATCCTTGAAGTCCTCTGAAGGCCATTCACAAGGCCGCACTGGAGCGTCCCTTGGTGGCTCATCATCAGCATCACACATTACATGTGTGTTCCTAAGCCATGGTTCCCCACTCCCATCCCATCCACCCACCCAACCGTACACCGAGGCTGCGAAAACCCGCGAAGCCCCACAACCTCCTCCATCTGCCACCCAGTCGGAGCCTCTTCCCCGACGACGTCGTCCACAGCAACACCTCGGTGTCCCTCATCCACCGTACCAGATGAGGATCCGTCATCGATCTTGTCGTCCTACCGGTTCATCCACCCCGTCCTCCACCTCCAAGGAGTTACCCCGATGTTCCCCTCGTCTTTCGTGCCACCTCCATTCCCACATCGCCGTCTTCACCCGCACCACCGGAAGAGCATCATCATCACCATTTCCTCGAATGAAGGTGAGGCCTAATCTGCGCCACCAAAGAGGTTGTACACTAATTGCCGCTTTTTCTTCCTGATTCAATCTCATGGTGCTGCCGGCGGCTGGTCCTAAGACGACACGGCGCGGCTCCATCCACGGCGGCGATGCCGGCCACTTCCTCCACGGCGTTGCTCCCTCGGCAGCGACGTCCACATCAGTAGGAGCTGCTGCTGCTTTAGCTCTCGCTCGTGCTGCTACTCTGTTGTTGCTCTCGGTCCCCTGCTTGGTCTGCTCTTGCTATTGCTCTTGCTCGTGCTGCTGCTCCCGCTCTTGATCTTTCTTGTGATGCTGCTCCGATGTAGCTACACTTCAGTCGACTGAATCGACTTTTGGGTCAGTCAATTTTCAGGGGGTGGGGGGCTCGCCGGAGTTAAGGAAGAACCAGTTGCAGCGGGAAGGGGGGCTCGCCGGAGAGGTACCCCACTATCTATCTTAGGGTTCAGGGTGGGGGCAGTGGTCGCCGGCGATGGTGGGGCAATGGTGTGGGGATCGCCGGAGAAAAAGCTCGGCACGGGGGGGCCTAGAGGGATGGCCGGGGCGGCGGCAGACCGGTGGTGGGGAGAGGTTTCAGGGCGGGCGGGGCGGCGCACCACCGGTCGCGGGCGGCGGGGGCGGCTATTTGGCCGGTGGTGGCTGGCGGCTCAGGGGGGATGGAGGTTGAAGATGAACTGCATGCCCTTGATTTTGTATCCAACGGCTGGAAAATCGACTGACCAGAGATGAAAAAGTCAGTCGACTAACGTGTAGCCTCACCTGATGCTGCTACACGACCAGCTGCCCCGGCTCTCGCATGTGCTCCTACTGCTGCTGCTACTTTTCTGCTACTAGTGCATTCAGTTTCGATAGCAAAATTCAGGTTGGACAGTTAAGTTCAGTTTCAACAGTTAAATTCAGTTTCGGCAGTTAAGTTCAGAGATAAGCGGCTGATGTATTTTCATCTAGCACTTTGTGGTTATGTATTTTACGTCATCTATTGGAGACGCTATTAGAATTCCACTTAGGTTAATGTTATCTCTCCTGTCCTGCTTCAGCCTCGGTGTCATACAACTCACCAGAGCTGCTCCAATGACGAAACCCTCCATCACAGCGAAACAGTACCCCGGGCTCCATCTCAAGATGCCTAATATCTTCTTCCCCTCCTCCGACAGCCAAGTCAGCTAGATCATCCTCACCGACCAACCCAATCACCCTGAGATCGACATGGCTTCTCCAAAGAGGTTGTACACTTGTTGCATCTCTTTTTTACTCTACATGTTATATATATATATTGTCCACTCAGCACATGTAGTAACGTGAAATATGATTAGTTTCTCCTACTATATGACAAGCAGTAAGGTACCAGGCAACTTAGCTATCCATGATGGACTCTCTTGAACGCCATCATTATTTATCTCTGCGTGTTTGAGCTGTGCATTTGTCGATGGGCCTGGGAGTTGAGCTAGTAGGGCAGTGGCCTGGGTCCAAAGTAGTAGAAGTAGCACAAAAACATTTTTTGAGTCTAGGCTTTTCCTTGCTCAAGCCTGCCTACTAGAATCGCCAGTGCTTGAAAGGAAAAGTGAAGGAAAAAACATAGGAATTGGAAAGTTTCCTATGGTACTACTATTCATGCATTTGGTTCAAAGGAATGGAGCAAAGGAAAACTGTAGGATTTGTTACTTTAGTGCCTCCTTGAAAGAAAAAACATAGGAATTTTAATATCCACTTGTCCTCCTTTTCAAATTCCTATTCATGTAGCACAAGACTAAGAGATAGTAGCATAATAGCATTATAACCGTACATTTTCTTGTGGCTTGGCTTAATCTCACCATGCTTCTTTGCATCATGTGATCTTCCAATTCTTGTGAACCAAACACCCAGATTGGCAGAAATCCTGTATTTTTAAATTCTCTATTTTGCACGTGCATTCCTATCCTATTACTGTGTATTTCCTATCCATGCATTGTTACAATCCTCCAATTCAAACGAGCCCTTACAGAATTAGTTCTCTTACAAATAGTTGTCAAAGAAAACCTTGTGTGGTTTGTCCCGCTCCTGCTGCGCCGTCGTCCACCCCAGCTTAGCTGCTCCAATGACAAAAGGGTCCAGCACAACAGGGATCCGGCCTCCAGACTGTCTTTCGCCGCCTCAGATCTTCTTCCCCGCCGCTGGCAGCCATGACAACTGCATTACCATCATCAACCGAGCAGATGACCTCGAGAACTACACGGGTCCGCAAGAGAGGTCGCACTCTTTCGTGTTTGCTTATGTTATGCATCGCTTAATATTACATTCTACTTTATCATCATGTTCACCGATTAGACTCTGAGTCAGCTCCAAACTAATGGTCAAACTTGAGTTTTTAAATGGTTATGGGGTATATATCGGGGCCGCGATCATTAGTATCTATCTACTATCTGGTTAATCTCTGGTGTCTACTATGAGTTTCATGTTGGGTGGGAAACAAACAGTAAAGAAGCCATTATCTGTATTTTTTTAACTAAAGCCATTATCTGCCTGCTATCATTGTTTTGGGTCTATCCACAGGTTGCTACCATCACTCTGGATTTCTGCATGCACTCCTTGTTGGCGAACGTAGCAAAATTTTAAAATTTTCTATGCATCACCAGGATCAATCTATGGAGTCATCTAGCAACGAGGGAGAGGGAGTGCATCTACATACCCTTCTAGATCGCGAGCGGAAGCGTTCAAGAGAACGGGGTTGATGGAGTCGTATTCGTCGTGATCCAAATCACCGATGACCGAGCGCCGAACGGACGGCACCTCCGCATTCAACACACGTATGGTTGGGAAGACGTCTCCTCCTTGATCCAGCAAGGGAAGGAGAGGTTGATGGAGATCCAGCAGCACGACGGCGTGGTGATGGAAGCTGCGGTGATCTCGGCAGGGCTTCGCCAAGCTCCAATGAGAGAAAGAGAGGTGTTACGAGGGGAGAGGGAGGCGCCAGGGACTTGGGTACGACTGCCCTCCCTCCCCCCCC
>NC_041386.1:440192824-440249595 GCF_002162155.2 Triticum dicoccoides
GGCCCTAGGAGATGGGATCTCCAAGGGGGGCGGCGGCCAAGGGGAACTTGCCCCCTAAGCCAAGTGGGGCGCCCCCCACCCCTAGGGTTTCCAACCCTAGGCACAGGGGGAGGCCCATGGGGGCGCACCAGCCCACCAGGGGCTGGTTCCCATCCCACTTCAGCCCATGGGGCCCTCCAGGATAGGTGTCCCCACCCGGTGGACCCCCGGGACCCTTCCGGTGGTCCCGGTACAATGCCGATTACCCCCGAAACTTTCTCGATGGCCGAAACTGGACTTCCTATATATAAATCTTTACCTCTGGACCATTTCAGAACTCCTCGTGATGTTCGAGAACTCATCCATGACTCCGAACAACTTTCAGGTTACCGCATACTAATATCTCTACAACCCTAGCGTCACCGAACCTTAAGTGTGTAGACCCTACGGGTTCGGGAGACACGCAGACATGACCGAGATGACTCTCTGGTCAATAACCAACAGCGGGATCTGGATACCCATGTTGGCTCCCACATGTTCCACGATGATCTCATCGGATGAACCACGATGTCGAGGATTCAATCAATCCCGTATTCAATTCCCTTTGTCAATCGGTACGTTACTTGCCCGAGATTCGATCGTCGGTATCCCAATACCTCGTTCAATCTCGTTCCCGGCAAGTCAATTTACTCGTACCGTAATGCATGATCCTATGACCAAACACTTGGTCACACTGAGCTCATTATGATGATGCATTACCGAGTGGGCCCAGAGATACCCCTCCGTCGTGCGGAGTGACAAATCCCAGTCTCGATCCGTGTCAACCCAACAGATACTTTCGGGGATACCTGTAGTATACCTTTATAGTCACCCAGTTATGTTGTGACATTTGGTACACCCAAAGCACTCCTACGGCATCCGGGAGTTACACGATCTCATGGTCTAAGGAAATGATATTTGACATTGGAAAAGCTCTAGCAAACGAACTACACGATCTTGTGCTATGCTTAGGATTGGGTCTTCTCCATCACATCATTCTCCTAATGATGTGATCCCGTTATCAATGACATCCAATGTCCATAGTCAGGAAACCATGACTATCTATTGATCAACGAGCTAGTTAACTAGAGGCTCACTAGGGACATGTTGTGGTCTATGTATTCACACATGTATTACTATTTCCGGATAACACAATTATAGCATGAACAATAGACAATTACCATGAACAAGGAAATATAATAATAACCATTTTATTATTGCCTCTAGGGCATATTTCCAACAGTCTCCCACTTGCACTAGAGTCAATAATCTAGTTGCATTGTGATGAATCGAACACCCATAGAGTTCTGGTGTTGATCATGTTTTGCTCGTGGAAGAGATTTAGTCAATGGATCAGCGACATTCAGATCCGTATGTACTTTGCAAATATCTATGTCTCCATCTTGAACATTTTCACGAATGGAGTTGAAGCGACGCTTCATGTGCCTGGTCTTCTTGTGAAACATGGGCTCCTTGGCAAGGGCAATAGCTCCAGTGTTGTCATAGAAGAGGATGATCGGCCCCGATGCATTGGGTATGACTCCTAGGTCGGTGATGAAGTCATTCATCCAGATTGCTTCATGTGCTGCCTCCGAGGCTGCCATGTACTCCGCTTCACATGTAGATCCCGCCATGATGCTTTGCTTCCAACTGCACCAGCTAACTGCCCCACCATTCAAAATATACACGTATCCGGTTTGTGACTTAGAGTCATCCAGATCTGTGTCGAAGCTAGTGTCGACATAACCCTTTACGACGAGCTCCTCGTCACCTCCATATACGAGAAACATATCCTTAGCCCTTTTCAGGTACTTCAGGATGTTCTTGACCGCTGTCCAGTGTTCCATGTCGGGATTACTTTGGTACCTTCCTACCAAACTTACGGCAAGGTTTACATCAGGTCTGGTACACAGCATGGCATACATGATAGACCCTATGGCTGAGGCATAGGGGACGACACTCATCTTTTCCCTATCTTCTACCGTGGTCGGACATTGAGCTGAGCTCAATTTCACACCTTGCAACACAGGCAAGAACCCCTTCTTGGACTGATCCATATTGAACTTCTTCAATATCTTATCAAGGTATGTGCTTTGTGAAAGACCTATGAGGCGTCTTGATCTATCTCTATAGATCTTGATGCCTAATATGTAAGCAACTTCTCCAAGGTCCTTCATCGAAAAACACTTATTCAAGTAGGCCTTAATACTGTCCAAAAGTTCTATATCATTTCCCATCAAAACTATGTCATCCACATATAATATGAGAAATGCTACAGAGCTCCCACTCACTTTCTTGTAAACGCAGGCTTCTCCATAAGTCTGCATAAACCCAAACGCTTTGATCATTTCATTAAAGTGAATGTTCCAACTCCAAGATGCTTGCACCAGCCCATAGATGGAACGCTGGAGCTTTCATACCTTGTTAGCATTCTTAGGATCGACAAAACCTTCCGGCTGCATCATATACAATTCTTCCTTAAGAAAGCCGTTAAGGAATGCCGTTTTGACGTCCATTTGCCATATCTCATAATCATAGTATGCGGCAATTGCTAACATGATTCGGACAGACTTCAGCTTTCCTACGGATGAGAAGGTCTCATCGTAGTCAACCCATTGAACTTGTCGATAACCCTTAGCGACAAGTCGAGCCTTATAGATGGTAACATTACCATCCGCGTCCGTCTTCTTCTTAAATATCCATTTATTCTTTATCGCTCGCCGATCATCGGGCAAGTCTGTCAAAGTCCATACTTTGTTTTCATACATGGATCCTATCTAAGGGAGTAACAACACGGTCTTTAGAAAAGATAGTGCTACCAGTTGATGTAGATAGAACCACGGTTGTACTTGCCCAAGAACCATCCCCACCACACATAACCCAAACTCTCGCAGATTGTACCCCTACCCAGTTGGACAGAGAACCAGTTACTCCCCTTCTAACCCCAACCCCAGCAGATAGTAACCCAGTTCCAGTTGACACAGCACCGTCTCCACACAGAGCACCCAAACACGACCAGTTAGTAAGGGAACTGCAGTGCCCAAAGCACGAGGACCACCACTCCGAATCCTAACTCAACGCTTAAAGGAGAAGAAGAATTATTCTTAGGTCAGGTTTTGTAGCTATGGTTCATACTCCTTTGCTCTTGCATCACTGTATTTACTCATACCAACTATTTTCAAATTTGAAGGATGGAATTGAAACTCCAATGGCGCAACAGGTATGTTTTAAAGCTGTTTCTTTAACTGGTTTGCTGTTGTAACTTGCTCTATGTTGATTTCAGTTAATTGAATAAACAGTTATGTTCTCATGTCATGCACATTACAAGTCTTGTTATTGCTCTATAGTTTCCCACACTTATATTCTGTCTATTCTTCTTTGTCTTGAACAAATATTATTTGAACTGTGTCTCTATCTTGATTTGGAAACAAAAACTAGAATGATATAGACCATAAAGTGACCATGGTACATAGATATATGTTTGTTTCATGTTGTTATCCTGTCCACTTTACTACTGAACTGATTTACCAAAATGAGTTTCATATAGAACATGGTAAACCTGTGATGTGTCTGCTTGTTTCTCTTTTAGAATACGGACAAAATATTGGAGAATAGTACCCCGTTATGCAATGGTAAAGGAAGTAATGCAGATAAGGTTCAAGATACTGAGACATCCCTGTTGGTCTCCAAGAAAGCTGATAAAAATGTCTTGACGACAATGAGAGAACCCAAAAGTCCTGCTTGATGTAGTGTTCGAGTTACTGGCCGCTACTGCTGGCACAAGCTCTTCAAACTTGCTGCTTGAATCAGTTCGTCTTCTTGAGTCTCAACTTCAAGTTGAAAGACATCGATCAGATGTGCTATGACAGGAAGCTGAAGGACTGAGGAAGTCCCTGCAGAATTCAGATGCATACTTTCTAGTGCAAGAGCAAGCGCTGGAGGATTTAAGCACCAAACAAGAGAAAGTTAATAAGATTGCTAAGCATCTTACCAGCATTATGGGTACCCAGGATATTGTTTCTTGAGATCTTCTGAAGTGGTTTCAGTTCTGGACTTGTTTTGTTGCGGCGTTTATTTGCACTGGTCGCCAACTTTGACAACCAGTGTATATGATATGCTTCTTTGTTCCCTATATTTGCACTGGTGGCGAACTTTGATGCCCAGTGGATGTAATATGTGTAATAGCCGTGATAGCCTAGCGTAAGTTGCTTGCTTATTTATTTCCTTGTTGTCTTGTTTATTTGTTTGCTTGTAGTGAGTGCAGTTCTTTTTCCACGGTTTGGCCGCAATAACCTATTTTTAAAACTAGGCCACAATAACCATGGGCTACATATTTACTGTAGTTACCATGGGCCTCCTATGAGCCGTAGAAACAATGGGCCTTGTAAGGGCCATAGAAACAATGGGCCTTCTACGGGCCATAGCATCAATGGGCCTTATATGGGTCGTAGCATCAATGGGCCTTATACGGGCCATATGATCGATCGGCCAAACATGGGCCAATGATAGACCGCATTATGGGCCATAAATGGGCTAGATTTGCAATCGTCTGTTCATGGGCCGATAATAATGGGCCGTCATTAATCGTCCATATTTGATGACGCTATGAAAACGGCCCAATGGATTAACAGGCTGCAAACGGGCCGATTGTAACCACGGGCTGAATTTCGCCCACAAGCAGAAAAGGCCAGTAACGGGCCGTAAGTAACCGAATGCTGGAAATAAGCCCAAGAATAAATGGGCCCTGAGAAGGCCGAAAGATAACACGGGTTGGAAACAGGCCAATGGAATAATGGGCCGTTAGTGGGTATGAAGTGATACACTGTTCATTGCGGGTCAGATTCACTATGGGCTGTTAATGGGCCAAGAGTTACAAATTGCCTCGTATGGGCCGAAAGACATCATGGGCCAGAAGTTACAACGGGCTAGAATCATATTGGACAGCCGAGTGAAGCTACTGGGCTTAATTCCTATAGGCCGTAACAGGTCGTGAGTTAGCGGACCGTAAATGGGCTATATAGGAACATGCTTTTTGTGGGCCGGCTCGTTACCTTTTGACCAAGTCAAACGGGCCGGCCTTTTCACCGGAATGGGCCTCTGTTGGGTCGTGCCACGTCTCGACCTATCATAGGCGCCTCCTGTCCAATGAATGGATGACATCTGTCCCAACGGTGATCCAACACGTGTTTCCTCCAGCCAATGACAATTTTACACGTGGAAAATCCTCATTAGTCCAGGCTGTTAACGGGTTATCGGATCCAAAACCGGACCCGATAGCTTAACGGCGACCCGCTACGATGGATGCCACGTGTCGGTCACCCTTGACGAAAGCACTTCCATGACGCGCGATTTATCGTCATGGAGGTGGACACTTCTGTGATGATAATTTTGGTAATGTCATGGAACACTTCTACGACAACACAAGGATGACTATCTTGATTCTGTCATAAATTTTTCATGGATGTACGTGCATGAAAGAATACGTGACCTACTGTGACAAACACGTATCATCACGGAAGTGTATTTTTTGTAGCGAAGCCTTGTGCCTACATCATACTACGTACAAGCCCACCTCATGCGGTCACGCTATCACCATATTTCTCGGCCTCCATGCGACACCTAGCTCTAGTTGATCTAACTAGAACTAGCTATTGTGCTAGCATACTCCAATATTGGTTGGCTCTATGTGATGTGGCAACTTCATATAACCAGATGCTGGCTATACTACTCAGGTACTAACACTCCAAGAAGTGAGTCAAAAACCATTCATAAATTGAGTTTATGACATGCATATGCAAATGTACCATTCATTAAATACAACAAGTCATCAACACACAACAACAACGAGGATACATGTTGGATTATAGATTAGTTCCAACAAAACATTCTAGTAATTACTAAAGTTTTCATCACACAACAAATAACAAGCAATGAAATGAACTTTAGCTCAACAAATCCTCTGCGTTGTAAACACTTTCTATGAACCTAGGTAAGCCTCTGGGAAGGGCCAGCTATTGTCAATCTCGAGACCAACGCAGGACTGATCATCCAGGCTAAAGTGGCCTATATCAAGACGCATATAGTGATAGCCACGGTAGAGAACCATAGCAATGTCCAAGGTATAGATACAGTTGCTTCTCATAAATGGTAGTAACATTGTGTCAACAATAGCTGGATCGCCTTGCACCATCATTGGATAGTTTTGTCCAAGGAAGAGCGAGTTTCTCCAAGAGTATCAATACTAAACCAGGGAGAAGGTGTTGGAACTACCACAGTAGTATCCATCCCGAATACCCTACAACAGAGATTGGAATAGGTCCGGAGAGTGTGACCATGGGAGACAACACTTGCTTCCTTAGTAACATTAGCAGTGCCCTGTATACATACAAGAAGAGGTGATCCATCGGAATAAGTTGCCAGGCGCCACTGAGTATATGGGTCCTCATGCTCGTGATCATCATCGTCGTCATCCCCCCCTTGGTTATAAAATTTTTCAAGTATAGGTGGTGGAATGTTCACAGGACCTTGAAAACACAAGAAGGTTAATTAGTAAAGGGAAACTAGCTAACCCACATGCATGTGGATGAAACAATTATATTTACGGTGGAAGACAAACGTACCGAAAGCAGCAGGATTCCATGCGAAAACAGTGCCACGAGTGGTTGTAGCAAACACAAGACCTGTGTATTGAATAGCATCACAGTACTCATCTATGTACAGAAATTGATTTTTGAGCAATATCCATCGAGGCGTATTTGAACCTACATAGAATACCGGTGTGCTCAACCTCTGGGCAGTCTAAGATTTTTGGGAGTGGAACCCGCTGACGAGTGTACACATTCACAAGTTCCCACTCACAGTTGTTCCCAATATAAACAACCCAATCCTTAAGCGATGGCATCTTAACATCACACGTATCATTATCAAGTGGCATCAAATTGCACAAAGCGAGGCTTCCGTCGTCTGGACGCCAGCGAGTAGGGTCATGGCGAAGAAGATAGGGGAGATCAAACCGCTCTCGGACCCTTGGGTTCTTTGTAATGATGTTATTAGTTGAGTCGAGAATGTTCTTGAACAAACCTGCCATGCTAGTCGAGGTGATGATGTCGCACCGATCAATGAGTTCCTCCACCACGTCATCTTTCAGATCGGGGCAAGAATAACGGGGTCGTTTCCGGCCTGTTCCCTCCATGGAGAAGACGATCGAATAATGGCAGAAGTAAGGGTGAAGGCAAATGGAGGAGGGAGGAAGAGCGTGCGACAGCGGTTCCAAATCGAGAGGGAAAGGCGAAGAGGCGGTGGAAGGTTGCCACGGTACACGAAGAGGCGCCCCGGCCTACATAGACGTCCGTTCGGAAATTTTACAAAAGGACTCGACGTCGTCTCACTGACATGTTGGAACGGGACCACATGTCAACGTAGAGGCTAGTGGGGAGCGAAAGGTTGCCATAGTGGTCACACACTGACGACAAGGCCGTCCTGTCAGACCTAGCGCCCACGCGGGATGGCTTCCGTTCCCCACATGAGCGAAGCCACTTCGCACCCCACATGGTTGGTCCGCCATGCCGCTAGGCCAACTCCAGCGCGTGCAGCTCGGATGCGCGCTCGCCCAGCCCCCATTCCCTCGACGCCCCGAGCTACCCAACAAAGGCTACGTGTTTTGCGCACCCGACGGCCGGATTTGCAGCGGATCCGGTCGGGCTTAAGCTCGCCTAGGTGTGGGAGGCAGCACCACGCCATGGACTGGCCGGGTACCTGGCCGAAAGGCCTCGGCAAGGCCGCGAGGCCACATGCAGGTACTAGCTCCTCCTCTAGCCGCTCGGATCTACATCGTCGGCGGTCCGCCGGCAGATACATGAATGGCAGTTGGTCGGGCTCGGTGCTGGCCCAAAAGCTCGTCGGCACACCATTACCACTCATTACGTGCGATGACTGCCCAAAGAAGGTCTTGCGTCGTGTGTCTACAACACCGGAACATCCCGGATGGGTGTTCATCAAGTGCTCAACCGATGGGGTATGTGCTACTTTAGCTTCGGTTGTGCTCTCGGATTTGACTAGTTGTGTTAACTTAAAATTCTATTGTGTAGAATGGATGCAAGTTTTGGTATTGGGAAGAAGAGTACATCGATATATTGATAGAGCGCAATTTAGTAGATGTTCTAGCACTTTTAGCTAGCATAGAGGCTAGAGAAGAGACTAGTGCACTTGTTGATAGAATAGAGGCTAGGCATGAGACTAGATGCGAGGAAGCAACATCTACTTCTTTACACTCGAAGAAGAAAGAAGCACGCAAGATCGAGCCTCTGTAGATCAACAATGAATGCATCGAGAAGGCACTAATCCAACTTACAGGAGCAGTTATGGAAGTTGGATATCTTCTCAAATGTATTCTTGTGGTTCTTGTTTTCTTTGGTCTTGCTTTTCTAGTCAAAATTTGGTGATGTATTTCCATGTACCAAAAATCAATGATGAAAAAAAGATATGTGTTTGCAAAGAAAAATGTACACGCCCGGGATGCGTCCGCGCGTTGGGCGCACGGCCACCGCATCCGAGAAATGGCCCGAACACGACCCCATTGCCCTACCCAAATGGACAGAATCTAGGCAAAACGGACGTCCGTTCGGGGTCGTGCATTGGAGTGGGCCTTACAAGTGGGACTGCAGTTGAGGAGACCGACTATCGGCAAACCCCCACCTCGCCCGCCGCGCGATGGCTGATTTAGAGAAACGAGGAGGTTGAAGAGATAGCTGTAGCACAGACTCCAAGGAATATGGTGTCAGATGGAAGTCGTGCTGGTGGCATGTGTCGTACTCCTGGACGTGAATGCTTGTTCTGGCCCATGCCACCCTAAGGATTTGAGGTGCTAGTACATACAGCGAACACATTAACATATGGCCCACCTCACAGTGTGGCCAAATTTCCTGGAGTCTGTGCTAGGTTAAAAAGTGTTCTTTGTGAGGGTGGGTGGCTGGTCTCAAGTTTAAAACTTGTTGTATTATGTATACGTTGACGTAGAGATCGTGCAGTAGTTTTAAAAGTTTGAACCCAAACATCAGAATGCAATTTCTACTAGACTCATCCGAGGACCTAGGATGATGGGATTCGCAACAACAGTAAAAACACCCGCCCGACGCGCGAAACATGTGAAGCTAGTAGAAATAGTAGTACTATTGTTCACTAGTACGTAGGCACGTGCCAAGCACGCCCCTGTGCTACCAACAGTTTGAATATATGCATCTTTGCATGCAGCACCATATAGAGGAAAAGCTTTGTCCACAAAAATTCTGCAACATATATCTTTCTTTCTTTTTTTACGAAAAATTATGCAACACATATCTTGTTGGTGTAAGTGTAATATGTTGTCTTGCAGTAGGAATTACACAGACTCTGCATGCGTGGGCATGCGGGCATGTGTCTTATTGGGAATTTTGAGGTGTAAATTGTACTTGTTGATGGTGTTTGCAAAACTGACCTCACAGCCTAGCGTGCACATCAGATCTTCGGTGGGACCGAATGTGCATGTGCACACCACCTTTGCAGACCATGGAATCTCATCCGGTAGTGTCTAGTCGCTTCTACCTATACCAAGTCCATGAGTGGAATGGCAGGTGATGAATCCAAGTGTTTTCAGCCATGCGATCTAGTTGATCTTGGGCAGATGAACGGCCCTTAGCATCCCCAGCTTGCAAATCAACGGCTTAGGTCACTCTAGAGGGGCTTTGGCATAAAAAGGGGGTAGAGCCAAGTGGTGAATCTAAGTTCAAAAATTGATGTACTATATAGTGGTGTAGATTGGACTCATCCGATAACCTGTTGCAATGCACGTACAATTATGTATTCAACAAATATTTTTTTGCCTCGTCGCAGCACCCATTCAGAGAAGCAACTCGAAAGCCATTCATAAATTTAGTAAGATTATCACAGGCATACCATTTAGCATTACACACAACAAGTCATCAACCCACAACGACAACGAGGATATAATATAAACACTACAGTTTTCATCACACAACAAATAACAAGCAATGAAATGAACTTCAGCTCAACCAACCCTTGGCGTTGGAGACGCTTGCTTTGAACCAGAAGATATTCTCTGGGAAGGGCTAGCTATTGTCAATCTCGAGACCAACACAGGACTAATCATCCAGGCTGAAGCGGCCTATTTCATGACCCATATTGTGATAGCCACGGTAGGGAACCATAGCAATGTCTGAGGTATAGATACAATTGCTTCTCATAAATGGTAGTAACGTTGTGTCAACAGCAGCTGGATCACCTTTCACCATCATTGGATAGTTCTGTCCAAGGAAGAACGAGTTTCCTCCAAGACTATCAATACTGAACCAGGGAGAAGGTGTTGGCGCTAGCACACTATTATCCATCCCGAATACCCTGCAACGGATGTTGGAATAGGTCTGGAGAGTGCGACCATGTGAGACAACACCCGTTTCCTTAGTAACATCGGCAGTGCCCTGTATACAGACAAGAAGAGGTGATCCATCTGAATAAGTTGCCAGGCGTCACTGAGTATATGGGTCCTCATGCTCATGATCATCATCGTCGTCATCTCCCCCTTGGTTTTAAAATTTTTCAAGTATAGGTGGTGGAATGTTCACAGGACCTTGAAAACACAAGAAGGTTAATTAGTAAAGGGAAACTAGCTAACCCGCATGCATGTGGATGAAACAATTATAATTACGGTGGAATACAAACGTACCGAAAGCATAAGGATTCCATGCAAAAACAGTGCCATGAGTGGTGGCAGCAAACACAAGACCCTCATATTGAATTGCATCACAGTACACATCCGTGTATAGAAACTGATTTTTGAGCAATATCCGTCGATTCAAAGTATGAAGGAAGGCAACAAGCTTGTCGAAGATAGCGACAACACAAGCATTCCTATAACCCCAAGAGCGGTCGGGAACTCGACAAATTGCTATCTTCCATAGACGATAGTCAGCATGATCGTAGTTGAACATACGTAGAATACCAGTGTGCTCAACCTATGGGCAATCTGAGATTTTTGGAAGTGGAACCCGATGACAAGTGTACACATTCACAAGTTCCCACTCGCAGTTTTACCCAGTATAAACAACCCAATCTCCATTTGTGCCTTCCCAAGCCTTACCTGATAACCCACAAGTATAGGGGGTCGCAACAGTTTTCGAGGGTCGAGTATTCAACCCAATTTATTGATTCGACACAAGGGCAGCCAAAGAATATTCTCAAGTATTAGCAGCTGAGTTGTCAATTCAACCACACCTGGAAACTTAGTATCTGCAGAAAAGTGTTTAGTAGCAAAGTAATATGATAGCAAAAGTAACGATAGCAAAAGTAATGTTTTTGGTATTTTGTGGTGATTGTAACAATAGCAACGGAAAAGTAAATAAGCGAAGAACAATATATGGAACGCTCATAGGCAATGGATCGGTGAGGGATAATTATGCCGGATGCGGTTCATCATATAACAGTCATAACCTAGGGTGACACAGAACTAGCTCCAATTCATCAATGTAATGTAGGCATGTATTCCGAATATAGTCATACGTGCTTATGGAAAAGAACTTGCATGACATCTTTTGTCATATCCTCCCGTGGCAGCGGGGTCCTAATGGAAACTAAGGGATATTAAGGCCTCCTTTTAATAGAGTACCGGACCAAAGCATTAACACATAGTGAATACATGAACTCCTCAAACTACGGTCATCACCGGGAGTGGTCCCGATTATTGTCACTTCGGGGTTGTCGGATCATAACACATAGTAGGTGACTATAGACTTGCAAGATAGGATCAAGAACACTCATATATTGATAAAAACATAATAGGTTTAGATCTGAAATCATGGCACTTGGGCCCTAGTGACAAGCATTAAGCATAGCAAAGTCATAGCAACATCAATCTCAGAACATAGTGGATACTAGGGATCAAACCCTAACAAAACTAACTCGATTACATGATAGATCTCATCCAACCCATCACCGTCTAGCAAGCCTACGATGGAATTACTCACGCACGGCGGTGAGCATCATGAAATTGGTGATGGAGGATGGTTGATGATGACGATGGCGACGGATTCCCTTCTCCGGAGCCCCGAATGGACTCCAGATCAGCCCTCCCGAGAGGTTTTAGGGCTTGGCGGCGGCTCCGTATCGTAAAACATGATGAATCCTTCTCCTCTATTTTTTTCTCCCTGAAAGTGAATATATAGAGTTGGAGTTGAGGTCGGAGGAGCTCCAGGGGGCCCACGAGGTAGGGGGCACGCTCAGGGGGCAGGCGCGCCCCCCACCCTCGTGGCTAGGGTGTGGGCCCCTGGCCTTGATCTTTTGCCAGTATTTTTCATTATTTCCAAAAAGACGCTTAGTGGAGTTTCAGGTCATTTCAAGAACTTTTGTTTCTGCACATAAATAACACCATGGCAATTCTGCTGAAAATAGCGTCAGTCCAGGTTAGTTCCATTCAAATCATGCAAGTTAGAGTCCAAAACAAGGGCAAAAGTGTTTGGAAAAGTAGATACGACGGAGACGTATCAACTCCCCCAAGCTTGAACCTTTGCTTGTCCTCAAGCAATTCAGTTGACAAACTGAAAGTGATAAAGAAAAACTTTTACAAACTCTGTTTGCTCTTGTTGTTGTAAATATGTAAAGCCAGCATTCAAGTTTTCAGCAAAGATTATGATCTAACCATATTCACAATAACTCTCAGGTCTCATGTTTACTCATATCAATGGCATAATCAACTAGCGAGCAATAATAATAAATCTCGGATGACAACACTTTCTCAAAACAATCATAATATGATATAACAAGATGGTATCTCGCTAGCCCTTTCTGAGACCGCAAAACATAAATGCAGAGCACCTTTAAAGATCAAGGACTGACTAAACATTGAAATTCATGGTAAAAGAGATCCAGTCAAGTCATACTCAATGTAAACTAACGGTAATGAATGCAAATGACAACGGTGCTCTCCAACTGGTGCTTTTTAATAAGAGGATGATGAATAAACATGAAAGTAAATAGATAGGCCCTTCGCAGAGGGGAGTAGGGATTCGCAGAGGTGCCAGAGCTCGATTTTGAAATAGAGATGAATAATATGTTGAGCGGTATACTTTCATTGTCAACATAACAACCAAGAGATGGCGATATCTTCCATGCTACACACATTATAGACGGTTCCCAAACAGAATGATAAAGTTTATACTCCCCCTCCACCAACAAGCATCAATCCATGGCTTGCTAGAAACAACGAGTGCCTCCAACTAACAAGAGTCCCAGGGGGAGTTTTTTTGCAATTATTTTGATTTAGTTTGCATAAAGCATGGGACTGGGCATCCCGGTGACCAGCCATTTTCTCGTGAGTGAGGAGCGGAGTCCACTCCTCTTGAGATTAACCCGCCTAACATGGAAGATACGGACAGCCCTAGTTGATACATGAGCTATTCAAGCATACAAAACAGGATATTTACTTGAAGGTTTAGAGTTCGGCACATACAAATTTACTTGGAACGGCAGGTAGATACCGTATATAGGTAGGTATGGTGGACTCATATGGCATAACTTTGGGGTTTATGGGATTGGATGCACAAGCAGAATTCCCGCTTAGTACAGGTGAAGGCTAGAAAGAGACTAGGAAGCGACCGGCTAGAGAGCGACAACAGTCATGAACATGCATTAAAATTAATCAACACTGGATGCAAGCATGAGTAGGATATAATGCACCATGAACATAAATATCGTAGAGGCTATGTTGATTTTGTTTCAACTACATGCGTGAACATGTGCCAAGTCAAGCCACTCAAATCGTTCAAAAGAGGATACCACCCTATCATACCACACCACAACCATTTTAATAGCATGTTGGCACGCAAGGTAAACCATTATAAGCTCCTAGCTAATTAAGCATGGCATAAGAAACTATGATCTCTAGTTGTCATTGCAAACATGTTTATTCATAATAGGCCGAATCAGGAATGATGAACTAATCATATTTACAAAAACAAGAGAGGTCGAGTTCATACCAACTTTTCTCATCTCAGTCAGTCCATCATATATCGTCATAATTGCCTTTCACTTGCCCGACCGAACGATGTGGATAATAATAATAGTGCACGTGCATTGGACTAAGCTGGAATCTGCAAGCATTCAATAAACAGGAGGAGACAAGGCAATATGGGCTCTTTTGTCAGATCAACAATAATGCATATAAGAGCCACTTCAACAATTTAATTATGGTCTTCTCCTATCAACCCCCAAAGAAAAGAAAAGAAATAAAACTATTTACACGGGAAAGCTCCCAACAAGCAAAAGAAGAGCAGGAAATCTTTTTGGGTTTTCTTTTTAATTACTACTACAAGCATGGACATTAAAACTAGCTAAAAGCTACAACTATTTTTTTTGGTTTTTCTTAAGGTATATTAAGCACACAAGAAGAAAGCATAAAAAGAGAAAACAAACTAGCATGGATATTACAATGAAAAAGTATGAGCACCAACATCTAGCAATGAGTGTGTGAACATGAATGTAATGTCAGTGAGAAATACGTACTCCCCCAAGCTTAGGTTTTGGCCTAAGTTGGTCTAATGCCACGGATGGCCTGGCGGATATACAAAGTTGTAGTTGGGGTCGTACTGAGATGCAGCAGTCATTGCATCATGAGATGCAGCTTGGAGCCGAACTATCTCCGCTCTCCTCTTATACTCTTCTGCCTCCTCTCTGGTCATAGAATATCTCCCTTTTGCCTGAAAGTCAAAGAAAGTAGAAGCAGGGAGAGCGACGTGATAGGTGCGTCGTCTGTTAAAGATTAGTCGGTACTGGAGGAACTGATCATTCCTCTCAACAAACTGATGACGAACCATAGCCTCATAATCCAAATAATCAGGGGGCAACTCAATATCATCCTCACGTATGGTTATACCAAGAAAATTAGCTATGCGGGTTGCATAAATTCCACCAAAGAAATCTCCATTAAATCTATTAAGATGCAACCTACGTGCAACAATGGCTCCCAAATTATAAGATTTATCTCCTAACACAGCACTCCTAAGAATACTGAGGTCAGGGACACACATGTGACATGCTTCATCTTTACCGTTAATGCATCTACCTATGAAGAGAGCAAAATAATGTATAGCAGGAAAGTGAATGCTCCCTGTGGTAGCTTGTGCTATATCTCTTGATTCCCCCATAGTTATACTATTAAGAAAATCTCTAAATTCATATTTGCGAGGTTCACTAGTACTACCCCATTGTGGATGTTTGCAAGCAGTGGTAAAGTCCTCTAAGTCCATAGTGTAAGAATTTTCATAAAGACCAAACAGGACACTTTGAGAATTACGTGAAGATGAAAATTCAAACCTCCTCACAAAGGAGCTAGTGAGATAGTGGTACTAACGGCATTTTTCTTCCTCGAAGCTCACAAGATCAGCGTTACGCAAATATGCGTTAAATTCTTCCTTAATTCCTGCTTGATCCATGAAGTCCTCTGAATGCCATTCACAAGGCCGCACTGGAGCGTCCCTTGGTGGCTCATCATCAGCATCACACATTGCAAGCCTGGGTTCTTGTTTCCTTGAAGAACCACCTTGGTACATTTTGCTAAACATATTTCCTCCTGTGAAAAATTTCTGAAATGTTTAGTAACTTCAAATAAAAGTGAACCAAACTCAACAAAATTGATAGCAACTACTCCTACAAGTTCCTAGAGCCTATATCATGCATCCAAACTACTTTTAACCATATAAATTTGACATGCAAGCTCAAGAACAGGGTCACCTAAGAAGCAAAAATATGCAATAAGTAAAGCACTAGAACAAAAAATAATTGGACCAATGGAGGAGTCACATACCAAGGAACAATCCCCCCAAGCAGTTTTGTGAGAGGTGCTTTGAGCAAGGAGATCGAAAATCGCAGCAAAATGAGCTAGAACTCGTGCTTGAGCTAGATATTGGTGTTTGTGGGAGGAAGAAGGAGTGTGTGGGTGCAGGAATAAGTGGAGGAGGGCCACCATGGGCCCACGAGGCAGGGGGCGCGCCCTCCACCCCCATGGCCAGGTGGATGCCCCCCTGCTGTGTTCTCGGTGCCAAATATTCTCAAATATTCCAGAAAAAATCATATTTAAATTTCAGGGCATTTGGAGAACTTTTATTTTCAGGGTATTTTTATATTGCACGGATAATTCAGATAACAGGCAGAAAATACTAATTTTATTTTATTTAATATAAATAATAGAAATTAAAAGGAGGGTACAGAGAGTTGTGTTTTCTAACTTCATCCATCTCATGCTCATCAAAAGAAATCCACTAACAAGGTTGATCAAGTCTTGTTAACAAACTCATACCGAGTAACATGGAACCGGAGAATTTTCGAATAACACTAGGTTACCTCAATGGGGATATGCACATCTCCAACAATAAGAATATCATATTTCTTCTTGACAGTAGGAAGAGGAAATTCAAAACCTCCAAATGATGGAACTTTTCCAATGGAATTAATAATGTGGACTTGAGGTTGTTTCCTCGGAAAGTGTACCGTATGCTCATTACCATTAATATGAAAAGTGACATTGCATTTGTTGCAATCAATAATAGCCCCTGCGGTATTCAAAAAGGGTCTTCCAAGAATAATAGACATACTATCGTCCTTGGGAATATCAAGAATAACAAATTCCGTTAAAATAGTAACGTTTGCAACCACAACAGGCACATCCTCACAAATACCGACAAGTATAGCAGTTGATTTATCAGCCATTTGCAAAGATCTTTCAGTAGGTGTCAACTTATTCAAATCAAGTCTACGATATAAAGAGAGAGGCATGACACTAACAGCGGCTCCAAGATCACATAAAGCAGTTTTAACGTAGTTTCTTTTAATGGAGCATGGTATAGTGGGTACTCATGGATCTCCTAACTTCTTAGGTATTCCACCTTTAAAAGTATAATTAGCAAGCATGGTGGAAATTTCAGCTTCCGGTATCTTTATTTTATTAGTGACAATTTCTTTCATATACTTAGCATAAGGATTCATTTTAAGCATATCAGTTAATCGCATACGCAAAAAGATAGGTCTAATCATTTCAGCAAACCGCTCAAAATCCTCATCATCCTTTTTCTTGGATGGTTTGGGAGGAAAAGGCATGGGTTTTTGAACCCATGGTTCTCTTTCTTTACCATGTTTCCTAGCAACAAAGTCTCTCTTATCATAACGTTGATTCATTGATTGTGGGTTATCAAGATCAACAGAGGTTCAATTTCTATATCATTATCATAGCTAGGTTGATCATCATGAACATTATCGTTAACATTATCACTAGTTTCAGGTTCATTGCCAGATTGAGTTTTAGCATCAGAAATAGAAATATCATTTGGATTCTCAGGTGTATCAATAGCAGGTTCATTAGAAGCATGCAAAGTCCTATCATTCTTCTTTTTCTTCCTTTTAGAAGGACTAGGTGCATCTATATTATTTCTCTGAGAATCTTGCTCAATTCTCTTAGGGTGGCCTTCAGGATACAAAGGTTCCTGAGTCATTTTACCAGTTCTAGTAGCCACTCTAATAGCAAAATCATTATTCTTACTATTCAATTCATTGAGCAAATCATTTTGAGATTTAAGTACTTGTTCTACTTGAGTGGTAACCATAGAAGCATGTTTACTAATAAGTTTAAGTTCACCTTTGACATTAGCCATATAATCACCCAAGTGTTCAAGCATATCAACACTGCGTTTTAATTCTCTACCAAAATAAGCATTGAAGTCTTCTTGCTTAACCATAAATTTATCAAACTCATCTAAACATGGTCTAGCAAACTTAGTAAATGGGATTTCAGCTTTATCATATCTATAGAGAGAATTTACCTTTACTACATGTGTCGGGTTATAAAGACCATGTATTTCTTCAATAGGAGATGGATTAAAATTATGCATTTCTTCGACAGGCGGTAAATTAAGACCATGTATTTCTTCAATAGGAGGTAAATTCTTAACATCTTCAGCTTTAATACCCATTTCTTTCATGGATTTCTTTGCCTCTTGCATATCTTCAGGACTGAGAAATAGAATACCTCTTTTCTTTGGAGTTGGTTTAGGAATAGTCTCAGGAAGTGTCCAATTAATTTCATTTTTCAACATATTATTCAATAGAATTTTAGCTTCATCCGGTGTTCTTTCCCTGAAAACAGAACCAGCACAACTATCCAGGTAATCTCTGGAAGCATCGTTTAGTCCATTATAAAAGATATCAAGTATTTCATTTTTCTTAAGAGGATGATCAAGCAAAGCATTAAGTAATTGGAGAAGCCTCCCCCAAGCTTGTGGGAGACTCTCTTCTTCAATTTGCACAAAGTTATATATATCCCTTAAGGCAGCTTGTTTCTTATGAGCAGGGAAATATTTAGCAGAGAAGTAATAAATCATATCATGGGGACTACGCACACAACCAGGATCAAGAGAATTAAACCATATATTAGCATCACCCTTTAATGAGAACGGAAATATTTTAAGGATATAAAAGTAGCGAGTTCTCTCATCATTAGTGAATAGGGTGGCTATATCATTTAATTTAGTATGATGCGCCACAACAGTTTCAGATTCATAGCCATAAAAAGGATCAGATTCAACCAAAGTAATTATATCAGGATCAATAGAGAATTCATAATCCTTATCAGTAACACAGATAGGTGAAGTAGCAAAAGCAGGGTTAGGTTTCATTCTAGCATTAAGGGATTGCTACTTCCATTTAGCTAATAACCTCTTTAGATCATATCTATCATTACAAGCAAGAATAGATCTAGCAGATTCTTCATCCAGAACATAACCCTCAGGAACAACAGGCAATTCATATTTGTTAGGGGCAGAGTCTTCATCATCACTTTCATCAATATTATCAGTTTCAATAATGTCATTCTCTCTAGCCCTAGCAAGTTGTTCATCAAGAAATTCACCAAGTCGCATAGTAGTATCAAGCATAGAAGTAGTTTCATCATAAGTATCATGCAAAGCAGAAGTGGCATCATCAATAACATGCGACATATTAGAATGAATAGCAGAAGCAGGTTTAGGTGTTGCAATCTTACTCAAAACAGAAGGTGAATCAAGTGCAGAGCTAGATGGCAGTTCCTTACCTCCCATCGTAGTTAAGGGATAAATCTTGGTTTTTGGATCTCTCAAGTTCTTCATAATGATAAGCAGATATAAATCCCAAGTGACTCAAAGAATAGAGCTATGCTCCCCGGCAACAGCGCCAGAAAATAGTCCTGATAACCCACAAGTATAGGGGATCGCAACAGTTTTCGAGGGTAGAGTATTCAACCCAAATTTATTGATTCGACACAAGGGGAGCCAAAGAATATTCTCAAGTATTAGCAGCTGAGTTGTCAATTCAACCACACCTGGAAACTTAGTATCTGCAGCAAAGTGTTTAGTAGCAAAGTAATATGATAGTAGTGGTAACGATAGCAAAAGTAATGGTAGCAAAAGTAATGTTTTTGGTACTTTGTGGTGATTGTAACAATAGCAACGGAAAAGTAAATAAGCGAAGAACAATATATGGAAAGCTCGTAGGCAATGGATCGGTGATGGAGAATTATGCCGGATGCGGTTCATCATATAACAGTCATAACCTAGGGTGACACAGAACTAGCTCCAATTCATCAATGTAATGTAGGCATGTATATTCTGAATATAGTCATACGTGCTTATGGAAAAGAACTTGCATGACATCTTTTGTCCTACCCTCCCGTGGCAGCGGAGTCCTAATGGAAACTAAGGGATATTAAGGCCTCCTTTTAATAGAGTACCGGACCAAAGCATTAACACATAGTGAATACATGAACTCCTCAAACTACGGTCATCACCGGGAGTGGTCCCGATTATTGTCACTTTGGGGTTGCCGGATCATAACACATAGTAGGTGACTATAGACTTGCAAGATATGATCAAGAACACTCATATATTGATGAAAACATAATAGGTTCGGATCTCAAATCATGGCACTCGGGCCCTAGTGACAAGCATTAAGCATAGCAAAGTCATAGCAACATCAATCTCAGAACATAGTGGATACTAGGGATCAAACCCTAACAAAACTAACTCGATTACATGATAGATCTCATCCAACCCATCACCATCCAGCAAGCCTACGATGGAATTACTCACGCACGGCGGTGAGCATCATGAAATTGGTGATGGAGGATGGTTGATGATGACGATGGCGATGGATTCCCCTCTCCGGAGCCCCGAACGGACTCCAGATCAGCCCTCCCGAGAGGTTTTAGGGCTTGGCGGCGGCTCCGTATCGTAAAACATGATGAATCCTTCTCCTCTATTTTTTTTCTCCCCGAAAGTGAATATATAGAGTTGGAGTTGAGGTCGGAGGAGCTCCAGGGTGCCCATGAGGTAGGGGCGCCCCAGGGGGGCAGGCGCGCCCCCCACCCTCGTGGCTAGGGTGTGGGTCCCCTGGCCTTGATCTTTTGCCAGTATTTTTCATTATTTCCAAAAAGATGCTCCGTGGAGTTTCAGGCCATTCCGAGAACTTTTGTTTCTGCACATAAATAACACCATGGCAATTCTGTTGAAAACAGCGTCAGTCTGGGTTAGTTCCATTCAAATCATGCAAGTTAGAGTCCAAAACATGGGCAAAAGTGTTTGGAAAAGTAGATACGACGAAGACGTATCATTACCCTCAAGCGATGGCATCTTAACATCACACGTATCATTATCAAGCGGCATCAACTTGCACAAGGCGAGGCCTCCATCGTCCGCGCGCCAGTGATCAGGGTCACGGCGAAGAAGATAGCAGAGATCAAACCGCTCCCGGACCCTTGGGTTCCTTGTAATTATGTTATTAGTTGAGTCGAGCGTGTTCTTGAATGAACCTGCCATGCTAGCTGAGGTGATGACGTCGCACCGATCAATGAGTTCCTCCACCACGTCATCTCTCAGATCGGTGCAAGAATAACAGGGTCATTTTTGGCCTGTTCCCTCCATGGAGAAGACGATCGAACAATGGCAGAAGGAAGGGAGAAGGAAAATGGAGGAGGGAGGAAGAGCGTGCAATAGCAGTTCCAAATCGAGAGGGAAAGGCAAAGAGGAGGTGGACGGTTGCCACGGTACACGAAGAGGCGTCCCAGCCTACAAAGATGTCCGTTTAGAAATTGTACAAAAGGACTCGTTGTCGTCTCATTGACATGTTGGAACGGGACCACACATCAATGAAACATGGTGTGTAATTTCTTGTGCAAAATGCGATCTGGCCGTGTTGGCCCGAGGTGTCGCATTAGTTATCGACCTTTATTTTTTTAATGGCGTGCCGTTCAGTTTTGAAGCACGACTAACTGGTACTGTATGCAGAGAAAATATAAACTACTCTACCACTACTCCACCTCTAGTACTAGTATCAAAAAGATATATAGGCTGGAGCTTCAGCGCTTTCTTGCTAAGGGTGCCCACTTGCTTCTCACACTATCACCCTCTCTCCAGATCTAAAAAAGACGGCCTCTATCTCCCTCCTCACCGGTGGTCTCAGATCCGTCGGGGAAAAAAGGACGTGTAGCATTGACGCACTCGTCAGCGGCGGGCGAGGTCACGCACTGACGACAAGGCCGTCCTCTCAGACCTAGCGCCCACGCGGGATGGCCTCCATCCCCAAGCTCGCTGCCGTAGTGTGTGCGGAGGACGACGACCACGAGCGAAGCCACTTCCCGCTGATCCTCAGGTATGCTACCTCTTTTCGAACCATACCCTTGTTCTATTGCCCCATCTGCCACGTCGCTGCATGTGGATCTTTTTCCACTCCACCATCTTCCCAATTTTCTATCCTCTACTCTGCTAGTCACGCAGACGAAAACCTTAATTTGCACTATTAAAGGAAACCCTACATCATGCAAACTAATCCATGTCTGGGTTAAATAAGGAAAGGAAGGGAGAAAGTACTGTCCAAGAGACTAGGCATCGAACCCGCATCTGGGTTGAAAAGGGGAAAATCAGTAGCTAAGGAACGATCTCATGTCTCTTGGTTGAAAAAGGGTGAAAAGGGTAGAAAGGCATGGCAATGCAATAGAGAATGACCAAGTCGATGGGTTTGTTGTCCTCACATAGGAAAAAGGTGGCTAAAGAGAACAAAAATGGGACATAATCCACATATGCTGCCTGGATATTTGTTGCCCTGGGCACCACTCTATGCATCTGTGGAGGTACATCGTACTGGTGCGCCCACTGTCCGAATGGGCATCCCATGCTCTTATTACCACTTTTTTGCTGTTAGTATAACGCCAGCGGTAAAGTCAAGCAATGCTATTGCTAAAGTGATGCCACATTTAACTAATGCCGCACTCAGTCTAATGCCACCGATAAATTTAAGCAATGCCATTTAATGCCACTGGATTATTTCAGGGTTAGCTATTGATTGTGGATGTATTAAAGATTTTTCAGCTAAGGCATTCTAATGATGTTGCACAGACAGTATACCAATGATGAAACTTGTTTCTACCTTCAGATATTTGCACTGTTAATGCTTATAGATTACATACCTGCCAATTACATACCTGACATCATGACGTAATGTTAAGTCATTTCTTTTTGTATAGTTTTGTTGAATTATCAAGGCGGTGATGGCATTTTATTGTAGTTAAACTACACAAAATATGCTTAAAAGAAGAGGAAAGGTCAGGAGTGGTTCACTTTTTCAGAAAAAACTATATATGCCTTCCTGACATTAGCCATTGTTGCCTTATTTATTCCTTCAAACAGGTGGTTAGAAACAGTCTTGCTACCTTTTCCCATTAAGAAATTGGAATGCTTATATTTGTGAGTCTGTGCTTCAACTAGTGCCACTTTTATAGTAATCACACTTTCAATATCTATGCAAACAGGGATGCTCGATTTTAGTGGAACTGCAAAAATTCCAAATGATTCAACATTAGGAGCATGTTTTCTTCCAAACCTTTATACCCAATTGGTGGCACTATGAGTTGTTCATTATGAAGGTACATGGTTTGCTACTATCTTGCTACTATTTTTGTACTGTCATTAGATAGTAATATTAGTGGTTCGCATGTGAATTTATTGGCAGGGTGGACCTATATTGGAGGTGCAGGACATGATTCAATGATTGGATGCTCAATTTCGTTTGTATCAATTTCACCTCTTCCATCACTGCGAACATGGATATCCTTGGTCTGATGAAGAATAGGTGCTATATTTCTGCTCTAAACCAGCAAATCAATTCAGTACAAAATTGTCTAGGGCCAAACATGACAGTATCAAATTGTCCAGAGCAAAACATGATAGATGCTAAGCAGAAGAGGCATGTTTAAACCGAAAATACAAGGTGGGGTATATGTTTACTAGCTGGTTGATATTTGTGCAGACAGATGTGTGCCTGAACAAATAAAGTGACAGCAATTTTGGTGGAACTGCACAAAAGAATAGTATAGTCACTACATGCAGTGCCATTTGAAAATAGACACAGAAAGACTGGATAGTCACTTCATGGACTGCACAAAATTAGTATTGTACTATTTATTGGCCAACACTAGGTGCTTCATTGCTTTGGTCTGATTATGCAATGGGCATCATTTTTGCCTAAGTTAAAGTTTGTATTCCAAAAATAGTCTCGTCGTGGGATCGAGAGAAGAGCGAATCATATTGAGGTGGATGTTCCTTCGTCATGTGTGGTTCATTCTCATGATTCCAGCTGTTGGTGAAACCACTTACGTTTGTAAGAGGAATTGTAGACTTCACAAACAAATTTGTCTTTCACTCTGTACTGAATGTTGGCACAGAGAAGCATCCATGTTAGTAGGAAGAACAGATTTTTTTTCTAGATCTTTGCTTTTGGCGCTACATATTTGTATATGATCTGTGAATAATTGAGATGCATTAACATGTTACTAGTTGGTTGTGAATTTGGGCTGCTAATGTGAACATATTACAATGCCAGGCATGTGAGTCTCGTGTGAACATTTCAAACGGATCGGCTCTTACTACTATGCACAGCATGATCCTGATTTCTGTGCTCTCAGTGTTTACAAGTTACTAGCAGTTCCTTATTTCTGTTCGCTCAGTGTTTACAAGTTACTTAGCGAGAACTAGCTAGCCTGCTAATACGCTCCTGGCAGTTTTGTTGCGACGCAAGATCCAAAGGTGGCAATTCTCTGAATAAAAATGTCCATCTCTGAAGAAACTGACAAGCCATTCTAAAGAAAATGCCATGCGAATTTGAAGAAATTGCCAGCAAAAACATTCGCAAATGCCTTATCTCCCAGCGAACATTCATCAGCTAATGTGATCCTACACGTACACTATCCGACCTACTTGATCCTACACGTACACTATCCGACCTACTCGATCCTACACTAATAAATAGCGGACACGCACGTACTACCTCCTTTCCGGTTTGCGGGGCTCAATTCAAAAATCTCACCAACCAAGGTAGATGATGAGTGGTGGAATCATTTTTGACAAGGAGGGAGTACCTCATCTGGATGATTCGAGTGCACTCATTTGACCGTCATGTCGATGTGAGACCCAACACGAACGGGACGCACCACTGACGGGACGGGACGACACATCAGTTTTTCCATTTTTCCACGGTAAGCAGGCACGCTAAGCCATGCTTGCTTATGCATTGAATTTCGATGACCGTCGCGTTTCCCGTGACACGCTGCTTCACCTACCTTCCGCCTATAATTACTACTTCCCGACGTTCTCCGGTAGCACTGTCACCCAACTCGCCCTATCGGCTCCCCTCACAACCCCCATCGGCCCGACGTCACTCGCCACTTACCCTCGCTCTCGCCACGTCTGTCATGCCCCCGACTATCTGCAATAGGCGACTCCAGAGGCGCTCCCCACCGGAGCTAGTGTTCGGTTATTCAAAAGAAGGCAGAGGGAGGAGGCATTCTATCGGTCTTTAGATGGCAATGCGGAGGTCGAGGACTTGTTGGAGCGCGACCGCCTGGTGGAGGAGCAGTGTGTCGCTGATTTGCGCCGACGGCGGGGCATGGAGCAGCAGTGCACTGCCGCTTTGAGTCGCGAGCACAGCGCCCACGACTAGGCCGACTACGTGGAAACCGGCGCCCAGCAAATAGCCCTAGAGGTTGTCAGGCACGCACGCGTATGCGACGCCGAATTTTACTACCAGCTCGTCAAGTGGGTTTCCCGCTTAGAAACCGAAGCTTCGGTGGACCACGCCGGCATGGAAAGGGCCAACGCGTGCGAGCAATGCGCCCTATCGCACCTCTGGCAAGTCCGAGGCGAGGAGGAGGACGTCGGTGCCAGCATTTAGCGTGTACCACAGATGGCGGCCGACATCGTCTAGTTAGCTAGGAGTAAGTCAGTACTTGTACACTAGAGTATTAGTGGGAGTAGATAGTTAACTTGGCTATGATGGTTGTCAACATGGAAGTTCAATACTCTATATCTGGTCAGACCTATTACTTTGCTCTGTATGTTGAACTTTCCGTGTGAACATATGGAATGGGCTGTTATTTTTTTTAAATGGGTTGTATTTGTCCGCCACGGGTTTAGAGGCTGACTTCTGGGCCTACTAGGTTGACGCATACACAATCAGGAGATGATTGTACGTGGAGAGGATGACAGCAGGGACCCACCAGGGTCATGGCAGTACGCAAGCAAGTGCCTCCTTATTTCAAGCCAGAAAAATGGTTCCTCCTAATGGATTTCTGACATCTGGGTCTCGTGCCATTGTCAACGTAGTCAATAAACGAGAGAATTGCACAACGAGCGGCTGACACGAGGGACCCAGTAGCTTGCCCAGTTTTTCTTTCGAGGGAAGTAGCTTGCCCGATTATCTTTGTTTTTGAGACGGAAGCAGGGTGTCAACTGGGCTGTGCGGTGCACTCTGGCCTGTCTAGCTAGCCTTTTCTTTTATGTTTACCACAAGACCAGCCCAGTAGTTTTTTTTTCTTTCTGAAAATGGCTAGCCCAGTTTTTTTGTTCTTTTGCAGAATACCCAACCAAGGCCTACTTGCTTTGTTAGCCCTGCTGGGTTGCAAATCTTTCAAGACAAGAAAATGGGCAATCAGTAATGAGAACTGGGTTGTACATTTTTAAAACAAATCAAACCGGTAATTAGTTTCAAATTTCTTTTTTTCATTTTGAGATTTTAAATTCCATTGATTTTTATGCGTGGACAATTATTTGGATTTTATATTGATATGAATTTACTTTTCAAATTAGTTTGAATGTGACTCAAAATGTAGGGATTAAAAATAGTTGACCGCACCGAAATATGCAAAATTTCGTATAGTTTTTAACCGTGGCCACAATATGGGCTCTAATGCTAATAAAAAGAAGATGGGATCCAAAAAAATCCTTAAGAATTAGTGAATGGGCTATAAATTATTAGATATATTGGCAGATGGGTTGTATGATGTTTTCCACACATTTGAAGCTGACTTGTGTGCCTACTAGGTTGACGCGTATGCTTTCCTACAAAAAGGTTGAGGCACACGCAACGCCGTGTCAACTTAGTCAACACACGTGAGCAGTGACTGTTAGATGTCTATCCAACGACCGTCGTGCTTCTTTAATCTCTGCTCTTCCTGCTCCAGCCGCTCAAACAAGCGCCAGCAAGACTGCCTGCTCCCTCCTCTCGCGGCCGGCTGTGTTGCATCGCGCAGGCCTCACTGCCCCACCGTACTCCCATCGTTGGCCTAGCCATCCCTCTACTCGCCCACACTTGTGTTGGAAATATGCCCTAAAGGCAATAATAAATTGGTTATTATTATATTTCCTTGTTCATGATAATCTTTATTATCCATGCTAGAATTGTATTGATAGGAAACTCAGATACATGTGTGGATACATAGACAACACCATGTCCCTAGTAAGCCTCTAGTTGACTAGCTCGTTGATCAATAGATGGTTACGGTTTCCTAACCATGGACATTGGATGTCGTTGATAACGGGATCACATCATTAGGAGAATGATGTGATGGACAAGACCCAATCCTAAGCCTAGCACAAGATCGTGTAGTTCGTATGCTCAAGCTTTTCTAATGTCAAGTATCATTTCCTTAGACCATGAGATTGTGCAACTCCCGGATACCATAGGAGTGCTTTGGGTGTGCCAAACGTCACAACGTAACTGGGTGGCTACAAAGGTGCACTATGGGTATCTCCGAAAGTGTCTGTTGGGTTGGCACGAATCGAGACTGGGATTTGTCACTCCGTGTAAACGGAGAGGTATCACTGGGCCCACTCAGTAGGACATCATCATAATGTGCAGAATGTGATCAAGGAGTTGATCACGGGGATGATGTGTTACGGAACGAGTAAAGAGACTTGCCGGTAACGAGATTGAACAAGGTATCAGGATACCGGCGATCGAATCTCGGGCAAGTATCATACTGATAGACAAAGGGAATTGTATACGGGATTGATTGAATCCCCGACATCGTGGTTCATCCGATGAGATCATCATGGAACATGTGGGAGCCAATATGGGTATCCAGATCCCGCTATTGGTTATTGGCCGGAGAGGTGTCTCGGTCATGTCTACATGGTTCCCGAACCCGTAGGGTCTACACACTTAAGGTTCGGTGATGCTAGAGTTGTTATGGGAAATAGTATGTGGTTACCGAAGGTAGTTTAGAGTCCCGGATGAGATCCCGGACATCACGAGGAGTTCCGGAATGGTCCAGCGGTGAAGATTGATATGTTGGACGAAGGGTATTGGAGTCCGAAAGTGTTCTGGGGGTACCAGGCTATGGCCAGCATGACCGAAAGGTGTTTCGGGAGCCCCGACAAGTGTGGGAGGGCCTCATGGGCCAAAGGGGAAGGGGCAAACCAGCCCACTAAGGGTGGTGTGCCCCCCACACCCTTTCCCACGTTACTTGGGGTTTGGGGCGCCTCCACCTGGCTTGGGAGGCAAGCCTCCACCTGCTTGGCTTGGGGGCAAGTCTCCCTAGGATTTTCCCTAGGGAGATCCAATCTGCCTAGCCGCCGCCCCCTAGGGGAAACCCTAGGGCGCCTCCCCCTCTCCCCTTGCCCCTATATATAGTGGAGGGGTGGGAGGGCAGCCATGACCTCTCCCCCGGCGCAGCCCTCCCTCCTCCAACTCTTCCTCCTCCCCTGTAGTGCTTGGCGAAGCCCTGCCAGAGAACCACGAGATCCATCACCACCACGTCATCGTGCTGTTGCAGTTTTCCCTCAACTTCTCCTCTCACCTTGCTAGATCAAGAAGGAGGAGACGTCTCCAAACCGTACGTGTGTTGAACGCGGAGGTGTCGTGTGTTCGGCGCTAGGATCATTGGTGATTTGGATCACGACGAGTATGACTCCATCAACCCCGTTCACTTGAACGCTTCCGCTTAGCGATCTACAAGGGTATGTAGATGCAATCTCCTTCCCCTCGTTGCTAGATTACTCCATAGATTGATCTTGGTCATGTGTAGAAAATTTTGAATTTCTGCTATGATCCCCAACAGTGGCATCATGATCTAGGTCTATGCGTAGTTTCTATGCATGAGTAGAACACAAAGCAGTTGTGGGCGTCGATATTGTCAATTTACTTGCCGTTACTAGTCTTATCTTGATTCGGCGGCATTGTGGGATGAAGCGGCCCGAACCGACCTAACACGTACTCTTACGTGAGACTGGTTCCACTGACTGACATGCACTAGTTGCATAAGGTGGCTAGCGGGTGTTTGTCTCTCCCACTTTAGTCGGATCGGATTCAATGAAAGGGTCCTTATGAAGGGTAAATAGAAATTGGCATATCACGTTGTGGTTTTGGCGTAGGTAAGAAACGTTCTTGCTAGAAACCTATAGCAGCCACGTAAAAACTTGCAACAACAATTAGAGGACGTCTAACTTGTTTTTGCAGCATATGTCTTGTGATGTGATATGGCCAAAAGGGTGTGATGAATGATATATGTGATGTATGAGATTGATCATGTTCTTGTAATAGGAATCATGACTTGCATGTCGATGAGTATGACAATCGGCAGGAGCCATAGGAGTTGTCTTAATTTATTTATGACTTGTGTGTCAACATAAACGTCATGTAATTACTTTACTTTATTGCTAAAGCGTTAGCCATAGTAGTAGAAGTAATAGATGACGAGGCAACTTCAAGAAGACACGATGATGGAGATCATGATGATGGGGATCATGGTGTCATGCCGGTGACAATGATGATCATGGAGCCCCGAAGATGGAGATCAAAAGGAGCAAAATGATATTGGCCATATCATGTCACTATTTGATTGCATGTGATGTTTATCATGTTTTACATCTTATTTGCTTAGAACGACGATAGCTTAAATAAGATGATCCCTCGCAATAATTTCAGGAAAGTGTTCCCCCTAACTGTGCACCGTTGCGAAGGTTCGTTGTTTCGAAGCACCACGTGATGATCGGGTGTGATAGATTCTAACGTTCGAATACAACGGGTGTAAGCCAGATTTACACACGCAATACACTTAGGTTGACTTGACGAGCCTAGCATGTACAGACATGGCCTCGGAACACGGAAGACTGAAAGGTCAAGCATGAGTCGTATAGAAGATACAATCAACATGAAGATGTTCACCGATGTTGACTAGTCCGTCTCACGTGATGATCGGACACGGCCTAGTTGACTCGGATCATGTTTCACTAAGATGACTAGAGGGATGTCTATCCGAGTGGGAGTTCATTAAATAATTTGATTAGATGAACTTAATTATCATGAACATAGTCTAAATTGTCTTTGCAAATATATTGTAGATAAATAGGTCACGTTGTAGCTCCCTGTTTCAATACGTTCCTAGACAAAGACCAAGTTGAAAGATATTGTAAACAATGATGCGGACTAGGTCCGTAGTCCGAGGAGTGTCCTCACTGCTACACAGAAGGCTTACGTCTTTGATGCACCGCTCGATGTGCAAACCCCTACAACGTCGTCTGTGGATGTTGTGAACACCTGACAGACACATCTTGATGACTACTTGATAGTTTAGTGCGCCATACTTTACGGCTTAGAATCGGGATTCCAATGACGTTTTGAACGCCATAAGACATATGAGATGTTCCAAGAGCTGAAATTGGGATTTCAGGCTCATGCCCGTGTTGAGAGGTATGAGACCTCTGACAAGTTCTTTTGCCAACAAGATGGAGGAGAATAGCTCAGCTAGTGAGCATGTGCTCAGAATGTCTGGCAGTCTGGGTGCTACAATCACTTAAATCAAGTGGGAGTTAAACTTCCAGATAAGATAGTGATTGATAGAGTTCTCTATCCACTATCACTAAGCTACTAGATCTTCGTGATGAACTATGACATGCAAGGGATGGAGTTGATCCCGGAGCTGTTCGCGGTGCTTAAGACCGCAAAAGGTAGAAATCAAGAAGGAGCATCAAGTGTTGATGGTTTAACAAGACCACTGGTTTCAAGAAGGGCAAGGGCTATCATGGAAACTTCATGGATGGCAAACCAGTTGCCGCTCCAGTGAAGGAACCCAAGGTTGAACTCAAACCCGAGACTAAGTGCTTCTATTGTAAGGGGAACGGTCACTGGTAGCGGAATTACCCCAAATGCATGGTAGATAAGAAGGCTGGCAACTTCAACAAAGTATATACGTGTTATTAATGTGTACCTCACTAGTACTCCTAGTAGCACATGGGTATTGGATACCGGTTCAGTTGCTATTATTGGTGACTTGAAGCAAAAGCTACGGACTAAACGGAGACTGGCTAAGGGCGAGGTGACGATGTGTGTTGGAAGTGTTTCCAAAGTTGATGAGATCACCATCGCACGCTCCATCTACCTTCGGGATTACTATTGAACCTAGATAAATGTTATTAGGTGTCTACGTTGAGCATGAATATGATTAGATCATGCTCATTGAAATATGGTTATTCATTTAAGTTAGAGAATAATGGTTATTCTGTTTACATGAATAATACCTTTCATGGTCATGCACCCTATGTGAATGGTTCAGTGAATCTCGGTCGTGGTAATACACATGTTCACGCCAAAAGATGTAGATAGTACCACTTTCTTGTGGCACTGCCGCTTAGGTCATATTGGCGTAAGATGCATGAAGAAACTCCATGTCGATGGATGTTTGGAGTCACTTGATTTTGAATCGCTTGACGCATGCGAGCCATGCCTCATGGGCAGGATGACTAAGACCCCGTTTTCAGGTACAATGAAACAGGCAAGTGACTTGCTGGAAATCATACATGCTGATGCGTGTGATCCAATGAGAATTGAAGCGTGCGGTGGATATCGCTATTTTCTCATCTTCACTGACGATTTGAGTAGATATAGGTATATTTACTTAATGAAGCACAAGTCTGAAACATTTGAAGAGTTCAAGTGGTTTCAGAGTGAAGTTAAGAACCATCATAACAAGAAGATCAAATTCCAACGATCTGATCGATGAGAATTTCTGAGTTATGAGTTTGGCAATCACTTAAGACATTGTGGAATTGTTTCACAGTTGAAGCCACCTGGAACACCACAGGGTAATGGTGTGTCCGGACGTCGTAATCGAACCTTATGAGATATGGTGCGATCTATGATGTCTCTTAACGATCTACCGTTTTCATTTTGAGGATATGCGTTAGAGACAACTGCATTCACTTTAGATAGAACACCATCTAAGTTTGTTGAGATGACGTCATATGAATATGGTTTGGCAAGAAACCAAAATTGTCGTTTCTTAATGTTTGGGGCTGTGATGCTTAAGGCTTCAGCCGGAGAAGCTCGAACCCAAAAGCGGACAAACATATCTTCATAGGATACCCAATGGTGACAGTTGGGTATACCTTCTATCTCAGATCCGAGGGCAAATTGTTTGTCACTAAGAACGGGTCCTTTCTCGAGAAGGAGTTTCTCCCGAAAAAATTGAGTGGGAGGAAGATAGAACTTGATGAGGTTGTCGAACCTTTACTTCAACCAGAGAGTGATGCAACACAGAAAGATGTTTTCTGTGGCGCCTACGTCTGTTGAATAGGAAGTTAATGATAGTGATCATGAAGCTTCGGATCAAGTTGCTATCGAACCTCGTAGGTCAACAAGGATATGTACTACTCCTGAGTGGTACGGTAATCCTGTCTTAGATATCATGTTGTTAGACAACAATGAACCTACGAGCTATGGAGAAGCGATGGTGGGCCCGTATTCCGACAAATGTTTAGAAGCCATGAAATCCGAGACAGGATCCATGTATCAGAACAAATAATGGACTTTGGTGGACTTGCCCGATGATCGGCAAGCCATTGAGATAAATGGATCTTTAAGAAGAAGACGGACGTGGGCGGTAATGTTACCGTCCATGAAGCTCGACTTGTGGGAAAGAGTCTTTTCACAAGTTCAAGGAGTTGACTGCGATGAGAATTTCTCACCCATAGCGATGCTTAAGTCCGTCGGAATCATGTTAGCATTAGCTGTATTTTTCGATTATGAAACCTGACAGATGGATGTCAAAACAAGTTTTCTTACCAGTTTTCGTAAGAAAAGTTGTATGTGATAAAATAAAAGGTTTTGTCGATCCTAAGGATGCTAAAAAGGTATGCTAGCTCCAGCAATCCTTCTATGGACTAGAGCAAGCGTCTCGGAGTCGGAATATATGCTTTGATGGAGTGATCAAAGCTTTTAGGTTTATACAATGTTTGCTAGAAACTTGTACTTACAAGAAAGTGAGTGGGAGCACTACACCATTTCTGATAAGTATATGTGGATGACATATTGTTGATTCGAAATGATGTAGAATTTCTAGAAAGCATAAACGGTTGTTTGAAGAGTGTTTTTCAAGGGAAGACCTAGATAAAGCTGCTTACATATTGGGCATCAAGATCTATAGAGATAGATCAAAACGCCTGATGATACTTTCAAAGAACACACACCTTGACATGTTTTTGAAGGAGTTCAAAATAGATTAGTCAAAGAAGGGGTTCTTACCTGAGTTGTAAGGTGTGAAGTTGAGTAAGACTCAAAGCTTGACCACGGCAGAAGAAAGAGGAAGGACGAAGGTCGTCCCCTATGCTTTTGTCATAGCCTCTATACGGTATGCCATGCTGAGTACCGCACCTGATATGTGCCTTGCCACATGTCTGGCAAGAGGGTACAAAGGTGATCTAGGAATGGATCACCAGATAGCGGTCAAAATTATCCTTAGAGGAATAAGGAAATGTTTCTCGGTTATGGAGGTGATAAAGAGTTCGACGTAAAGAGTTACGTCGATGCAAGCTTGACACCTATCCGGATAGCTCTGAGTAGAGATACCGGATACGTATAATGGAGCAACAATTTGGAATAGCTCCAAGTGGAATGTGGTAGCAGCATCAGCTATATGACATAAAGTTTTGCGAAATACATAGGGATCTGAATATGGCAGACCCGTTGACTACAACCTCTCTCACAAGCATAACATGATCAAACCCAGAACTCATTGAGTGTTAATCACATAGTGATGTGAACTAGATTAGTGACTCTAGTAAACTCTTTGTATGTTGGTCACATGGCGATGTAACCTATGAATGTTAATCACATGGCGATGTGAACTAGATTATTGACTCTAGTGCAAGTGGGAGACTGTTGGAAATATGCCCTAGAGGCAATAATAAATTGGTTATTATTATATTTCCTTGTTCATGATAATCGTTTATTATCCATGCTAGAATTGTATTGATAGGAAACTCAGATACATGTGTGGATACATAGACAACACCATGTCCCTAGTAAGCCTCTAGTTGACTAGCTCGTTGATCAATAGATGGTTACAGTTTCCTAACCATGGACATTGGATGTTGTTGATAATGGGATCACATCATTAGGAGAATGATGTGATGGACAAGACCCAATCCTAAGCCTAGCACAAGATCGTGTAGTTCGTATGCTCAAGCTTTTCTAATGTCAAGTATCATTTCCTTAGACCATGAGATTGTGCAACTCCCAGATACCATAGGAGTGCTTTGGGTGTGCCAAACGTCACAACGTAACTGGGTGGCTATAAAGGTGCACTACGGGTATCTCCGAAAGTGTCTGTTGGGTTGGCACGAATCGAGACTGGGATTTGTCACTCCGTGTAAACGGAGAGGTATCTCTGGGCCCACTCGGTAGGACATCATCATAATGTGCAGAATGTGATCAAGGAGTTGATCATGGGATGATGTGTTATGGAACGAGTAAAGAGACTTGCCAGTAATGAGATTGAACAAGGTATCAGGATACCGGCGATCGAATCTCGGGCAAGTATCGTACTGATAGACAAAGGGAATTGTATACGGGATTGATCGAATCCCCGACATCGTGGTTCATCCGATGAGATCATCGTGGAACATGTGGGAGCCAATATGGGTATCCAGATCCCACTATTGGTTATTGGCCGGAGAGGTGTCTCGGTCATGTCTGCATGGTTCCCGAACCCGTAGGGTCTACACACTTAAGGTTCAGTGACGCTATAGTTGTTATGGGAAATAGTATGTGGTTACCGAAGGTAGTTTAGAGTCCCGGATGAGATCTCGGACATCACGAGGAGTTCCGGAATGGTCCGGCGGTGAAGATTGATATATTGGACGAAGGGTATTGGAGTCCGAAAGTGTTCTGGGGGTACCAGGCTATGGCCAGCATGACCGAAAGGTGTTTCGGGAGCCCCGGCAAGTGTGGGAGGGCCTCATGGGCCAAAGGGGAAGGGGCAAACCAGCCCACTAAGGGGTGGTGCGCCCCCCACACCCTTTCCCACGTTACTTGGAGGGTTGGAGTGCCTCCACCTAGCTTGGGAGGCAAGCCTCCACCTGCTTGGCTTGGGGGGCAAGTCTCCCTAGGATTTTCCCTAGGGAGATCCAATCTGGCTAGCCGCCGCCCCCTAGGGGAAACCCTAGGGCACCTCCCCCTCTCCCCTTGCCCCTATATATAGTGGAGGGGTGGGAGGGCAGCCGTGACCTCTTCCCTGGCGCAGCCCTCCCTCCTCCAACTCTTCCTCCTCCTCCGTAGTGCTTGGCGAAGCCCTGCCGGAGAACCACGAGATCCATCACCACCACACCGTCGTGATGTCAGAGTTTTCCCTCAACTTCTCCTCTCACCTTGCTGGATCAAGAAGGAGGAGACGTCTCCAAACCGTACGTGTGTTGAACGCGGAGGTGCCATCTGTTCGGCGCTAGGATCATCGGTGATTTGGATCACGATGAGTACGACTCCATCAACCCCGTTCACTTGAACGCTTCCGCTTAGCGATCTACAAGGGTATATAGATGCACTCTCCTTCCCCTCGTTGCTAGATTACTCCATAGATTGATCTTGGTGATGCGTAGAAAATTTTGAATTTCTGCTACGATCCCCAACAACTTGTTGTTATTATCCGACGACGGCAGATGAACCAGTAAACCCTCGTACTCCCCTCCGCGTGGGAAACAACTGTCGAGTCTTCCCTGGCTCCGTGTCGTTCCCTTCCTAGGCCTCGCCATTGTCCACCCCCCCCTGGTGCTCTCGGTGCGACGTGGTCAACGTGGTCAACAAACGACATCCATCGGAAGTGGATTGTACATGGAGATGTAGACATCTGGGTACATGGCCGTACGCAAGGAAATGCCTCCTTATTACACGCAAAATAATGATTCCTCCACCTGACAGCTGGGACCCACCGGAAGGGCCTCTGTATTTCATGAAAAAAACATTCCCCCCGCTGTCATCTCAGACCCACCAGCTATATCTTTGCACGCATGGAAGTGCCTCCTTATTATGCACAAAAAAACGAATACTCCCCCTGCTAGTCGGGACCCACCATAGTGGGAGGCTGACTTGTGGGCCTACTAAGTTGACGGGGACGGAGGGCTTTGTCAACTTAGTCAATTTGAACGATTCTAGCTCCAGTGACCGTACGATGTCCATCCAACGGCCGTAGTGCTTCTTCAACCTCTGGTCTTCTTGCTCCAGCCGCCCAAACCAGCGCCGTCGTGTCGCGTGCTCCTGCCTCCCGTGGCCGACTATGCTGCCGTGGAGGCCTCACCGCCCCCTACTGATCCCACTGCTGAGCAGGCCCTGCGGCGACGGCAGCCTCACACCACAGCCGAACCAGTGAACCCTTGTACTCCTCTCCGCTTGGGCATCCACTGCCGCGTCTTCCCCGGCTCTGCGTCGTCCCCTTCCCAGGCCTTGCAGTCGTCCACCGCCTTGGTGCTCTCAGCGCGGCGTGGTTAATGTGGTCTAGGAACGACTTCCATCAGAAGAGTACTGTATGTGGAGAGGCTGACAGCTGGGTCCATGGCCACAGCAAGGAAGTGCCTCCTTATTGCGTAGAAAATAATGATTCCTCCACCTGACAGCAGGGACCTACCGGACGGGCCATCGTATTTCATGAAAAAAAGCATTTCCCCTTGACTGTTGGGACCCACCAGCTACATCTTCGCATGCACGGAAGTGCGTCCTTATCCTCCCTGACAGCTGGGACCCACCCGGTTAAAGCGTACATAGTGTTGCTTGTGTACATACCGGTCGATCGGTCTGTTTGCGCGCATGTAGCATGTCACGCAGTCCCATTAATATCGTGTACACATATGTACAGCCAGGGTGCAAGAAAGTAAATATGGTCATGTACATACATACGGGCGGGGTCTCAAACGCCTACTCGCGCATACCGACCAGGGCTCGTGTACATGGAGAGGCAGTGACGGCGTCCTGTTCATCGGAAGCCAACCGGCTGGGTCAGAACGGAGAAACTGCGTCATGTTCATGGGGAGGCAACGGAATGCGTCATGTTCATCTAGAGGCAACAGAATACATCATGTTCATCGGGAGCCAACCGGCTTGGACGGAACAACCGATTGAAATGAGGCCTGGCGTACCGCGGAATGGAGGAAACGGCCTTGTGTTCGACCAGCCACGGTCGAAACGGGATCTTGTTCATCGGGATGGGTCTGGCATACCGCAAAACGGAGGAAACAGACTTCTCTTGGACCTCCTACGGTTGAAACGGGGTCCTGTTGATCGGGAGGGGTGTTGTACCACAAAATAGAGGAAACGGACATGTGTTGGAGCGCTACGGTCGAAACAGGGGTCCTGTTCATTAGGAGGGGTGTGGCGTACCGCAAAACGGGATTCCACGGGATAATGTTCATCTCCAACATCGACTGCCTCCACGGGCTACTATTCATTCACCATCGACCTCCTCCAGCCTCCACCTACGACTATTCATCTTTGTCCCTAGCTTGGTTAGAGATATTATCATATTGTTTGAAATATATGTCTTTTAGCAGATTTCAATATGAACTACTAGTACATACTCCAAACACTAATGTATATAGACGTATTTTAGAGTGTAGATTCACTTATTTTGCTCGGTATGTAGTCCATATTGAAACGGACGTAGTAGTATGCACTCTCCCTCGCCCCTCGACCCTCGCCCACGTGGTCAGAACCATATACTATAGTACCATCATTGCTCGACTTCCAGAAGAGGCGAAGAGCCAAGCGCAAGGTTAATATTTTTGAGATGCCAACCACAAGGTTTATAGGAGAATGAGTAGTAGTAGTAGTACTAGTAGTACATACTGTATGGAGGAAGAAGACAACAAGAATGTATGTTTTGCCTGACAGTCTCTTCTTACAGGACGTGCTAGACCTAGTGGACATCATTGTTGCAATGGGAGTATCATATATGGCACGATTGAGAGTGGTGGGCAGCAGGAATAATATTCGGAGCTGCTTAGTCTTAAACCCCATGAAGAAGTCCCATCGAAAGGAATAGCCATCCTCTACACGTGCTCCTATGTAAAATGAGTAAATGAGACAAAAAGAGAAAGACACAAAGTAAAAAAAATCACCAGCCTTAGAGCCAGCCCTATTGTATCAGTGAATAATATTTCTACGTCGTTATTGACATGGCTGTCTTATTAACCATATTGCAGAGGTAGAAGCGGATTTTTATTTATTTGTGGAGGTAGCAGCGGATGGTTATTTAATGAGGAGCGAAATGATGGATGCTTCCTCGTCAAACATAGAGAAAGGTGGGCCTCGTGATTTGACGGCTTATTAGTCATTATTACTGCCTATACTCTTTGCCAATATAATAACCGTGTGGTAGAGTAGTGGGATATACTTTTAATAACCATGCTCGAAGAGAAGAGGTGCACGCACCCATGCATGTAGCACTAGTAGCACTCTTTGTGTCTTCCCCAACCACACACATGACACGGTGGAGCTCATTTCTGTACGATGATGTAGCCCACGTGATAATTTGATGTGTCTAGTAGTAGTTACTCACTTAACGGATGTGTCTTTTTTGTAGTGCTTCTTCGCGGTGCTGGACAAGGTGGAGCCCGATTCAATGACTAGCACTGCCATGCGGGTGCAGAGATCCGCCACATCATCGAAGATGTGGTAGCCGAGGGGGACGGGTGAGTTGGTGACATCGAGCACCTCGCTAGGGTACTCATTGGGGATGAGCGCGGCGGGGGCGCGCAGCGCGTTGAATGGGACGACGGACGAGCCTGAGAAGCCGTCCGGCACCGCGCTGGTTGCAGGGACCAAGCCGTGCACGCTGAGCTCGCCGAAGTTGGCGAAGGGCCCCGTCTGGAACGTGTCTCCAGTCGGCACCTCGAGCTGCCCCACGGCGGGCGCCAACTATCATGGTGATCTCAAGGCAGATGTCATGGGATGGCTAAAGAGAGGAACAAGCACGAGGGCACCGGAGGGCTCCAGAGGCGAGGTCGGTACGAGCGAGCATGAGACATGGGACGTACCCAGCTTTGGGGCTCTCCAGAGAGATAATACCCCTAGTCCTGCCGAGTGTGGTTTATATGAAGTGGATACAAGCTTGCTCCTTGAGCTATTTTGAAGAGGAAGACTGGCCAGTGCATATGCAGCTCCTTCTCCGTGTGTGTGTGTTTTCTACTGATGGTCACCCCATGCATGGAGGCCTCCTGGGGGGGTCTTATAGGTTGACCCCCAGGGTTACAATGGGAATATTACATGGGCGCGGGGCCAAGGTGTCATTGTCTGGAAGCTGACGCTAGGGCCCGTCGGGTTCTTCGGGGGCGGGCCCAGCCCGCAGGAAGGCACCGTGCCTCGTCTTGCCCTGCGTCACAAAGTGGTTGGGGTGGCTCAGCCATAGTGCCGCGATGCCTGGTCGCCATCCGCCCTGGTCAGCGGGACGGGGGCGCACTATAGCCATGCCCATGTTGGTCAGCGGGGATAGGTAGACCACTGTTGGCATGCTCACCCCGTCGTGGGGACTTGTCTTGTCATGCGCTTGGATGGGACGTGAGCTAACCCATGGCTAGCCGGCCCGCGTCATGGTCGGGTTGATTGGCTTCTCAGGATGTGACGCCCCCGATTCAATCGTACACTAATCATACACACAAACGTGTACGATCAAGATCAGGGACTCATGGGAAGATATCACAACACAACTCTACAAATAAAAATAAGTCATACAAGCATCATATTACAAGCCAGGGGCCTCGAGGGCTCGAATACAAGAGTTCGGTCATAGACGAGTCAGCGGAAGCAACAATATCTGAGTACAGACATAACTTAAACAAGTTTGCCTTAAGAAGGCTAGCACAAACTGGGATACAGATCGAAAGAGGCGCGGGCCTCCTGCCTGGGATCCTCCTAAACTGCTCCTGGTCATCGTCAGCGGCCTGCATGTAGTAGTAGGCACCTCCCGAGTAGTAGCAGTCGTCATCGACAGTGGCATCTGGCTCCTGGACTCCAAAGTCTGGTCGCAGCAATCGGGTATAGGAAGGGGGGAAAGGGGGAGCAAGGCAACCATGAGTACTCATCCAAAGTACTCGCAAGCAAGGAACTACACTACATATGTATGCATTGGTATCAAATGGAAAAGGGCTAACATATGTGGATTGAACTGCAGAATGCCAGAATAAGAGAGGGATAGCTAGTCCTATCGAAGACTACGCTTCTGGTAACCTCCATCTTGCAGAAGAAGAAGAGAGTAGATGGTAAGTTGACCAAGTAACATCACATAGCATAATCCTAACCGATGATCCTCCCCTCGTCGCCCTGTTAGAGAGCAATCACCGGGTTGTATCTGGCACTTGGAAGGGTGTGTTTTATTAAGTATCTGGTTCTAGTCGTCATAAGGTCAAGGTACAACTCCAAGTCGTCCTGTTACCGAAGATTGCGGCTATTCGAATGGATTAACTTCCCTGCAGGGGTGCACCACATTTCCCAACATGCTCAACCCCCTTTGTTCGGACACACTTTCCTGGGTCATGCCCGGCCTGGAAGATCAACACGTTGCAGCCCTACCTAGGCACAATAGAGAGGTCAGCACGCCGGTCTAAATCCTATGGCGCAGGGGTCTGGGCCCATCGCCCATTGCACACCTGCATGTTGCGTATGCGGCCGGTGAGCAGACCTAGCCTCCCTTATACAAGAGCAGGCATTCCAGTCCAACCCAGCGAGCGCCGCTCAGTCGCTAACGTCACGAAGGCTTCGGCTGATACCACGACGTCGAGTGCCCATAACTGTTCCCACGTAGTTGGTTAGTGCGTATAGGCCAGTAGCCAGACTCAGATTAAATACCCAGATCTCGTTAAGCATGTTTTTTTGAAGTAACCGCGAACGTCGACCAGGGCCAGACCCACCTATCACCTAGGTGGTCTCCGCCTGCCCTATCGCTCCGCCTCAAAGTAACAGTCGGGGGCCGTCGGGAACCTAGGCCCACCACTACCTGGGTGGAACCACCTGCCCCTCCAACCCCCAGCATCAGAATCACTTGCGGGTACTCAATGAGCCGACCCGACTTTAGTCACAACATTTATGTGTATAAAGTATATAATATATACCCATGATCACCTCCCGAGTGATCACGGCCCGATAGTATAGCATGGCAGACGGACAAGAATGTAGGGCCACTGATGGAATACTAGCATCCTACACTAATCATTTAGGATTGGAGGTAAGGTTACAATAGTAGTAGCAAGGACAGGCTATGCATCAGAATATGATTAACGGAAAGCAGTAACATGCTACACTACTCTAATGCAAGCAGTAAAGAGAAGAATAGGCGATATCTAGAGATCAAGGGGGGCTTGCCTGGTTGCTCAGGCGAGAAGGAGGGGTCGTTAGTGACGTAGTCGAACTCAATCGTATCAACGCCGGTCTCGGGATCTACCGGAGAAGAAGAGGGGGAAGAAACAGTAAATACGGAGCAAACAAAGCATCACAAAATATAACAGGCAATACGCGGTGCCAGGGGGTGATCTAACGCAGGGATAGGTGATACCGGCGAAGGGGGAAAACATCTGGGAAAGTATTCCCGGTGTTCGGTGTTTTCGGACTGACGGATCGGAGGGGGACGGTTGTAGGTTCGCTATGCTAGGAACGTGTGTCGGATGAACGGACCGCGTAATCGGATTCGTCTCATCGTTCTGAGCAACTTTCATATATAAAGTTTTTTTATCCGAGCTACGTTTTATTTTTTATGATTTTCAAAGCTTAAAACAATTTCTGAAATTGTTATTATTTAAATTAATCCAAAAACAGAAATTATGACATCAGCCTGACGTCATTGTGATGTCAGTAGTCAACTCTGCTGAGCAGGGTCAAATTGACGTGGGGGGCCCACTTATCATTGACTGCTCCTTAATTAGCATAATTAATTAGACTAATTAGGTTGTTAATTAGTTAATCAAGCAAATTAATTAAGTTAATTAATTATTCTACTAATTAACTAATTAATTAGTTTTTTGTATTTACCCTGGGGGCGGGGCCCCCCGTCATTGGCGCATAGGCCACTGGATCGGGCGCTGGGCTCGGGTTAAAAGGGGGCGTGGGCGCCCAATAGGGCGCCCCGGAGGCGCTGGTGAGGCGTAGAACGGGGGAAGCGACCGGCCTTGGCGGGGCAGGGCGGCGGCCGGCTTGGAGCTCCGGCGGGAGGCAGGGGCGAGCACTGGGGCGGCGCCGGAGGGCGCGGGAAGCAGTAGTCGACGGCAAGCGCGGGGAGCGGCGGTCGACGGCAGGCGCGGGGAGCGGTGGTCGCGCGTAGCCAGGGCGCGCCCGGACGACCTGGTTCGCGGCCAGCAAGCAAAGCGGCGGCGGCAACAGCAGAGTACAGCGGCAGCGAGCGGGCGCAGCGGTTCGCAGGGGAGTAGGGGCGAGGCCATGCGCTGGGCGCTAACGGCGCGGGCGAGGCGCGAACGCACTGGGACGGAGTCAGGGCGTGCTCGGGCGAGCAGTGGTGAGCGCGGGGAGCGGGCGGGGGGAACAGGGGATGCGGGGCGGCCGGAGGCTCGCGGGTGCAGCGTGCAACGGCGAGGAGCGGGCAACAATCGAGGAACGCAGCAGCAGGCGGAGGTGCGGTGACAAGCAGTAAGCAGATGCAGCAGCAGCTACCAACAGAGGAAAGCGGGAGCGGCTACGGACGCAAGCGCGCACAGGAGCGGCGACGGCGGAGACGGGGGAGGAGGGGATGGGCGCGGGTTCTCATTGCCGTTGCCGAGACGAGGGGCGGTGAGGCTTGACGAGGCCGACGGGGAGGAGATGGGGACGACATGATAGCGATGTGACGACGATGATGAGCTGCGGGCGTCCACGGGCGCGGCGAGGCTTGAAGCGGCGTGTGGATGAGGGGACGGTGGTGATGTCCTCGGGCGGAGGCGGCGTCGGGGTCGGCATGTGTTCCATATCGGGAGCGAGGGCGAGAGGAGAGGGAGGGGGAATGATCTGCTAGGGTTCGTTCGGGGAATCGAGCGAGACTTTAACCACCATGGGGAGACGGTGGATGAACGACGCGTGGAGGATCTGCGGCGTGGACGTGCAAACAGCACCCACCGAGCCTCTGTGAGCAGTAGGAAGAAGGAGGGTGGTGAAGATGGGTTGGGCCTGCATTGTTGCCAGCAAGCCCAAGTGCACACAACACTTTAGTCTTTTCTCTTTATTCTATTCTATTAAACAATTGTCTCAAATTTGCATTCAATTAAAAATAGCAAACGATTTTTGTTTGAGTTGAAACTTGGCACATAGTTAGTAGGCAGTGTTTTCAACTAGCACACCAAGTCTCAAATTATTTTGAAAAGTAATCCATTTGTTTAAAAAGAATTAGCTCAACTAATAGCTACTAGTTCACCTTTTTCTAGGTTAAGCGCATTTTAAAATAACCAATTTGATGCTGATTTCTTTAAGACAATTTGTTAGTGGATATTTGCAACACTAAGAACATTTTTATTTTGCCGTTTGAAGAAATATTATTTCTACTTTATTTTAAATTTGAGTTTGATTGGAATTTTGATCAAGTGACATTTGTCTTAGCAAAAATGGTGATGACATGGCATCACTAGGGTGAGGTTACTGTAGCATGACACCGTGGGTGTTACAAATCTCCACCACTACAATAAATATCGTCCCGAGATTTAAGAGGTGGAGTAAGTGAGAAAGTTCTGGTTACGAAATTCTAACGAATATCTTCAGTCTTGCTTGCTCTTCTCGAAGAGGTTGATCCTTCTCGTTGATGTCTTCATTTCTCTACCTCAGCTCATCATGATGAAGTCGGCATCCTTTCTTCAGGAACTCCAGCGTACTTACGAATAGAAAAGGGGCAACTCGGCAACAATAGAAGGCTATAAGGGGTAATAATCGGGGGTTATCACATGAGTGAACACATGGGTATCTCTCGAGTTGGTTAACTGAAACACGTCGTGAGCCAAGCAAGAAGGTACAATAAGAAGTTTCAAGCGGATACACAATCGTTCGATGTCTATAACAAAGTGTGAAAGGGGTTCGAAGCAATGGGAATAGTCTTGTGTTTGATACTAGAATAGATCACTAGGCAGGTGGCCCGTGAATTTCATACGAAGCCAAGCATGAGGAATAACCTTTAGGAGCTGGGTTGTACAGGAGAGTCAGGTTTCGATCCTGTGGAACTGTGGGTTATGGGCCCACCATGTGGGTTAAAAGTAGGAGGAGCGGTGACATCTTGCATGGTCATGATAGCAAGGCATGTCAGAGGGTAGCATGTCAGTTATGTCGGCAACAACGTCGGTACCAAGGGCCAGGGACGAAGAGAACCATTTTCCTGCTTGTTGAACGAGGCGGACCAATAGGCAAAGTTCTCATCCATCGGTGGCTACCGGAATGTCATCAACAATAGTAACAGGGTCTTGCTGACGGAATTGTACACCGAGGTGTTTACATAAGCAGGAGAATATTACTGCTTAGATCATATAGATCTCAATAAAGGTTAAAACAAACAATGGAAAGGAAAAATATGATTATCAGATTAAACAGAACAATGGAAAGGAAAATGTGCTTAAACACATATTTCAAGGGTATATCCTTCCCAAGGACAAGCAGAGCATGATATCGATGACAAGATATAATGTAGAAAACTCTTTAGGTAGGGGAGAGAAATTTCATGACATTACCCATACAATGGTGTTTGGATAATTGATAAAGAAAATTTAGCATTGTGCTTCAAAGGTTCTTATTGATGATAGGAGTACCACATACATGCTTCGAGATAGCATTGACATGGTCTTCAAACAAAGGCCAGACTTTGGATACATAAAGGATTCACCAGGAACAACTTATAAAGCAAGTCATACAATTTCCTCTTGGAAGAATGGATAACCTTGCCAAAAAGGAAGAACTATAACAATAGGTGCTCCGGCCAGGTGTGCTTGATATCATCTTATAGAGTCATATCAAGACCAATGATATAACTCTTGGGTATATGCTCCAACCATCATATCTGACCAAGATTCAGATATGGTTGTTGTCAGGATACCTCAGACTCAGGATGCCTGAGAAGAAAAGGTGCAACACAATTGACGAGACGACATTGTAAGATTCTCGGAAAATGTACTATGGAAGCGAGTTCCGAAACAAAAGTTCATCATTAAACCAAGGAGAGAATGGGGAGGTGGCTGATGAACTCAGCGACAATCCATCGAGATTTCCAAAAGATAGATTTCCACCATTATGTGAACAAGGAGATAACAATTGTCATATCAAATGTTATAATGATGTATGCTTGAGGAAAAACATACACAATTAAACATTGGTTGAGAGGAGCGCCCGAAGTGTGGACTTAGATAGCATGCTCAGTGTTAGAATGGTGATTCAATGACCAATAGTCTAAGAACGAACGGCCGGCCATTAACTTTAAAGCAATAGGGTGGCTAGAAGTTTTGAATCCACACATCATCGTTCAATTGTTGGTATCCCGATTACAAACAACACGGGGACCAAGAAATGATGGGAAATGGTGGGAAGTATTACTAGTATCAAGAATTTTTACTAGGTGATGAAATTCTCACTACATTCTTGACATAAAAGACAGTAATACTCCCAGGTAGAGAATAACATAAGCTAGATAGCAATGAGCTCCATAACATGAACAAGTTTGTGTTGGAGGAAGGCAATAATGTTGTCGATCATAACACAAATCATCGAGGGATAAGGATGGTACTTGTCATCATGAATTTGATTGATATTCCGGAAGGAGTCAAAATGTTGATGATGATCACGACAAATTTTGTCGAGAGGATCCACATAGAAGCAATCGAACAACGTCTGCATCAAGCAAAAGGAGTGTTGTAGCGAAACATTATTGGAACCACAGATACGTCTCCAACTCGGAATCAAGCTTGCTGTTTGAGGTGAAACAATATGACGAGGAAGAGCGGCGTAAGCTTAGCTCATCCTTAAAAAATATGCTCCGGGAAGAAGGACCAGGTAGCATAGCTAAAAATTTAGCACGCTAATGATATAGCCGGTCAGGCTAGGAACGACTTAAATGATTATTAACTCATAAGCCACAAAAATTTACTTAAAGTTACTGAACTAGAGTGCATAATCGATTCACTTATCGGTGTTCTCAATTGACGACAACCCAGAACCCAGGAAAATTGGAGTCGGTGAGAAGTAACAGTTGATGAAGAACCCATAAGAAGTTATGCAGTTCCATGATATTCTTGAGAACCAGAGTGTAATACCCGACGGTAGATCAAAGTAAAGGTTGGACAGGTGCAATGATCTGCAGAAGACAAGTACTTCAACTTGTCCGAGAAATGGAATCAAGAAGAAAATATGATTGGAACCACGATTGCAAAGGATCAATTCATAGATACCAAATGGTATTATATCAAGGGGATAGTTATTATTACAAGAAGCTTCCATGATAGGATATACATCGTATCCATGGGCGAGGTTCAAGGTCGACTCCCACTTCTTTAATGCATAACCTTCCATTCACCTCTCGTATTTCGAAAATGACATTAGTTGTTGAAAGTTTTTACCTGGTGCAATACCAGATAATTATGACCAGTGAAATCTTTTGGGTTCACACGGATTAGGAAAGGCTTAGGTTCAACCCATCAGGGCATCTTAGGAGCATATACCACAAATTTCAAGTATAAATAACACAAACTCGATAGTATAGCGTGCTTGAGAAAGCAGAGGATACAATTTACCAAAGGCATTGTGTATCCGAGGAAAGGCTCATAAGCTTATTGAAAATGAAGGACGATGTCGGACAAAATCCAACAAAGGATCTGGTGGTCCACAAGGGATCCAAGGTGAGCCTCCATACTCAACCAGAGGAAGAAAGAAGGCAAGAAGATCATATTATAAAAACAACTGACTAACTCAAAGCTCAAATGCAAAGGAATTATGAATTCCAAGACAAGGGATCAGAAGCAATGCTCTGATTAGGGATGGATAAGTGGGATAGCCTTAGGGTTACAATCGATGGCAACTTGATTGGTCGAGATCCAGCTCATGTTTGAAACGACGTCTGAGCCAAAAGGATGACTTCTAGGATCTGATTGAGGATTGCGAGCATTCGCAACATATTGAATCAACAGACTCAAAAATGATAATGACAAGGGATGCCAATAAAATTACGAGACTTATGGGTTTAACCATAGTGCAAGCCAGCAAGAATTTTAAGAGCAATAGGCTGCTCAGGATTTTCAGAAGATCGAATGGGATTTCGAGGACTTTTGTGAAACACATGAACAACTGGTAAGAAAAAAATCCTCGGTGTGTGTGTGTGTGTGTGTGTGTGTGTGAGGGTTAATTTGTAGGTGTATTCAGGTGACAAGGAACTACAAGGCAGTAGGCACAAGGATTCTCGGAACAACAACGAGTATTTCGGGGTATCTTGTAATAACAAGAGCAACTGGGGACTAAGGTAAGAATGGCAAGTGCATGTAGTTATCTATAGGGGTTGACGGTGGAAGGGAATTGCAAACGCAATGAGCACAAGTTCTTGGGATAACATCAGAGAGTATCTTTTGAATCTTCTGGTGCAGCAAGCGATCATCGGTAATAAGGGGCTCTCCGGAGGGAAGTAATTACGAGAACCTAGAGTTAGAGTTAGCAAATTCGTTTAACCCGAGTAGAAGAGAGTTCAGAGTCCCAGAGTAAAGATCGAGGAGTAAAAGATCCTAATACCACCCAAATGGGGACGTGGGCCCGTAAGACACACAACCATGTTAGTAAATAGTTTTGCAATGTCTAGACTCGACTTCGGCCAAGGAGTGTGGAAGGGGGGTTCCTATAGGCAGTCGGCTCTGATACCAACTTGTGACGCCCCCGATTCAATCGTACACTAATCATAAACGCAAACGTGTGCGATCAAGATCAGGGACTCACGGGAAGATATCACAACACAACTCTACAAATAAAAATAAGTCATACAAGCATCATATTACAAGCCAGGGGCCTCGAGGGCTCGAATACAAGAGCTCGATCATAGACGAGTCAGCGGAAGCAACAATATCTGAGTACAGACATAACTTAAACAAGTTTGCCTTAAGAAGGCTAGCACAAACTGGGATACAGATCGAAAGAGGCGCAGGCCTCCTGCCTGTGATCCTCCTAAACTGCTCCTGGTCGTCGTCACCGGCCTGCACGTAGTAGTAGTAGGCACCTCCCAAGTTGTAGCAGTCGTCATCGACAGTGGCGTCTGGCTCCTGGACTCCAACGTCTGGTCGCAACAATCGGGTATGGGAAGGGGGAAAAGGGGGAGCAAGGCAACTGTGAGTACTCATCCAAAGTACTAGCAAGCAAGGAACTACACTACATATGTATGCATTGGTATCAAATGGAAAATGGCTAACGTATGTGGACTGAACTACAGAATGCCAGAATAAGAGGGGGATAGCTAGTCCTAGTGAAGAATACGCTTCTGGTAACCTCCATCTTGCAGAAGAAGAAGAGAGTAGATGGTAAGTTCACCAAGTAACATCGCATAGCATAATCCTAACCGATGATCCTCCCCTCGTCGCCCTGTTAGAGAGCGATCACCGGGTTGTATTTGGCACTTGGAAGGGTGTGTTTTATTAAGTATCCGGTTCTAGTTATAAGGTCAAGGTACAACTCCAAGTCGTCTTGTTACCAAAGATCACGGCTATTCGAATAGATTAACTTCCCTGCAGGGGTGCACCACATTTCCTAACACGCTCGACCCCCTTTGTCCAGACACACTTTCCTGGGTCATGCCCGGCCTCGGAAGATCAACATGTCGCAACCCTACCTAGGCACAACAGAGAGGTCAGCACGCCGGTCTAAATCCTCTGGCGCAGGGGTCTGGGCCCATCGCCCATTGCACACCTGCATGTTGCGTACGCGGCTGGTGAGCAGACCTAGCCTCCCTTGTACAAGAGCAGGCGTTCCAGTCCAACCCGGCGCGCGCTGCTCAGTCGCTTACGTGACGAAGGCTTCGGCTGATACCACGACGTCGAGTGCCCATAACTATTCCCGCGTAGTTGGTTAGTGCGTATAGGCCAGTAGCCAGACTCAGATCAAATACCCAGATCTCGTTAAGCATGTTATTTTGAAGTAACCGTGAACACCGACCAGGGCCAGGCCCACCTCTCACCTAGGTGGTCTCCGCTTGCCCTGTCGCTCCACCTCAAAGTAATAGTCAGGGGCCGTCGGGAACCTAGGCCCACCACTACCTGGGTGGAACCACCTGCCCCTCCAACCCCCAACATCAGAATCACTTGCGGGTACTCAATGAGCCGACCCGACTTTAGTCACAACATTTATGTGTATAAAGTATATAATATATACCCGTGATCACCTCCCGAGTGATCACGGCCCGATAGTATAGCATGGCAGATGGACAAGAATGTAGGGCCACTGATGGAATACTAGCATCCTACACTAATCATTTAGAATTGCAGGTAAGGTAACAACATTAGTAGCAAGGGCAGGCTATGCCTCAGAATATGATTAACGGAAAGCAGTAACATGCTACACTACTCTAATGCAAGTAGTAGAGAGAAGAATAGGCGATATATGGTGATCAAGGGGGGCTTGCCTGGTTGCTCAGGAGAGAAGGAGGGGTCGTTAGTGACGTAGTCGAACTCAATCGGATCAACGCCGGTCTCGGGGTCTACCGGAGAAGAAGAGGGGGAAGAAATAGTTAATACGGAGCAAACAAAGCATCGCAAAATATAACAGGCAATAGCGGTGCCACGGGGTGATCTAACGCAGGGTTAGGTGATACCGGCGAAGGGGGAAAACATCCGGGAAAGTATTCCGGTGTTCGGTGTTTTCGGACAGACGGACCGGAGGGGGACGGTTGAAGGTTCGCTATGGTAGGAACGTGTGGCGGACGAACGGACCGCGTAATCGGATTCGTCTCGTCGTTCTGAGCAACTTTCATATATAAAGTTTTTCGATCCGAGCTACGTTTTATTTTCTATGATTTTTTGAAGCTTAAAACAGTTTTTGAAATTGTTATTATTTAAATTAATCCAAAAACAGAAATTATGACATCAGCCTGATGTCATCGTGACATCCGTAGTCAACTCTGCTGACCAGGGTCAAATTGACATGGGGGACCCACTAGTCATTGACTGCTCCTTAATTAGCAGAATTAATTAGACTAATTAGGTTGTTAATTAGGTAATCAAGCAAACTAATTAAGTTAATTAATTATTCTACTAATTAACTAATTAATTAGTTTTTTGTATTTGCCCTGGGGGTGGGGCCCCCGTCAGTGGCCCATAGGCCACTGGATCGGGCGCTGGGCTCGGGTTAAAAGGGGGCGTGGGCGCCTGATAGGGCGCTCCGGGGCGTCGACGAGGCGTGGAACGGTGGAAGTGGCCGGCCTTGGCGGGGCAGGGCGGCGGCCGGCGTGGAGCTCCGACGAGAGGCAGGGCAAGCACTGGGGCGGCGCCGGAGGGCGCGGGAAGCAGCGGTCGACGGCAGACGCGGGGAGCGACGATCGACGGCGGGCGCGGGGAGCGGCGGTCGTGCGTACCTAGGGCGCGCCCGGACGACCTGGTTCGTGGCCAGTAGGCAAAGCGGCGGTGGCAACAGCGGAGTACAGCGGCAGCGAATGGGCGCAGCGGTTCGCAGAGGAGTAGGGCGAGGCCATGCGCTGGGCGCTAACGGTGCGGGCGAGGCGCGAACGCACCGGGACGGAGTCGGGGCGTGCTCGGGTGAGCGCGGGGAACAGGGGATGCAGGGCGCGGCCGCGAGCGACAGGGGATGCGGGGCGGCCGGAGGCTCGCGGGTGCAGCGAGCAACGGTGAGGAGCGGGCAGCGAGCGAGGAACGCAGCGGCAGGCGGAGGTGCGGCTACAAGCAACTAGCAACAGAGGAAAGCGGGAGCGGCTACGAACGCAAGCGCGCATAGGAGCAGCGACGGTGGGAGACGGGGGGAGGAGGGTATGGGCACGGGTCCTCACTACCGTTGCCGAGACGTTGGGCGGCGAGGCTTGACGAGGCCGGCGGGGAGGAGATGGGGACGACACGACGGCGATGTGACGACGATGATGAGTTGCGGGCATCCACGGGCGCGGCGAGGCTTGAAGCGGCGTGTCGGTGAGGGGACGATGGTGATGTCCTCGGGCGGAGGCGGCATTCGGGTCGGCGTGTGTTCTATATCGGGCGCGAGGGCGAGAGGAGAGGGAGGGGGAATGATTTGCTAGGGTTCGTTCAGGGAATCGAGCGAGACTTTAACCACCATGGGGAGATGGTGGATGAACGGCGCGTGGAGGATCTGCGGCGTGGACGTGCGAACAACACCCACCGAGCCTCTGTGAGCAGTAGGAAGAAGGAGGGTGGTGAAGATGGGTTGGGCCTGCATTGTTGCCAGCAGGCCCAAGTGCACACAACACTTTACTCTTTTCTCTTTATTCTATTCTATTAAACAATTGTCTCAGATTTGCATTTAATTAAAAATAGCAAACGACTTTTGTTTGAGTTGAAACTTGGCACATAATTAGTAGGCAGTGTTTTCAACTAGCACACCAAGTCTCAAATTATTTTGAAAAGTAATCCATTTGTTTAAAAAGAATAGGCTCAACTAATAGCTACTGGTTCACCTTTTGCTAGGTTAAGGGCATTTTAAAATAACCAATTTGATGCTGATTTCTTTAAGACAATTTGTTAGTGAATATTTGCAACACTAAGAACATTTTTATTTTGTTGTTTGAAGAAATATTATTTCAACTTTATTTTAAATTTGAGTTTGATTGGAATTTTGATCAAGTGACATTTGGCTTAGCAAAAAGGGTGATGACATGGCATCACTAGGGTGAGGTTACTATAGCATGACACTGTGGGTGTTACATAGGACTAGCCAGCGTGAGCCAGCCGGCTGGTCGGGTCGCGGCACCTGGCCGGGGCGCGCTGGGAAGCCAGCCACGGCGAGCCGGATTGAGGGACGTTGCTAGCCTCGATGTTTTTGAAAAGGATCCAGCTTCCGTTGCCTGCCCGGGGTCCACCCCTTGACACACATCACAAACCTAATAATTTACATACAAACGCCAACATAACCCGGTATTTTTGTGTGTGTAAATACTAGTATGGTAATTTTCGCACAAAACACAGTGGTAACTTTCACACAATCACATAGGAAAAAGAAAAGGTTAAAACATACCCTACTATTTTTTGTGAATACTATGGCAATTTTGTGCATCACATACCTGATAACTTACATACAACACCTGTAATTTTGACCAATGAAAAAAGTTATTGAAACACACCCGATAACTTTTTGTTTAAATAGCAATTCTAATTTTTTAGGGATAAATAACATGATAATTTTATGCACCACAATCTGATAACCTATGCGCATTACTATGGGAACTTTGACCCACGAAAAAAGTTGTTTGAATGAAACGCTAGTAATTTACGTATTGCAGACCTGATAACTTATGTACAAAACATAGTGATAATTTTTACCGGAAGATAGATTTGACATTGGTTTCCACATTTTTTGGATTTGTTTAGGCTTTTCGGCGATGTGCGTTAACTGGGATGCCGACTTCGTCAATCTCAAGATAATGTGTCGCCCAAGTTTCTCGGAGGCGCTCACAAAGATAACACATACTCCCCCAAGTTTAGGCTTTTGGCCTAACTTGGTAGTCGATCAGAAGCCTGGATAGTAGTTGGCGTGGTAGCTCATGGAGGCTCTTGGTGCAGATGCCTCAGCCTGCCGTGCTGCCTCCACTGCTGCATTGTGAGCTCAGGCCTCGCTCTCACGAACAAAATATGTTCCCTTGTTGTGATAGTCAAAAAGGGCAGGCGCAGGCAAATATATGTGTGCACAACAGATGTTTGGTTAAATAACAGATTGTAAGTGAAGTTATGAATTTTTCCTTTAAGGATCTTATGATCTTTTAAGGTGTCAAAATCTAAATATTGCATGGGCAGGATAGGGTCAAAGGGCAAAGGTGCAATACCCAGCCCTCGTGCTAAACCCGTGGCATATATTCCACCATAGAAATAGCCACTGTTAGCGTTATGTTGAAGTCTGCATGCAACAATCGCTCCAAGGTTATAACTCCTTTCACCGGTGAGAGCAATACGTATGAGGCTCAAGTCTGGAGCACAAAGTGTACTATAGTCTTGCTTGCCTACTATACATTTCCCATTAAATAATGCAAAGTACTGAATTGCGAGAAAATGAATGCTCTTTATTCTGCCTTGTGTCACTCCCCTTGTCTCACCATAACAAAGACTAGTCAAGAATGATTGGAACTCAGCCCTTGGCGGTTCGTCAAGCGAACCCCAGAATGGGAATTTGCAGTGGTAAGCAAAAATTTCTAGTGAGATGGTAAATGGATTATCATAAAGCATAAACGACACCCTGGATTCACGGGGATGGAATTTAAATCCTTTGACAAACGATTCAGAAAGAATGTGGCATTGTTCGCACTTATCTGAAATGTAGGGACCGAGACCGGCATTGTGAACATATTGCTCAAATTCCTCTTTAATGCCCACACGCATCATATACTCGTCGCAAGGTCATAAGCATGTTTTGGTGGCGGCATCTCGTGTGGAACTTTCACTTGGTTCAACATATGACCGGCGAGTGGAGCTGTCACTAGAAGATGCTCCCGAGGATCGCCTCCTCGAAGAACTCCTTCCAAAAAGGTTCATCGTGTTCACGTACAATTTTCTAAAAAAATTGAGTGACAAAAATTTATCAACAAAACTTTATAAGATTGATAGCAACTACTCATAGGGATACATAGAGGCCATAGCAAGCATTCAAACTACTTAGAACTCTAAGAATTCAACATGCAAGCTCATCTATAGCAGCACCAAGAGTAGCTAATTATTCAAAATATAAACCACAAAAACAAAAACTAATTGGACAAACAGTGGAGTCACATACCAAGCAACAATCCCCCGAAACAGTTTTGGAAATGGAGCTTCGAGCAAAGAGATCGAAATCCGCGGGCTTGAGAGCAAGAACATGAGAGAGAGAGAGCTATGGGGAATTTTTTCTGGAGATAGGTGATGATGTGGTGTAAAGAGATAAGTGAGGGGGCCCACGTGGGGACCACAACCCACCAGGGCACGCCTGGGGGTCCGGGCGCGCCCAGGTGGGTTGTGCCCACCTGGTGCATCTCCCTCTGATATTATTTGCACCAGAAATTCAGAAATATTCAGAAAAAAATCGTATTAAATTTTCAAGGCATTCTGAGAACTTCTATTTTTGGGTCATTTTTTATTGCGCGGGAAATTCAGAAAACAGACAAAACATGCCATTTTATTTTATTTAACTAATAAAAATAGAAAACAAAAAGTAGGGATAGAAGTAGTGCTTACTAAATTCATCAACTTCATACCGCTCAAAAATGATCCATTAATAAGGTTGATCAAGTCTTATTAACAACCACTTTCGATTAGCATGAAACCGAACAACTTTCGTAAATCACTAAGTTACCTCAACGGGGATATGAATGTCCCCAACAATAAGCATTTCATATTTCTTTTTGACAGTAGTTAGAGGTATTTGAAAACTTCCAATAGTGATTGTCGAAGACTTTTCAACAACATTAATACCATTCACTTGGAATTATTTCTTCAGAAAGTGCACCGTATGCTCATTACCATAGATATGAAAAGTGACCTTGCTTTTATTACAATCAATAACAGCCCCTGCAGTATTCAAGAAGGGTCTACCAAGGATAATCGACATGTTGTCATCCTCGGGCATCTCAAGTATAACAAAGTCAGTCAAAGTAGTAACATTAGCAACAACAACGGGCACATCCTCACAAATACCGATAGGTATGGCAGTTAATTTGTCAGCCATTTGCAAAGATATTTCAGTAGGTGTGAGTTTATTCAAATTAACTCTTTTATATAAAGAGAAAGGCATAACACTAACTGTTGGGTAACGTAGTAATTTCAAAAAAAAAATCCTACGCACACACATGATCATGGTGTTGCATAGCAACGAGAGGGGAGAGTGTGTCCACGTACCCTCGTAGACCGAAAGCGGAAGCGTTAGCACAATGCGGTTGATGTAGTCGTACGTCTTCACGATCCGTCCGATCCAAGTGCCGAACTGTAGCGACCTGACCTCAAACAGTCAAGTATCTGTGTTTCAGTGTCATCCCTGGATCGGTAATGCTGACACACACAGTACTCGAAGGATTTATAACAGAGTAGCAATCACAAACTTATTACATCAAATGTCTCAAAAGAGAACTTATTACAATAATATGGCTTAAGGCCATCTAATGCGATAACAGCGGAAGGCTTGGAAGGTAAAGTGAGTCCATCAACTCCAACGGCATAGCTGAGCTGCATCGCAACGACCTAACGAACCTTACTCCTCATCTGAAAAGTCTGCAACATAATACGTTGCAGCCTGAGAATGGGTCGGCACATGGAATATGCTGGCAATGTAACACTGTAGAGCAAGAACAGAATAAAGCTATCACTACATGCATATTTGGCTGGTGGAAAGCTCTATGGTTAAAGTTTTTGCGAAAAGCCAATTTTCCCCTACAACAAAGGAGTAGATTTTAATTTAACTATCATGGTAGTTGAACAAATATTGAGAAGGTAACCCCAACTCAATCCCAATTAAAGTAATTAACAACCCAACAATATTAATTAAGAGTGATGAGATACATGTGATAACTCAAGTACTAGATACTCAAGATTGTCCATAACCGGGGACACGGCTAATCATGATTAGTTTGTACACTCTACAGAGGTTTGCGCACTTTTCCCCACAAGACTCGATCGCCTCCGTTGGAGTTCTCGCACTACATGGTGTTTGAGAAACGGATGTCCAAGACATAGTCTTTCAGAAACATTAACTCTCTACTCCGGGTAGACCATACCAAACCTACAAAACCCACTACCTGCTGATCTACCTCTTCAAGAGCTTCACGTAACTTACTCAACTATGCTAGAGCCCATAATAGCTTGTGGCTGCACACGGAAGTTTCTAGCATGAATCATCTCAGTTCCCTTTGAGCCTGGGTGGCGGTCCATAGGAAGATCACACGGGTAACCCGGGATTTCCAAAAAAACAGACAACACTGGGTTCCCCAGGTGCCTCAATCCACCCAGATGTTAATTTAAGTTGCCACCTTAAGTTGAACCATTGATTAATAACCTCATATCTGTCATGGATTTCACTCAAACCTGAACCACGTCTACGAGCATAGCATAGCAATATAAGCAACGCGTAGAAGTAACTCCCAAGGGTTTGATAGTAACAGGGCAATAGGTTCTACCTCAACAACTACTTCCCAACCCATAAGTTAATGACCTCCTAATCAATGCAATGTTTTAGGATTGGAACTAATGCATAAAAACGGGGTATGAAAAGAGTATGGTCAATGTGTTACTTGCCTTGCTAATGATCCGCAAAACCTAGGGATTCGTAGTAGCACGCTTCGCACTCCGGGTGTTCTATCGCAAACAAACAATAACATACATAAGCAACAAGCAAAGATGCACAAGCCAAACTCAAAAACGAGGGGTTGACCAGAAAGTTCAACTTAAGAACTCCGGTTTGCAAAAAGAATCAAATCAAACGGAGCAAGGAAACTCAACCGGTGAAAGAAAAAAGATCCGTTTACTAATCTGAACTAAGATCAAATTTTACTGTACCGAAATCTTGTTCAAGTTGATTAAACAAAAAGAGGGTCTCAAGAAGAAGATCTAGGCACTTGAATCGCCTGATTCCGACTAACGAGCGAAAAGATAAACAGAAACTAAGATCGGATCAGAAATCGCGATCTAAAATAATCGCGGATAAAATCTGATAAAAGAAAACTGACGAACAGACTAACGAACGAACATTCTTTAACTGTAACTAACGGACGAAAATCGTTCGCTAAGACGAACGCACGGACGAACATCCGCTAAAAAGAAAAACCGAAAAAAAAACGGCGAACCGAAAAAAACGGATGTAGGGGTTTCTAAAAAAACAAACGTTTTTTTTAAAACCCGGTGGTCTCGGATCCGACGCGGTACCTCCGGCGAGGCGGCGGGGCAACGGGGCGGCGGCCAGCAGCGGCGGCGGCAAGCGGCAACGACGGCAAGCGGTGGCGGCGG
>NC_041386.1:440250206-440258366 GCF_002162155.2 Triticum dicoccoides
CGGCGGCGGCTCGAGGCGCGGGCGGCGGGGCTGCGGTGGTGGTGGTTTGGGGCGGTGGGGCGGCGGCTTATAAAGAGGGGGCGGCTGCTTGGGGGAGACGGCAAGGTAGCGGCGGCGGAGAGGAGTCCGGCTCGGACTCCAAGTCCGGGTCGGCGGCGGCGGCGCGCGGGGGGAGGCGATGGTGGCTGGGCCGGCGGCCTGGCTGGGTTCGGCCCAGTCGGGCGCGGGATTTTTTTTAAATAATAATTTCGCCGACAGAAATAAAATCCTAGAAAATAAAATAAAAAATCTAAAAATGCTAAAACAAATTTTCACCGTCTAAATAAAATATTTAGAACGAGATGAACATTTTCTTGGCCCTAAAATGCAATTTTGAAAATATGCAATTTTTTCTAATGCAAATAAAATCAAATAAATGATTTTAATATTTTTCCTCCAATATTTCAATTATTTTGGAGAAGTCATATTATCTCCTCTCATATCTTTTAATATGAAATATTTTTCAGAGAGAAAAATAATTAAAATCAAAATCATCGTTTCATTATTTGATAAAAAAACAAATATGAAAACCGGGAAATCCCCAACTCTCTCTGAGGGTCCTTGAGTTGCTTAGGATTTTTGAGGATTGCAGAGCGGAAATGCAATAAAATATGATATGCATGGATGACCTATGTATAACATACCAAATTGAAAATTTGGGATGTTACAAACCTACCCCCCTTAAGATGAATCTCGCCCTCGAGATTCGGGTTGGCTAGAAAATAGATGTGGGTGGTCTCTGAGTAGATCATCCTCTCGTTCCCAGGTGGCTTCATCCTCGGTATGGTGGCTCCACTGAACTTTGCAAAACTTGATAACCTTGTTGCGGGTGACTCGGCTGGCAATCTCAAGAATCTTAACTGGCTTCTCCTCATAAGTCAAATCACTGTCCAACTGAATCGCCTCCAAGGGTACTATATCTCTCAACGGTATATCGGCCATCTCAGCATGACACTTCTTCAATTGTGAAACGTGGAACACATCGTGAACTCCTGACAATCCCTCAGGTAATTCCAACTTGTAGGCAACTTCTCCCATCCGTTCCAAAACACGATACGGTCCTACAAATCTCGGGGCTAACTTTCCCTTAACTCCAAAATGCTCCACTCCTCGCAAGGGTGATACTCGCAGATATGCTCTATCTCCAATTTCATAGGTTACCTCCTTGCGTTTCGAGTCTGCGTAACTCTTGTGCCTGGATTGAGCAATCTTCAGTCTATCACGAATCAATTTAACCTTCTCTTCAGACTCCTTGATCAAATCTGGTCCAAACAACGGTCGATCTCCTATCTCATCCCACATCAACGGTGTTCTACATCTGCGTCCATACAGAGCTTCAAATGGTGCCATCTTCAAACTGGCTTGGTAGCTATTGTTGTTTGAAAACTCTACGTAAGGCAAATTGTCATCCCAGCTAGATCCATAATCTAGCGCACAGGCTCTCAACATGTCCTCCAAAATCTGATTGACTCTCTCAGTCTGTCCATCCGTCTGCGGGTGAAACATTGTACTGAACTCCAACCTTGTTCCCAAAGTTTGGTGTAACTGATGCCAAAACTTTGAAGTAAACTGTGTTCCTCGATCTGATACGATGGTCCTCGGAACTCCATGCAGACATACGATCCTGGACATATATATCTTGGCCAACTTCGCGCTTGTATACGTGGTTTTCACTGGCATAAAGTGAGCCACTTTGGTCAAGCGATCAACTACTACCCATATAGAATCATATCCTGCTTTGGTTCTGGGAAATCCAGTGATAAAATCCATGCCAAGTTTATCCCACTTCCATTCGAGTATCGGCATAGGCTGTAATAGTCCTGCTGGCTTCTGATGCTCTGCCTTTACTCTTTGGCAAACATCACATACGGCTACATACTTGGCAATATCCTTCTTCATACCAGTCCACCAGAAACGTTCCTTCAAATCTAAATACATCTTAGTGTTTCTGGGGTGTATCAAGTATGGTGAGTCATGAGCCTCCTGAAGTATTAACTTCCTGATCTCTGGGTTATTGGGCACATAAACTCGGTCCTCAAACCATAAGGTATCGTGCTCATCCTCACGAAAACCTTTGGCCTTTCCTTTGCTCATCTTCTCTTTTATCTCGGCAATCTCTTTGTCATCCTTCTGAGCTTCTCGAATCTTGCCCAACAATGTAGACTGAACCTCCATTGTTGCAACGAAACCTCTTGGAACAATCTCCAATCGAAGTTCCATGATATCCTCTGCTAACTCCTTCGGCAGTCCCTTACTTTCAAGGATATTAGCATAACTCTTCCAGCTCAAAGTGTCTGCTATGAAATTGGCCTTTCCTGGATGATAGTGTAGCTTCATGTCATAATCCTTTATAAGCTCCAACCATCTCCTCTGCCTAAGGTTCAGCTCCTTCTGTGTGAAAATGTACTTCAAACTCTTATGATCCGTGTACACATCACAACGGTTTCCAATAAGGTAATGTCTCCAAGTCTTCAATGCATGCACTACAACGGCTAGCTCAAAATCATGTGTGGTGTAGTTCAACTCATGGGGTTTTAGTTGTCGTGAGGCATACGAAACAACTCTTCCATCCTGCATAAGCACACATCCAAGTCCTAAGCGAGAGGCATCGCAATACACTTGGAAATCCTTATGTATATCTGGCAGTGTTAGCACTGGGGCTGTAGTCAAACGTTTCTTCAACTCCTGGAAACTTGCCTCGCAATCTTCTGTCCATTTAAACTTAGTATCCTTCTTCAATAGTTCAGTCATTGGCTTCGCAATCTTGGAAAAATTCTCAATGAATCTCCGGTAGTATCCTGCGAGTCCAAGGAAGCTGTGGATCTCGCTAACTGAAGTGGGTGCCAACCATTCAGTGACTGACTGAACATTGCTGGGGTCTACTGCTATACCTTCTCCTGATATAACATGTCCAAGGAATCCGACTTCCTTCAACCAAAATTCGCATTTGCTGAACTTAGCATACAACTGATGTTCCCTGAGTTTCTCGAGAACTTAACGCAAATGCTCCTTGTGCTCCTTTTCATTTCGAGTATACCATAATATCATCTATAAACACCACAACAAACTTGTCCAAATACTCCATGAACACCTTGTTCATCATGCTCATGAAATAGGCAGGGGCGTTAGTCAGTCCAAACGACATGACCGTATATTCATATAGTCCATACCGCATGGTGAACGCCGTCTTTGGTATATCCTTCTCTCGAATCTTCAACTGATGGTATCCCGATCATAAATCAATCTTCGAAAACACTTTAGCTCCTTGCAGCAGATCAAACAGATCATTGATCATCGGCAGTGGGTACTTACTCTTGATCATCACTTCGTTCAAAGCCCGATAATCAACAACCATCCTTAGGGATTTATCCTTCTTCTCCACCAAAAGTACTAGGGATCCCCAAGGTGACGAGCTTCTTCGAATGTAACCTTTCTCTAGTAACTCCTTGATCTGTTTCTTAATTTCCTCTAGATCATTTGCGGGCATCCGGTAGGGTCTCTTGGATATTGGCCCTATACCTGGCAATAGCTCTATCAGAAACTCAATGTCTCTATCCGGTGGCATGCCTGGTAACTCCTCTAGAAAAACATCCGGAAAATCCTTCACTACAGGTACTTCCTCCTGAACAACTCCCGTGAGGCATTCACTTAACTCCTCCTAGGCACATGCCTAGATACATACTTAATTATTTTTTCCTCCGGCGTGGTGAGATAAATTGACTTACTAGCACAGTCAATGCTTCCTCCATACTTTGACATCCAGTCCATACCTAATATCACATCCAATCCTTGTGACTCCAAGATAATTAGGTCGGACGGAAAAACATGTGTACCAATGGTTAGGGGTATCTGGTTGCACCATCGGCTAGCCATGTACTCTGCTCCAGGTGAACTCACTAGGAGAGGGGTCCTAAGGGTTTGGGTTGGTAGTTTAAACTTATCCACAAATCCCCTTGATATGTATGAATGCGATGCACCAGTATCGAAAAGAACAAGAGCGGTAAATGACTTAACCAAAAACTTACCTATTACCGCGTCCGGCTGCTCTTCAACCTCCTCCATGTTAACGTGGTTCACTTGTCCTTTGTTGAATGGATTAAGCTTCTTCCCAACGCTCCCATTTTTGTTTCCATTCCTTCCTTCAGGGCAATCATTGGCATAGTGCCCTGTCTTCCCGCACTTAAAGCAAGTAACTTGACTTAGGTCTCTTTTGGCGGGTGTGGCTGGGTTGGAGCGGTTCTGATTGTTGTTAGGTCCGTTCTCATTTCCATTCTTAGCACCATTGCAATTATGCAATCCTCCTCCAGTGTGGTTGTGACCTCCATGGTTATGAACAAGTCCTCCCGAGTTCGGGGTTAGGCGAGGTTTCTGCTGAGCTCCTGAGTTATACTTCCCTTGTCCGTACCTCCTCTTACGGCTCTCAATCTGTTGCTGCTTCCCTTCAATCATAAGAGCCTTATCTACCAACTCCTGGTAGTTGTTGAAGGTTGCTACCATCAACTTCATGCTCATCTCATCATTCAGCCCTTCCATAAACTTCTCTTGCTTCGCGGCGTCTATGGCCACATCATCAGGGGCATAGCGAGATAACTTGCTAAACTCATCCACGTACTGAGCCACAGTACGGTTCCCCTGGCGTAAGTTGCGGAACTCCCGCTTCTTCATCTGCATAGCTCCAGTTGAGACATAGGCTGTGCGGAAAGCTTGCTGAAACTGGTCCCAAGTGACATTGGCTACAGGAAAAGTGGCCGTGTAATTCTCCCACCATGAGGCTGCTGGTCCATCCAACTGGTGTGCGGCAAAACGCACCTTCTCAGCATCGGTCCATCCCGCAGTGGTTAACTCCCTTCCAATCTTGCGGAGCCAATCATCTGCAACTATAGGCTCGGTGCTGCTGGAAAACACCGGCGGTTATAGCCTTAGAAAGCGGGCTAGGTTGTCCACTGGTGGCGGGTTGTTGTTGTTGTTGTTGTTGTTGTTGTTGCCCTGGTTCTGAACTAGCAATTGCATCAAAGTATTCTGCTGCTGGATCAACTGGGTGAGCTCCAGTGGGAAAACAAAACCGGGTCACGTCTCGGAGGCATCTGATGGGTTTAGATGGAAGAGATCAAAATAGAAAAGGGGGTCTAATGAGAAGGCACTACCCATATGCACATGAGACAAACACAATCATTTCTCTCAATCAATCAAGCAAGGGCATACAAGCGGTCTAGAACTATCGCAAAAGTGTTCAACTACTACTAAATACATGGGGGAATACTACTAATATATGGTGGTCATCTAGAAATTTTGATCGGTGGAAGACTCCATGATGTCAGTTCCAGCTTCGTCTTCAAAGTCATCCTTACTAGGATCGGAATCAGTGTCGTCGATGATGATGTAGTTATCCGGGCAAGTGGAATCGTCGTCTTCTACTCCCGGTGCTGGTCCTCCCATGAATACTCTGATCTTCTTAACTAGGTCGTCATTCTTCTCTAGTAGTGTCTTGATTTCCTCCTCATATCCATCACGTGTAAACTTGAGTTCTTCCTCCAACTCGATGATCCTAGTCTTCGCCTTCTTCGAGTCCATCATGTCTGCGCACATCTGGTTCTCCTGACGTCGAATGTGCTGGTTTAACTCCTGGATGTAAGCTGCAACGGATCTATCCTTCTTGGTGCTGGTTAATTCCCATTACTCGTCTCGGAGCCCACATATTTGGTAGATAGTGTCCTTGAGTTCCCTGTTGTAGACTTCTCCAATGCGTCCCATGGTAATGTGAGCTGCCATACTCTTTCCTAAACTCCAGGTTGGTGCATCGAAGGAAAACTCTATGGGTTTAGTGACTGGCGTGAAGGTCCTTCCTGGAACTTGTACTTGAATCATCCAGCGCTCCTCCTCTGGTAAGGTGGCATTGTACGTCCCGGTGAAGCTTGGTATTCCAATGTTCAAGTACCTAGTGACTTCCTTCAGGTGGCGTCCAAATGGTGTGTCTTCATCCGGTTGTGCAAACTTGTTCCTTGCATCCGCCATCCTAAAGAGTAGAAAATGGAGAGGAGTCAGAAATGAGAAGAGAAGTGTGACCTATGGTTTAGCTTAGTGGTCGTGTCCTACACTCAGCGTGTGCTCTGGTACCATCTTGTAGCGACCTGACCACAAACAGTCAAGTCTCTGTGTTTCAGTGTCATCCCTGGATCGGTAATGCTGACACACACAGTACTCGAAGGATTTATAACAGAGTAGCAATCACACACTTATTACATCGAATGTCTCAAAAGAGAACTTATTACAATAATATGGCTTAAGGCCATCTAATGCGATAAAAGCGGAAGGCTTGGAAGATAAAGTGAGTCCATCAACTCCAACGGCATAGCTGAGCTGCACGGCAACGACCTAACGAACCTTACTCCTCATCTGAAAAGTCTACAACATAATACATTGCAGCCCGAGAACGGGTCAGCACATGGAATATGCTGGCAATGTAACACAGTAGAGCAAGAACAAAATAAAGCTATCACTACATGCATATTTGGCTAGTGGAAAGCTCTATGGTTAAAGTTTTTGCGAAAAGCCATTTTTTCCCTACAACAAAGGAATATATTTTAATTTAACTATCATGGTAGTTGAACAAATATTGAGAAGGTAACCCAAACTCAATCCCAATTAAAGTAATTAACAACCCAACAATATTTAATTAAGAGTGATGAGATACATGTGATAACTCAAGTACTAGATACTCAAGATTGTCCATAACCGGGGACATGGCTAATCATGATTAGTTTGTACACTCCATAGAGGTTTGCGCACTTTCCCCACAAGACTCGATCGCCTCCGTTGGAGTTCTCGCACTACATGGTGTTTGAGAAATGGATGTCCGAGACACAGTCTTTCAGAAACATTAACTCTCTACTCTGGGTAGACCATACCAAACCTACAAAATCCACTACCTGCTGATCTACCTCTTCAAGAGCTTCACGTAACTTACTCAACTATGCTAGAGCCCATAATAGCTTGTGGCTGCACACGGAAGTTTCTAGCATGAATCATCTCAGTTCCCTTTGAGCCTGGGTGGCGGTCCATAGGAAGATCACACGGGTACCCCGGGATTTCCAAAAAAACAGACAACACTGGGTTCCCCAGGTGCCTCAATCCACCCAGATGTTAATTTAAGTTGCCACCTTAAGTTGAACCATTGATTAATAACCTCACATCTGTCATGGATTTCACTCAGACCCGAACCACGTCTACGAGCATAGCATAGCAATATAAGCAATGCGTAGAAGTAACTCCCAAGGGTTTGATAGTAACAGGGCAATAGGTTCTACCTCAACAACTACTTCCCAACCCACAAGTTAATGACATCATAATCAATGCAATGTTTTAGGATTGGAACTAATGCATAAAAACTGGGTATGAAAATAGTATGGTCAATGTGTTACTTGCCTTGCTGACGATCCGCAAAACCTAGGGATTCGTAGTAGCACGCTTCGCACTCCGGGTGTTCTATCGCAAACAAACAATAACATACATAAGCAACAATCAAAGATGCACAAGACAAACTCAAAAACGAGGGGTTGACCAGAAAGTTCAACTTAGGAACTCCGGTTTGCAAAAAGAATCAAATCGAACGGAGCAACGAAACTCAAACGGCGAAAGAAACAAGATCCATTTACTAATATGAACTAAGGTCAAATTTTACTGTACCAAAATCTTGTTCAAGTTGATTAAATAGAAAGAGGGTCTCGAGATGAAGATCTAGGCGCTTGAATCGCCTGATTACGACTAACGAGCGAAAAGATAAACAGAAACTAAGATAGGATCAGAAATCGTGGTCGAAAATAATCACGGATAAAATCCGATAAAAGAAAACTGATGAACGGACGAACGGACGAACGTTCGTTAACTATAACTAACGGGCGAAAATCGTTCGCTAAGACGAACGTACGGACGAACGTTCGCTAAAAAGAAAAACCGAAAAAAAAACGGCGAACCGAAAAAAACGGATCTAGGGGTTTCTAAAAAAACCGAACGTTTTTTTTTAAAACGGCGGTCTCGGATCCGGCGCGGTACCTCCGGCGAGGGGCTCCGGCGAGGTGGCGGGGCAACGGGGCGGCGGCTCGCGGGCGGCGGCTAGCGGCGGCG
>NC_041386.1:440258878-440306691 GCF_002162155.2 Triticum dicoccoides
CAAGGTAGCGGCGGCAGAGAGGAGTCCGGCTCGGACTCCAAGTCTGGGTCGGCGGCGGCGCGCGCGCGCGGGGTCGGTGGCGGCTGGGCCGGCGGCCTGGCTGGGTTCGGCCCAATCGGGCGCGGGAGTTTTTTTTTAAATAATTTCGCCGACAGAAATAAAATCCTAAAAAATAAAATAAAAAATCTAAAAATGCCAAAACAAATTTTCACCGTCTAAATAAAATATTTAGAACGAGATGAACATTTTCTTGGCCCTAAAATGCAATTTTGAAAACGTGCAATTTTTTGTAATGCAAATAAAATCCAAATAAAATCAAATAAAACATTTAATAAATGATTTTAATATTTTTCCTCCAATATTTCAATTATTTTGGAGAAGTCATATTACCTCCTCTCATATCTTTTAATATGAAATATTTTTCGGAGAGAAAAATAATTAAAATCAAAATCCTCGTTTCATTATTTGATAAAAAAATCAAATATGAAAACCGGGAAATCCCCAACTCTCTCCGAGGGTCCTTGAGTTGCTTAGGATTTCGAGTATTACAGAGCGGAAATGCAATAAAATATGATATGCATGGATGACCTATGTATAACATACCAAATTGAAAATTTGGGATGTTACACGAATGCACGGCACCTCCGAGTTCAGCACACGTTCAGCTCGATGACGTCCCACGAACTCCGATCTAGCAGAGCTTCATGAGAGATTTTCGTCAGCACGACGGCGTGATGACGGTGATGATGATGCTACCGACGCAGGGCTTCGCCTAAGCACCACTACGATATGCTCGAGGTGGATTATGGTGAAGGGGGCACCGCACACGGCTGGGAGAGATCAACAGATCAACTTGTGTGTCCTAGGGTGCCTCCTTGCCCCCGTAGGGCGCGCCAGGAGGAGGAGTCCTCCTCCTAGTAGGAGTAGGACTCCCCTTTCCTACTCCTACTAGGAGGAGGAAAGGAAGGAGGAGAGGGAGAAGGAAGGAGAGGGAGGAAAAGGAGGAAAGGGGGGCCGCCCCCTAGTCCAATTTGGTTTGGGCTAGGGGGGCGCGCGCCCTGCCTCCTCTCTTCCACCACTTGGCCCATGAGGCCCATTACTTCTTCCTCGTATTCCCATAACTCCCCGGTACCCCGAAAAATACCCGAATCACTCGGAACCTTTCTTATGTCCGAATATAGTCGTCCAATATATCGATCTTTACGTCTCAACCATTTCGAGACTCCTCGTCATGTCCCCAATCTCATCCGGGACTCCGAACTACCTTTGGTACATCAAATCACATAAACTCATAATACCGATTGTCACCAAACGTTAAGCGTGCGGACCCTACGGGTTAGAGAACTATGTAGACATGACCGAGACACGTCTCTGGTTAATGACTAATAGTGGAACCTGGATGCTCATATTGGCCGCCACATATTGTACGAAGATCTTTATCGGTCAAACCGCATAACAACATACGTTGTTCCCTTTGTCATTGGTATGTTACTTGCCCGAAATTCGACCGTTGGTATCTCAATACCTAGTTCAATCTCGTTACTGGCAAGTCTCTTTACTCATTCTGTAATGCAACATCCCGCAACTAACTCATTAGTCACATTGCTTGCAAGGCTTATAGTGATGTGCATTACCGAGAGGGCCCAGAGATACCTCTCCAACAATCGGAGTGACAAATCCTATTCTTGATCTATGCCAACTCCACGAACACCATCCGAGACACCTATAGAGCACCTTTATAATCACACAATTACATTATGATGTTTGGTAGCACACAAATTGTTCCTCCGGTGATCGGGAGTTGCATAATCTCATAGTCATAGGAACATGTATAAGTCATGAAAAAAGTGTAGGATCGAAAGTATGTCTAGAGGGGGGTGATTAGACTACTTGACCAAATAAAAACTTAACCTTTTCCCAATTTTAGTTCTTGGCAGATTTTAGCTAATTTAGGACAAGTCAAGCAATCATCACATGATTCAAGCAAGCATGCAAAGAGTATATAGGCAGCGGAAAGTAAAGCATGCAACTTGCAAGAATGTAAAGGGAAGGGTTTGGAGAATTCAAACGCAATTGGAGACACGGATGTTTTTCCCGTGGTTCGGATAGGTGGTGCTATCCTACATCCACGTTGATGGAGACTTCAACCCACGAAGGGTAACGGTTGTGCGAGTCCACACAGGGCTCCACCCAAGGGTAACGGTTGCGCGAGTCCACACAGGGCTCCACCCACGAAGGGTCCACGAAGAAGCAACCACCCACAAAGGGTCCACGAAGAAGCAACCTTGTCTATCCCACCAAGGCCATCGCCCACACAGGACTTGCCTCACTCGCGGTAGATCTTCACGAAGTAGGCGATCTCCTTGCCCTTACAAACTCCTTGGTTCAACTCCACAATCTTGTCGGAGGCTCCCAAGTGACACCTAGCCAATCTAGGAGACACCACTCTCCAAGAAGTAACAAATGGTGTGTAGGTAATGAACTCCTTGCTCTTGTGCTTCAAATGATAGTCCCCCCAACACTCAACTCTCTCTCATAGGATTTGGATTTGGTGGAAAGAAGATTTGAGTGGAAAGCAACTTGGGAAGGCTAGAGATCAAGATTCATATGGTAGGAATGGAATGTCTTGGTCTCAACACATGAGTAGGTGGTTCTCTCTCAGAACATATGAGTTGGAATGGTGTATGTGTTCTGATTGCTCTCTCCACGAATGAAGAGGAGGTGGAGGGGTATATATAGCCTCCACACAAAATCCAACCGTTACACAGTTTTCCAATCTCAGTGGGACCGAATAGATAAACTCGGTCGGACCGAAAATGTAAACCTAGTGACCGTTAGAGATTTTCGGTGGGACTGACATGCAACTCGGTAGGACCGATATGGTTAGGGTTTAGGCATAACGTAATCTCGGTGAGACCGATTACACAAACTCGGTGAGACCGAATTTGGTAATTAGCTAACCAGAGAGTTGGTCAGGCAAACTCGGTGGGACCGATTTGCTCTTTCGGTGAGACCGAGTGGAACTCGGTGAGACCAAAAAGATACAAAGGGGAAACACTGAGTTTACATTGCAATCTCGGTGGGACCGATTCGCTCTTTCGGTGAGACCGAAAAGTTACGAAAGGGAAACAGAGAGTTTGCAATCCCATCTCGGTGAGACCGAGATCCCTATCGGTAGAACCGAAATGCTAGGGTTTGGCAGTGGCAAATGACAAGTGAAACTCGGTGGCGCCGGATAGGAAGAATCGGTAGGACCGAGTTTGGCTTAGGGTTTAGGTCATATGTGGATATGGGAAAGTAGTTGAGGGTTTTTGGAGCATATCATTAAGCACATGAAGCAAGAGGCTCATTAAGCAACACCTCATCCCTCCTTGATAGTATTGGCTTTTCCTATGGACTCAATGTGATCTTGGATCACTAAAATATAAAATGAAGAGTCTTGAGCTTTTGAGCTTGAGCCAATCCTTTGTCCTTAGCATTTTGAGGGTTCCACTTTCACATCCATGCCATGCCAATCATTGAGCTTTCCTGAAATAATCATCTTGGAATAGCATTAGCTCAATGAGCTATATGTTGTTATGAATTACCAAAACCACCTAGGGATAGTTGCACTTTCAATCTCCCCCTTTTTGGTAATTGATGACAACATATAGATCAAAGCTTCGACAAATGATAATAAGCATGAAATATATCGTCGCTTTGAGAAGTATATGATAAGTAAGAGCTCCCCCTAAATTTGTGCATATTTAAAATTTGCTTTGGACTGCAAATGCACAAGGAGTTAGAGTCATGGGTTACTCTTCCATGTCACATACATCTTGGTGGAGCGCTTAAAATGATAAGAATGAAATACATGCACTCATCACCAAGAATAGTGAATGATCACATAAGATAGATAAGATAATAGCATTCATCAAGCATTAAGTGTAGCTTATGATCAAACACATGATCATCAATGTCTCACAAGCATAGTATCTCAAGCACTCAAAAGCAAACAAGTTTGAAAAACCACCAAATAAAGCAAGAGAGAAAAGCAACACTCTCTCTCTCTCGAAGCCTATGATCTATACATCTTCTCCCCCTTTGGCAACAAGTTACCAAAAAGTTCCTAGAAAATGCATAGCACTAGATCGACGCTCAGGCTTGATCTTCTGGTGGTGGTGGAGTCTGGATCACTCCAAGGACGAAGGCTTCGGTAGACGCTGAAGTAGACGCTGGAGTTGAAGCTGAAGTAGATGCTGGAGCTGGTGGAACTGAGGCTGTGGCTGGTGCTGAGGTGGTGGCTCTTGTGTCAGCAACTAGCACGGCAGATGACCTCGGGCCTCATGGCACTCTGGCAAAGGCATGAGTGGTATTCCTGCCTCTCCTCTCCTGCAAGTCCTCCTGGAGCTGCTCCACTGCAGACTGAACTTCCGTTACTTTGACATCCAAGTCATAGAACTTCTGTTCCATGATTCTCTCTAGGCTTGCCTGGTTTTGAGTTAGGGTGGCTAGTCCTTTCTCAATCCGCAGGGTGGATGCAATGAGGTAACCAAGCTGCTCTTGTTTGGTCTTCAAGAAGTACTCAGATGCCTCCTCTTGAGCTGGCATCTTGGCAGCTTTCTCCTTCCTTGCCTTCTCCTTCTTGGCAAATGCTTGGGCAGATGACGGTTCATTTTCAGTCATGACAACTTCATTGTCCTCAAAATCTGGACGGATGGGCAGGTGTTCCTTGTCCAATAAATATATGTCCGTGCCCATCTTGGAGTTGATGAGCTCCTGAATCTGAGGGGCATATCCGCAACTTCTCTTCTGATCTGCTGCAGTCCTTTTGATAGTTTCCACTATGAGGCTCATCACCTTGAACTTCTGAGGCACATCAAACACATGTAGCAAGTTGATAGCATGGCCTCTGATCATCTTGTGATCTCCAGACTTGGGCAGTAAGGTGTGCCTTAGTATCCAATTGATCGTAGGCAGACCTGACACAAGATAATGCACTGAGCCAAACTTGAAAGTATCAAGTGCTTCATTTGGGATCTCCTTATACATATTGGACATTGAGTTGTGGTCCATCTTCTTCTTGGCATATATGTCCATGCCATCATCATGCTCCTCTGGGGCATTAATTAACTTTGCCTATTCCTCAACAGTGGATTGGTACCTCGTACCCTCAGACATCCATGTGATCCTCCCATCTGGATAAAAATGTGCTGTGGAGTAGAATTGCATGATCAGCTCCTCGTTCCACTTTGTGAGCTTCTGCCCAACAAAGTCAGCAACTCCACAAGCACTAAAGTTGTCAAATACTCCAGGGTAGTGCTCTTCGTTGTCCTTGATATATTGCCAATCAACCCATCACATATCACAAACAATGGGCTTCTTATCTAGCAGCACTGTCTCATAAAAATCCTGCATCTCCTTGGTGTGAAATCTGTAGTCCATGGCAGTCCTTCTCCTTGAAGCATACGGATCTGCTTCTCTCCACTTCCTCAGCCCTGAATCTCTCCTGAGCTTCATATCCTCAGCCACAGGATGAGCATCGTTGTGGTCTGGGATCTTGGGCTTTAGCTTTCTCAGGACATTCTCTTCCTCTTCTTCAGCAACAGTCTCAGGCACTGGGGCCTTGTTCTTCTCAGCTGTAGGAATGCTCCTTGTATTCCTCTTGGGTGCAGACTTGGGCTTGGAGGCAGCTTTGGCTTAGATGCAGTAGCCCCTGATCTTATGGCATCACCCATCAGCTTGGGTGCCTTGGGTGCTGGTGCAGCTACCTCTTCTTCCTCTTCCTCTTCCATGATGGAAGCCTTTCCTAGTACTCTGGCCACGGTCTTCTTGACCCTTTCCTTTCTTTTCTTTCCCTCAGCAGCAATTGGCTCTTTGGGAGTGGGCTTCTCAGTTGAGGCTCTTGCCTTTAACATGGGCTGCCTGCCTGCTGGCCTTTTGATTTTCAGCCCTGGCTTTGTGCCTTGCGCTGGCTCAACTCTCTTGGAAGTGGCCTCTTCCTCTGCCACATAGTCCTCATCTTCGGAATCTGAAGTCCTCTTCTTCCTCTGTCTCGTGGCAGCCTTTGGCAAGTTGCTAGGGGTGCTCCTGCTGCCCTCATCTGAAGAACTTGAGGGACTAGTGCCCTCACTCATGTGCACCTGCTGCTCTGACATGTTTTGGCTATCACTTTGATCAGACATGCTGCAAACTGACTGCTGACCCTGTGAACAGATTATAGATGAGGTAGAAAAGATGAGCATCACAAAATGCAGATATTTTTGCAAAAGAATGATTCAAAAACTTAGTTTTAGTTTCCCACTGAAATCATCTCGGATCTACCGATTTTCAAACTCGGTGATACCGAAGCAGTTTTGGAACCTAAACTAGTGAACTCGGTAGGACCGAGTCACAGTTCGGTGGCACCGAGACTGCTAGGGTGTCACTGAGTTCCAGAATCGGTCACACCGATAAGTAATTCTCGGTCAGACCGAGTCTCACTTGTGCAATGGCATAAGCCAAATCGGTGGGACCGAGTTTTTCAACTCGGTGGGTCCGAGATGGTTTCGGCGGAGACCTAAACCTAGAATTTTCGAATCAAACCTAATCTATGAGCGTTTTGACTGGATAGGAGTGTTTCAATCATGGCAAGAAACATGAAGATCACAATGTGCTAGGAATCAGATTGGAGAATAGCACAAAGATCAAGTCCATACCCTAGTTCGGCGGGGACTTGCTACGGCGGCAACGGCGGGGCAGAATTCCCGTTGACGGTGACGGAGACCAGCTACTGGAGGCGGCTGGCGGCGAGAAGACGATCCGGAGACCACGAAGGCAGAGCAGGCTATCACGCGGGCGAAGGGGTTCGGAGAAATTTCCAAAATTTTGCCCGTGACTATATATAGCCCGACCCTGTCGGTGTGACCAAGTGGAACAACTCGGTGGCACCGAGATTCATAACTGCAAGCAGTTACTGAAACTCGGTGTGACCGAAAGGTTCAAATCGGTTGCACCGAGATCGAAAACCTAGATCAACTTAATGATCTCGGTAGGGCCGAGAGTGGAGTATCGGTCAGACCGAGAATCATAAAGAGGTTTTGGAAGTTTAAGTCTATGATGAATCGGGGACTCCGAGCGCTCCTCACACAGAGTGGTTCGAATTTGACTTGATCAAATTTTGTGATGCAGCATGAATAGAGTTTGAGACGAGAAAAGCATAGATAGCTAGAGGAGGTTCTTAGGCATTCTTGTCCATCCACTTGGCAAAAAGAAATAAAGCCGAACAATCAAAACAACAAGTGGATGTCCTCGAATGAGTAAAATATGCAACCAGCATGCTCACACAATAAGATGGCAAATGAAATATGTGACAAGGCATGCACAACCAATTCTAGCATCTATCAAGCAATTTGTGATGACTAGGTCATCTATATATGAGTATATTGACTTAGGAGTCAAGTGAGAACACTTGATCATAGGTCATACTCATCGTTTAAGCTCAAGTGGGGTTACCACTTTTACATAAAGCATTGTTTTGTTCACATCTTTAGAGTTGCTTTAGCTCAAGTCTTAGAGTAAAGCTCCCCCTAGATGTGATATCCCCCCTAAGAGGGATGAACTAACCTTGGGTTTTGTCGATGATGACTTCATGTAGATATTGACGATGTGGATGCTCAATGTTGATGTAGATCTCTTGGAGCTATCCATTTGAGTGAATTGCACTTTCAATACCTACATGGGTTAGTCCCACAAGGAACAAACAAGGATATCCATAGACATAGAGTGATGCACACACAAGATGATGTCCATGAAAACTTTTAGGTTACCTTGTCCCTTGTCTTACCAACAAGAGGGTTTGTGACTCCTTGAACTAGTGCAAGATGTGGAAGTTGATTGCACTTGTTCTTGCCAAAATGATAAGAGTGAAGTATGTTGGCGGAGTCACCCTCAAGAACTCTCTAGTTCTTCTTCTTTTGGATCCACACCATCTTGATGGGAATCCTTGGAGTTGTAGTCGTACTTGATGAAGTGGAACTTGAAGTAGTCTTGGGAATCCACTTGACTAAGGTCTTTGGAGCTTCTTCAAATGCATCAATTTCCTCTTGAAGCTTGTCCTTGCCTTTTTGCTTGTAGTCTTGTGGTGGAAGATCATCTTGAGCTTGTGTCCCCTTGAAAGAAGTATCATACTTCTCTTGTTGAGGAATAAACTTTGTCTTGGGGTATTGATCTTCTTCCCACTCAACTCCATTGGCATTGAACTTTCGTTCAAAACCAACACCTTGATTCTTCCGGTGCATTCCTTGCTTGCGCACAATTTCCTCGAATTGCTTACTCCCGGCAAGGCTCTTGTACACTCCTTTCTCTATAATTCCCTTCAATAAACTATTTTCTTGCTCAAGTGTAACTTGGCTAAGAGAATCATTAGTGGAATCAAGAGAACTACTAGAAGCAACAATATTGGATTTAACATGATCATTGTTACTACTAGAGGAAGAATTTTCTTGTTACTAGACTTGACTTGAGGCATGTAAGTGGATAAGAGTAAACACTTGGCAATGTAAGAAGAACTTTTCTTGCGGAGATCATCATTGATTGCTTTTAAGAACTCATGCTCTTGCTCAAGATTGAGCTTCTCAAAGCGTAATTTCTCATGAGCTCTTAAAAGTTCTCGATGATCTTCGAAGATGGTTTCATGAGCTAACTTAAGAGTGTTTAGTTCTTTAGTTAGAGCCTCAATCTTCTCCTTATCATTGTCATTCGTTTTATCTTGATTAGCATGTTTAATTGATGTTTCATCATAGTATTCATCACTAGAGTTGTCAACAAGCAAATCATCTCCTAACAAGTCATCTTCATCAGTATTGAAATCAACATACTCGGGGTGTGTTACCTTAGGACCTTTGGCCATGAAGCATCTTCCAATTCCTTCATTTGGTGAGTCAAATATGTTGTAGGAGTTGGTTGACACAAGTGCTAGACCGGCAACACCTTCATCTTGAGTATCTTCGGAGTCGGAGTGATAACTTCTCTCGGAGTGGCTGTCGGAGTCGGAGCCGGATACCCATTCACCAACATGAGCTTGATGTCTTCGTCTTGTGTAGCTTCTTGATGATTTTTCCTTCCATTCCGAATCCTTGCTTCTCCATGAGTATCTTCGTTCATAACGATCATCTCTACTCCTTCTCTCTCTTGGTGATGATTCTTTGCTTCTTCTTTTTGGAGAATCTTCTCTTCTCTTGTAGGGAGCTGTACACTCATTGGATAAGTGTCCGGGTCTTCCATAGTTGTAGCAGTTTCGCTCTCGACTAGAAGATCTTTTGTCATTGTAGGACCTTGACTTGAAGCTTCTATCTTTGCTTCTACTCTTGTAGAACTTGTTGAAGTTCTTCACCATTAAGCTCAATTCTTCATTGAAGTCTTGTTTCTCACTCGACGATGTAGGGGCTTCACATGAGGCTTTATAGGCACCACTTGATTTGTTGTGAAGTTCCTCTTTATCCTTAAGTGACATCTCATGAGCAACAATTCTTCCAATCACCTCCGTTGGCTTGAGATCTTTGTAATTGGGCATCATTTGGATCAATGTGCACACGGTATCATATTTTCCATCCAAGGCTCTTAGGATCTTCTTGATGATGAATATATCGGTCATCTCTTCACTTCCTAAGCCGGCAATCTCATTTGTGATGAGAGCAAGCCTAGAGTACATTTCAGCGACACCTTCACCATCCTTCATCTTGAACTTGTCAAGTTGGCTTTGGAGCACATCCAACTTGGATTCCTTGACGGAGTCGGTACCTTCGTGCATATCAATCAAAGTGTCCCAAATTTCCTTTGCATTCTCAAGACGACTGATTTTGTTGAATTCTTCGGGGAACAATCCGTTGAAGAGAACATCACAAGCTTGAGCATTGTATTGCAACATCTTCAACTCATCCGCGGTAGCTTCACGGTTTGGTTCTCTCCCATCAAAGAAGTCACCTTGAAAACCAACACACACAATAGCTCAAACGGCGGGGTTATGTCCAAGAATATGCATTTTCATTTTATGCTTCCAACTAGCAAAATTAGTACCATCAAAGTAAGGACCTCTACGGTGATAATTTCCCTCGCTAGACGCCATACTCTCCTAGGTTGTGAAACCAAGGCTATGACCACCAAAAGCTATGGAGATCAAAGCAAATGGAGACCAAAGCTCTGATACCACTTGTAGGATCGAAAGTATGTCTAGAGGGGGGTGATTAGACTACTTGACCAAATAAAAACTTAACCTTTTCCCAATTTTAGTTCTTGGCAGATTTTAGCTAATTTAGGACAAGTCAAGCAATCATCACATGATTCAAGCAAGCATGCAAAGAGTATATAGGCAGCGGAAAGTAAAGCATGCAACTTGCAAGAATGTAAAGGGAAGGGTTTGGAGAATTCAAATGCAATTGGATACACGGATGTTTTTCCCGTGGTTCGGATAGGTGGTGCTATCCTACATCCACGTTGATGGAGACTTCAACCCACGAAGGGTAACGGTTGCGCGAGTCCACACAGGGCTCCACCCAAGGGTAACGGTTGCGCGAGTCCACACAGGGCTCCACCCACGAAGGGTCCACGAAGAAGCAACCACCCACAAAGGGTCCACGAAGAAGCAACCTTGTCTATCCCACCATGGCCATCGCCCACACAGGACTTGCCTCACTAGCGGTAGATCTTCACGAAGTAGGCGATCTCCTTACCCTTACAAACTCCTTGGTTCAACTCCACAATCTTGTCGGAGGCTCCCAAGTGACACCTAGCCAATCTAGGAGACACCACTCTCCAAGAAGTAACAAATGGTGTGTAGGTAATAAACTCCTTGCTCTTGTGCTTCAAATGATAGTCCCCCCAACACTCAACTCTCTCTCATAGGATTTGGATTTGGTGGAAAGAAGATTTGAGTGGAAAGCAACTTGGGAAGGCTAGAGATCAAGATTCATATGGTAGGAATGGAATGTCTTGGTCTCAACACATGAGTAGGTGGTTCTCTCTCAGAACATATGAGTTGGAATGGTGTATGTGTTCTGATTGCTCTCTCCATGAATGAAGAGGAGGTGGAGGTGTATATATAGCCTCCACACAAAATCCAACCATTACACAGTTTTCCAATCTCGGTGGGACCGAATCAATAAACTCGGTCGGACCGAAAATGTAAACCTAGTGACCGTTAGAGATTTTCGGTGGGACTGACATGCAACTCGGTAGGACCGATATGGTTAGGGTTTAGGCATAACGTAATCTCGGTGAGACCGATTACACAAACTCGGTGAGACCGAATTTGGTAATTAGCTAACCAGAGAGTTGGTCAGGCAAACTCGGTGGGACCGATTTGCTCTTTCGGTGAGACCGAGTGGAACTCGGTGAGACCGAAAAGTTACAAAGGGGAAACACTGAGTTTACATTGCAATCTCGGTGGGACCGATTCGCTCTTTCGGTGAGACCAAAAAGTTACGAAAGGGAAACAGAGAGTTTGCAATCCCATCTCGGTGAGACAGAGATCCCTATCGGTAGAACCGAAATGCTAGGGTTTGGCAGTGGCAAATGACAAGTGAAACTCGGTGGCGCCGGATAGGAAGAATCGGTAGGACCGAGTTTGGCTTAGGGTTTAGGTCATATGTGGATATGGGAAAGTAGTTGAGGGTTTTTGGAGCATATCATTAAGCACATGAAGCAAGAGGCTCATTAAGCAACACCTCATCCCTCCTTGATAGTATTGGCTTTTCCTATGGACTCAATGTGATCTTGGATCACTAAAATATAAAATGAAGAGTCTTGAGCTTTTGAGCTTGAGCCAATCCTTTGTCCTTAGAATTTTGAGGGTTCCACTTTCACATCCATGCCATGTCAATCATTGAGCTTTCCTGAAATAATCATCTTGGAATAGCATTAGCTCAATGAGCTATATGTTGTTATGAATTACCAAAACCACCTAGGGATAGTTGCAATTTCAGAAAGCAATAACAGTAAACTAAAACGATCAAGTGCTCAGCTAATGGAGTGGGTCAAGTCAATCACATCATTCTCTAATGATGTGATCCCGTTAATCAAATGACAACTCATGTCTATGGCTAGGAAACTTAACCATCTTTGATTCAACGAGCTAGTCAAGTAGAGGCATACTAGTGACACTCTGTTTGTCTATGTATTCACACATGTACTAAGTTTCCGGTTAATACAATTCTAGCATGAATAATAAACATTTATCATGATATAAGGAAATATATAATAACTTTATTATTGCCTCTAGGTCATATTTCCTTCAGTCTCCCACTTGCACTAGAGTCAATAATCTAGTTCACATCTTTATGTGATTAGTTCACATCTCCATGTGACTAATACCCAAAGGGTTTACTAGAGTCAATAATCTAGTTCACATCTCTATGTGATTAACACCCAAAGAGTGGTCATGTTTTGCTTGTGAGAGAAGTTTAGTCTATGGGTCTGCAACATTCAGATCCGTATGTATTTCGCAAATTTTTATGTCTACAATGCTCTGCACGGAGCTACTCTAACTAATTGCTCCCACTTTCAATATGTATCCAGATCGAGACTTAGAGTCATCTAGATCGATGTAAAAAGCTTGCATCGACGTAACTCTTTACGATGAACTCTTTTATCACCTCCATAACCGAGAAATATTTCCTTAGTCCTCTAAGGATAATTTTGACCGGTTTCCAGTGATCTACTCCTAGATCACTATTGTACTCCCTTGCCAGAAAGATGCTAAGGTATACAATAGGACTGGTAAACAGCATAGCATAGTTTATAGAACCTATGACTGAGGCATAGGGAATGACTTTTCATTCTCTTTTTATTTTCTGCTGTGGTTGGGTTTTGAGTCTTCACTCAACTTCACACCTTGCAACACAGGCAAGAACTCCTTCTTTGACTGTTCCATTTTGAACTACTTCAAAATCTTGTCAAGGTATGTACTCATTGAAAAAACTTATTAAGCATCTTGATCTATCTCTATAGATCTTGATGCTCAATGTCTAAACAGCTTCATCGAGGTCTTTCTTTGAAAAACTCTTTTCAAACACTCCTTTATGCTTTCCAGAAAATTCTACATTATTTCCGATCAACAATATGTCATTCACATATACTTATCAGAAATGCAGTAGTGCTCCCACTCACTTTCTTGTAAATACAGGCTTCACCGCAAGTCTGTATAAAACCATATGCTTTGATCACTTTATCCAAGCATATATTCCAACTCCGAGATGCTTGCACCAGTCCATAGAAGGACCGCTGGAGCATGATCACTTTGTTAGCACCTTTAGGGTCGACAAAACCTTCTGGTTGCATCATATACAACTCTTCTTTTAAGAAACCCATTAAGGAATACAGTTTTGACATCCATTTGCCAGATTTCATAAAATGCGGCAACTGCTAACATGATTCGGACAGATTTTTAAGCATCGATACGAGTGAGAAAATCTCATCGTAGTCAACACCTTGAACTTGTCGAAAACATTTTGCGGCAATTCGAGCTTTGTAGATAATAACACTACTATAGCGTCCGTCTTCCTCTTGAAGATTCATTTAATGACTCACCGATCATCGGGAAAGTCAATCAAAGTCCATACTTTGTTCTCATACATGGAACCCATCTCAGATTTCATGGCCTCAAGCCATTTCGCAGAATCTGGGCTCATCATCGCTTCCTCATAGTTCATAGGTCGTCATGGTCAAGTAACATGACATCCAGAACAGGATTACCGTACCACTCTGGTTGACCTACGAGGTTCGGTAGTAACTTGATCTGAAGTTTCATGATCATCATCATTAGCTTCCTCACTAATTGGTGTAGGATTCACATGAACAGATTTCTGTGATGAACTACTTTCCAATAAGGGAGCAGGTACAATTACCTCATCAAGTTCTACTTTCCTCCCACTCACTTGTTTCGAGAGAAACTCCTTCTCTAGAAAGGATCCATTCTTAGAAACGAATGTCTTGCCTTCGGATCTGTGATAGAAAGGGTACCCAACTGTCTCCTTTGGGTATCCTATGAAGACACATTTCTCAGATTTGGATTTGAGCTTATGAAGATGAAACTTTTTCACATAAGCATCGCAACCCCAAACTTTAAGAAACGACAACTTCGGTTTCTTGCCAAACCATAGTTCATATGGCGTCATCTCAACGGATTTAGATGGTGCCCTATTTAACGTGAATACAGCTGTCTCTAATGCATAACCCGAAAACGATAGTGGTAAATTGATAAGAGACATCATAGATTGCACCATATCTAATAAAGTACGGTTACGATGTTTGGACACACCATTACACTTGTGGTGTTCCAGGTGGCGTGAGTTGCGAAACTATTCCACATTGTTTCAAATGAAGAACAAACTCATAACTCAAATATTCTCCTCCACGATCAGATCGTAGAAACTTTATTTTCTTGTTACGATGATTTTCCACTTCATCTGAAATTATTTGAACTTTTCAAATGTTTCAGATTTATGTTTCATCAAGAAGATATACCCATATCTTACTCAAATCATCTATGAAGGTCAGAAAACAATGATACCTGCCGCGAGCGTCAACACTCAACGGACTGCATACATCAGTATGTATTATTTCCAACAAGTCTGTTGCTCGCTCCATTGTTCTGGAGAACGGAGTCTTAGTCATCTTGCCCACGAGGCATGGTGCGCAAGCATCAATTGATTCATAATAAAGTGATTCCAAAAGCCCATCAACATGGATTTTCTTCATGTGCTTTACACCAATATGACCTAAACGACAGTGCCACAAATAAGTTGCACTATCATTATTAACTTTGCATCTTTTAGCTTAAATATTATGAGTATGTGTATCACTACGATCGAGATTCAATAAACCATGCACCTTAGGTGTATGACCATTGAAGGTTTTATTCATGTAAATAGAACAACAATTATTCTCTGACTTTAAATGAATAACCGTATTACAATAAACATGATCAAATCATATTCAAGCTTAGCGCAAACACCAAATAACATTTATTTAGGCTTAACACTAATCCCGAAAGTATAGGGAGTGTGCGATGATGATCATATCAATCTTGGAACCACTTCCAACACACATCGTCACTTCACCCTTAACTAGTCTCTGTTCATTCCGCAACTTCCGTTTCGAGATACTAATCACAGCAACTGAACTAGTATCAAATACTGAGGGGTTTCTATAAACACTAGTAAAGTACACATCAATAACATGTATATCAAATATACCTTTGTTCACTTTGCCATCCTTCTTATCCGCCAAATACTTGGGGCAGTTCTGCTTCCAGTGACCAATCCCTTTGCAGTAGAAGCACTTAGTGTCAGGCTTAGGTCTAGACTTGGGCTTCTTCACTTGAGCAGCAACTTGCTTGCCATTCTTCTTGAAGTTCCCCTTATTCCCTTGGCCCTTTTCTTGAAACTAGTGATCTTGTCAACCATCAACACTTGATGCTTTTCTTGATTTCTACCTTCGTTGATTTCAGCATCACGAAGAGCTTGGGAATCATTTCCGTTATCCCTTGCATATTATAGTTCATCACGAAGTTCCAGTAACTTGGTGACTAGAGAACTCTGTCAATCACTATTTTATCTGGAAGATTAACTCCCACTTGATTCAAGTAATTGTAGTACTCAGACATTCTGAGCACATGCTCACTAGCTGAGCTATTCTCCTCCATCTTGTAGGCAAAGTTCTTGTCAAAGGTCTTATACCTTTCGACACGGGCATGAGTATGAAATACCAATTTCAACTCTTAGAACATCTTATATGTTACGTGGCGTTCAAAACGTCTTTGAAGCCCCGATTCTAAGCCGTAAAGCATGGTGCACTAAACTATCAAGTAGTCATCATATCGAGCTTGACAAACGTTCATAACGTCTGCATCTGCTCCTGCAATCGGTCTGTCACCTAGCGGTACATCAAGGACATAATTCTTCTGTGAAGCAATGAGGATAATCCTCAGATCACGGATCCAATCCGCATCATTGCTACTAACATCTTTCAACTTAGTTTTTCTCTAGGAACATATAAAAATACAACATGGAAGCTATACGCGAGCAATTGATCTACAACATAGATATGCAAATACTATCAGGACTAAGTTCATGACAAATTTAAAGTTCAATTAATCATATTACTTAAGAACTCCCACTTAGATAGACATCCCTCTAGTCATCTAAATGATTATGTGATCCAAATCAACTAAACCATGTCCGATCATCACGTGAGATGGAGTAGTTTTCAATGGTGAACATCACTATGTTGATCATATCTACTATATGATTCACGCTCGACCTTTCGGTCTCCAGTGTTTTGAGGCCATGTCTGCATATGCTAGGCTCGTCAAGTTTAACCCGAGTATTCTGCGCGTGTAAAACTGTCTTACACCCGTTGTAGATGGACGTTGAGCTTATCACACCCGATCATCACGTGGTGTCTTGGCACGACGAACTTTGGCAACGGCGCATACTCAGGGAGAACACTTTTACCTTGAAATTTAGTGAGAGATCATCTTATAATGCTACCGTCAAACAAAGCAGAATAAGATGCATAAAGGATAAACATCACATGCAATCGAAATATGTGACATGATATGGCCATGATCATCTTGCGCCTTTGATCTCCATCTCCAAAGTACTGTCATGATCTCCATTGTTACCGGCATGACACCATGATGTTCATCATCTTGATCTTTTATCAATGTGTCGTCACATGGTCGTCTCACCAGCTATTGATTTTGCAACTATTGCTATCGCATAGCGATAAAGTAAAGCAATTACATGGCACTTGCATCTTATGCAATAAAGAGACAACCATAAGGCTTCTGTCAGTTGCCGATAACTTCAACAAAACATGATCATCTCATACAACAACTTATATCTCATCACGTCTTGACCATATCACATCACAACATGCCCTACAAAAACAAGTTAGATGCCCTCCACTTTGTTGTTGCAAGTTTTACGTGGCTGCTACGGGCTGAGCAAGAACCGTTCTTACCTACGCATCAAAACCACAATGACAGTTTGTCAAGTTAGTGTTGTTTTAACCTTCACAAGGACCGGGCGTAGCCACACTCGGTTCAACTAAAGTTGGAGAAACTGACACCCGCCAGCCACCTGTGTGCAAAGCACGTCGGTAGAACCAGTCTCGCGTAAGCGTACGCGTAATGTCGGTCCGGGCCGCTTCATCCAACAATACCGCCGAACCAAAGTATGACATGCTGGTAAGCAGTATGACTTGTATCGCCCACAACTCACTTGTGTTCTACTCGTGCATATAACATCTACGCATAAACCTGGCTCGGATGCCACTGTTGGGCAACGTAGTAATTTCAAAAAAAATCCTACGCACACACAGGATCATGGTGTTGCATAGCAACGAGAGGGGAGAGTGTGTCCACGTACCCTCATAGACCGAAAGTGGAAGCAGAAGCACAACGCGGCTGATGTAGTCGTACGTCTTCACAATCCGACCGATCCAAGTGCCGAACGCACGACACCTCCGAGTTTAGCACACGTTCAGCTCGATGACGTCCCACGAACTCCGATCCAGCAGAGCTTCATGGGAGAGTTTCGTCAGCACGACGGCGTGATGATGGTGATGATGATGCTACCGACGCAGAGCTTCGCCTAAGCACCGCTACGATATGATCGAGGTGGATTATGGTGGAGGGGGGCACCGCACACGGCTGGGGGAGATCAATAGATCAACTTGTGTGTCCTAGGGTGCCCCCTTGCCCCCGTATATAAAGGAGCAAGGGGGAAGGCCAGCCGCCCCCTGTAGGGCGCGCCAGGAGGAGGAGTCCTCCTCGTAGGAGTAGGACTCCCCTTTCCTACTCCTACTAGGAGGAGGAAAGGAAGGAGGAGAGGGAGAAGGAAAGAGAGGGAGTAAAAGGAGGAAAGGGGGCCGACCCCCTAGTCCAATTCGGTTTGGGCTAGGGGGGCCGCGTGCCCTGCCTCCTCTTGTGACGCCCCGAGACCGATGCGCCAGGTGTCTCCCAGTTATTCGCCGTCGTTGCCATGTCATTTGCTTGCGTGTGCATCATGTGCATTGCATCATGTGCATTGCATCATCATGTTTTTGAAACTTGCATCCGTCCGGGTTCCCCCATTCCCTCCGCTGTCCGTTCTGAGTGCAGAGCGCCCGTGGCACCTCCGAAATATTATTTTATAAGTGGCCGGAAAAATGTTCTCGGAGTGGGTTGAAAGTTGGCATGCGGTGTTGTTATGTTGCCAGTAGGCCGCCTGCCAAGTTCCATCGCATTCGGAGTCCATTTGATGCCCCAACGGATAAATATAGCGGCAATAGTAGCCGGTCTATCGTCGGACGTTTTCGGTCTCCGGAGACGGTTGCCGGGTTGCTTTCCTCCTCTCTCTCTTCTCAGTCCAACCGCACACTTGACCTTGTCCGTCTAACCCTCTCTGCATAGTGCATCGACCCCCCTCGCGCATCCGAAAGCTGTCCCGAACCCGACCCAGACTATCGTCACCGTTGGATCCAGATCATCTCCAAACATCTACAAAACGTCTCCGTTTTCTTAATTGAGCTCCCTAACCTATTTATCCGGGACCGTACGATTAAAATAGAAGGGACCAAATACTTCTAACCAAAATCCTTGTGCTATATAAATAAATGGAACCCTAGCCTTGTCCCATACATCCACCGAATCCCCCAGCCGCCGCCCGACAACCTTCCTCTTTTTTCTCGCGCAGCCAGTCAACTCCCTGCTTTCTTCCTTGGGATCGCTCCCGATCCAAAAATCCACCAACCAGATCCACATTCCTTTCCTCCTGTAGCACTCAACTCCTCCCGATCTGTGCCATGCCTCCTACCCGATCGATCTCCCTCGTCTCCTTCCCCTGCTCGTGCACCAGAGAGGAGCGAGAGCCTCTCGCTCGATCCCGCATGCAGGAGCCGTGCGCCCGATCCCCACCATCGCCAGCGCGCCCTGTCGCCCGATCGCTGGGCCTCGCCTGGCCTTCCTCCACCACCACCACTGCTCTGCTTCCCCTCCTACAACCTTGTCCCCGACGCCAGCCGGAGCCCCGCCGCCACCTTGCACCCACCTTGGTCGCCGCCAAGCTCTGCACGTCGAGCCCTGCCCGACCTCCTCCTACGCCGTCACCTCGCCATGGAGCCGCTTCGCTCGGACCCTTCTGCGCGCCATGGCCATCGTGTGCTCTCTGCTCCGCCTACATCGCCGGTGACCACGACCGCACCTCCTCGCTGCTGCTCTGCTCCACGCGCCGCCGGAGCAGGCCAGCGCCCGCCGTCGCCGGCGACCGAACCATCAGGAGCATGCCCCTGCACCGAGCCGTCCCCGACCTCCATCTCGTCACCCACGCGGTCGCCTTGCTCCTCCCACCGTCGGAATCGGTTCCCCTCGACCTCGCGCCGCCTCCGGTGGTAGTCCCGCCGTCTGCCGTCGCCGGAAGCACCAACGCCGCCACCACTCGTCTTCCTGGAAGCCGATCCCCTGCTTCGCCTGCTCGTCCGCAGCTGAACGCGCTCGACAGCCTGCCCAGTTCCTTCGCCTCCTAGGCCACAAGCAATCTGCGTGTGGGCCTCCTTGCCTCACCAAGGCCCAGCGCCCTGCCGGCCTCCCTTCTCCACCGACCGGCCCATGAGGCCTGGTGAGCAGCCCTGCCCCTGTGCACTTTTGGGCCGGCCAGATTCGGCCCGGGACATGTTTTTTTCGCAGAACATTTTTTCTATTAATCCCGAGTCTGCCAGTTTTACAGAAAAGTCCCTAGAGTTCATGCATATAATAACTCACAAATCGTGCATCGGTTTAAAACAAACTTTATATGAAAAATGGCTAGAATTTCATCTAGTTTCACAATATCCAACTTTCATGCATGTTTGAGATTTTAACTTGCTGTTTGTATTAATTTGCTCATATGTCATGTTAAAATGATTTAATTCATAACTAATCAACCATAGCTCGGATTTAAATAATCTTTATATGTAAATGGGGTAGAAAAATGCCTAGTTTAACATGGTTCACTTTCTTTGCATGTTTAACAGCCCTAAAATTGTGTTTAGGGCAGAACAGTACCATTTCCATTAATATGCACATGAGGATTTTTCCGGACTTGTTGTTTGTTGTTCCGGCCTCATTTAAACTTGCCTAGATAGGTAGTTATCATTTGCTTCACCTCTTGCCATGTTAATCAACATTTAATATTGTTGGGTACATAAACAAGATTGAACTAAATAACTTGTCGTGGTGTTTCGTCAATATGTAAATGAGTTGCATATTGATCTCCACTTAATTTGTAGTGTTGTTTGTTGCACTTTGCCATGTCATGCTTCATTAAATCGGACATGCATCATACTTGATTGTGCATCATGCCATGATTATGTGATGGTTGTTTACTATGTTGTGTGCTTCTTTTCGGTGTTGCTTCTTCGGGTTGGTTCTGATAACGTCGCGTTTGTGAGGTTTCGTTCGACTTCGTCCGCTTGTCTTCTTCATGGACTCGTTCTTCTTCCTTGCGGGATCTCAGGCAAGATGACCATACCCTCGAAATCACTTCTATATTTGCTTGCTAGTTGCTCGCTCTATTGCTATGCCGTGATACCTACCACTTGCTATGTCATGCCTCCCATATTGCCATGTCAAGCCTCTAACCCACCTTTCCTAGCAAACCGTTGTTTGGCTATGTTACCGCTTTGCTCAGCCCTCTTATAGCGTTGTTAGTTGTAGGTGAAGATGGAGTTTGTTCCATGTTGGAACATGGATATGTTGGGATATCACAATATCTCTTATTTTAATTAATGCGTCTATACACTTGGTAAAGGGTGGAAGGCTCGGCCTTATGCCTGGTGTTTTGTTCCACTCTTGCCGCCCTAGTTTCCGTCATATCGGTGTTATGTTCCTTAATTTTGCGTTCCTTACGCGGTTGGGTTATAATGGGAACCCCTTGACAGTTCGCCTTGAATAAAACTCCTCCAACAAGGCCCAACCTTGGTTTTACCATTTGCCACCTAAGCCTTTTTCCCTTGGGTTCTGCAGACTCAAGGGTCACCTTTATTTAAACCCCTGGGCCAGTGCTCCTCTGAGTGTTGGTCCAACCTGTCAGCACCGGGTGACCACCAGGGGCAACTCTGGGTTGGCCTACCGGAATCTGGACAATCCGGTGTGCCCTGAGAATGAGATATGTGCAGCTCCTATCAGGATTTGTCGGCACATTCGGGCGGCTTTACTGGTCTTGTTTTACCATTGTCGAAATGTCTTGTAACCGGGATTCCGAGTCTGACCGGGTCTTCTTGGGAGAAGGAATATCCTTCGTTGACCGTGAGAGCTTGTGATGGGCTAAGTTGGGACAGCCCTACAGGGTTTTAAACTTTCGAAAGCCGTGTCCGCGGTTATGGGCAGATGGGAATTTGTTAATATCCGGTTGTAGAGAACTTGACACTTAACTTAATTAAAATGCATCAACCACTTGTGTAGCCGTGATGGTCTCTTCTCGGCGGAGTCCGGGAAGTGAACACGGTCTCGTGTTATGTTTGAACATAAGTAGGATCACTTCTTGATCACTTCTAGTTGACGACCGTGCTTTGCCTATCTTCTCGCTCCCATTTGCGTATGTTAGCCACCATATATGCTAGTGCTTGCTGCAGCTCCACCTCATTACCATTTTCCTACCCATAAGCTTAAATAGTCTTGATCATGAGGGTGTGAGATTGCTGAGTCCCCGTGACTCACATATTACTTCAAACAATTGCAGGTGCCGATGATACCATGCAGGTGACGCAACCAAGCTCAAGGAGGAGCTCGATGAAGATCGTGTTCATTGTGTTGTTTCATTTCCAGTTGATCAGTAGTGGAGCCCAGTCGGGGCGATCGGGGACCTAGCAATAGGGGTGGTATTTCTTTATTTTGGTTCCGTAGTCGGACCTTGGTTGTATCTGGATGATGTAATGCTATATTTATGTATTGTGTGAAGTGGCGATTGTAAGCCAACTCTTTATCCCTTCTTATTCAGTACATGGGATGTGTAAAGATTACCCCTCTTGCGACATGCCTACTATGCGGTTATGCCTCTAAGTCGTGCTCCGACACGTGGGAGATATAGCCGCATCGTGGGTGTTACACCTCTCCTCCACCACTTGGCCCATGAGGCCCATTACTTCTTCCGCGTATTCCCGTAACTCTCCGGTACCCCGAAAAATATCCGAATCACTAGGAACCTTTCCGATGTACGAATATAGTCGTCCAATATATCAATCTTTACGTCTCGACCATTTTAAGACTCCTCGTCATGTCCCCGATCTTATCTGGTACTCCAAACTACCTTCGGTACATCAAATCGCATAAACTCATAATACCGATTGTCACCGAACGTTAAGCATGCGGACCCTACGGGTTCGAGAACTATGTAGACATGATCGAGACACGCCTCCGATCAATAACCAATAGTGGAACCTGGATGCTTATATTGGCTCCCACATATTCTACGAAGATCTTTATCGGTCAAACCGCATAACAACATACATTGTTCCCTTTGTCATCAGTATGTTACTTGCCCGAGATTCGATCGTTGGTATCTCAATACCTAGTTCAATCTTGTTACCGGCAAGTCTCTTTACTCGTTCTATAATGCAACATCCCCGCAATGAACTCATTAGTCACTTGCTTGCAAGGCTTATAGTGACGTGCATTACCGAGAGGGCCCAGAGATACCTCTCCGACAATCGGAGTGATAAATCCTATTCTTGATCTATGCCAACTCCACGAACACCATCAGAGACACCTGTAGAGCGCCTTTATAATCACCCAGTTATGTTGTTACATTTGGTAGCACACAAAGTGTTCCTCCGGTGATCGGGAGTTGCATAATCTCATAGTCATAGGAACATGTATAAGTCATGAAGAAAGCAGTAACAGTAAACTAAAACGATCAAGTGCTAAGTTAACAGAATGGGTCAAGTCAATCACATCATTCTCTAATGATGTGATCTCGTTAATAAAATGACAACTCATGTATATGGCTAGGAAACTTAACCATCTTTGATTCAACGAGCTAGTCAAGTAGAGGCATACTAGTGACACTCTGTTTGTCTATGTATTCACACATGTACTAAGTTTCCGGTTAATACAATTCTAGCATGAATAATAAACATTTATCATGATATAAGGAAATATATAATAACTTTATTATTGCCTCTAGGGCATATTTCCTTCACTAACACCATCTCCTAAATCACACAAAGCAGTTTTCACATAATTCTTTTTGATGGAGCAAGGTATAGTTGGTATTCCCGGATCTCCAAGTTTTTTAGGTACTCCATCTTTAAAAATATAATTAGCAAGCATAGTGGAGATTTCAGCTTCCAATATTTTTCTCTTATTGGTGATGATGTCTTTCATGTACTTTGCATAAGGAGGCATTTTCAAGATATCAGTCAAGCGAGTACGCAAAAAGACTGGCCTCGGCATTTTAGCAAAGCGTTCAAATTCTTCATCATCATTCTAGTTGACTTAGGTGGAAAGGGCATTGGTTTTTGAACCCACGGTTCTCTTTCTTTATCGTTTTTTCTAGCCACAAAGTCTCTTTTATCATACCTTTTATTCTTGGTTTGTGGGTTATCAAGATCAACAGGTGGTTCTATCTCAACATCATTGTCTGGTTCTTTATTATTTGGTTGAGAGTCTTCATGAACATCAGCATTATCTTTTTCATTATCACTAGGTGAATGTGTCATTACCAGACTGAGTTTCAGCATCAGAGATAGAAACTTCATTATCATTATCAGGAGGTTTCTCTACTTCAGGTTCACTAGGAGCATGCATAGTTCTATCATTTTTCTTCCTCTTTTTGGGTGTCCCTCAGGATAAAGTGGTTCCTGAGTCATTTTACCTCCTCTAGTTGCAACTCTAACAGCAAAGTCATGCATATTATTATTCATTTCATCAAGCAACTCTCTTTGAGATTTAGCAACTTGTTCTAACTGAGTTTGAACCATAGAGGCATGCTTTCCAACACCTCTAACATCATTTGAGATTCTAAATAACAAGTCACTCAAGCGAGCAATCATATCAGAATTGTATTTCAATTGTTTCATAGCATTTGCATTGAAGTGATCTTGTTTCCTAATATAGTTTTTAAACTCATAAAGGCATTGGCTAGGGTGCATATTTTGAGGATTGTCACTATCATTGAACTTCATAAGAGAATTTACCTCTACCACCTTAGGCAATGGTGGTGTATTAAGCCCATGTATTTCTTCGATAGGAGGTAATTTTTTAACATCCTCATCTTTAATACCCTTTTCCTTCATAGATTTATTTGCCTCTTGCATATCTTCAGGACTGAGATATAATATACCCCTCTTCTTTGGAGTGGCTTTAGGCGGTGGTTCAGGTAGAGTCCAATCATCATAATTTTTCAATATATTCAATAATTCCTCAACTTGTCCAACAGTTCGTTCCCTGAAAACACAACCAGCACAACTATCTATGAAATCCCTAGAAGCATCGGTTAGTCCATTATGAAGATATCAAGTATTTCATTTTTCTTAAGAGGATGATCAGGCAAAGCATTAAGTAACCGGCAAAGCCTCCCCCAAGCTTGTGGGAGACTCTCTTCTTCAATTTGCACAAAGTTAAATATTTCCTACAAGGCAACTTGTTTCTTATGAGCAGTGAAATATTTTTCAAAGAAGTAATAAATCATATCCTGGGGACTACGCACACAACCAGGAGCAAGAGTATTGTACCAAGCTTTAGCATCACCCTTTAATGAGAATGAAAATAATTTGAGAATAAAGTAATAGCGAGTTTTCTCATCATGAGTAAAAAGGGTGGCTATGTCATTCAACTTAGCAAGATGTGCCACAACAGTTTCAGTTTCATAACCATGGAAAGGATCAGATTCAACCAAAATAATCAACTCTGGGTCGATAGAGAATTCATAATCCTTATCATCAATAAAGATCGGTGAAGTAGCAAACTTAGGATCACATTTCATTCTAGCATTCAGAGATTTTTTTATACTTGCATAATAATTTCTCTAGATCATCTCTATCCCTACAAGCAAGAATATCTTTAGTTGTCTCCTCATTCATAACATAACCTTCCAGTACCTTAGGAAATTCATATCTAGGAAGGCTAGTTCTAGCAAGTGTTTCAGGAGATTTAGTTTCAAGCTCATCATCAGATTCAACAACATCATGTTGTATTACTCTAGCAATTTGTTTATCAAGAAATTCACCAAATGGCACATCATCATTACCAAGCAAGGTACTAGCATCATCATAAGCATTATCCATAGCAGAAGTAGCATCATCAATAACTTGCGACATATCAGAATTAATAGCATGTGGTGGTATTGCAAGTTTACTTATAACAGAAGGTGAATCTAAAGCAGAACTGGATGGCAGTTCCTTACCTCTCCTCGTCTTTGAGGGAAAAATCTTAGTCTTATCATCCTTCAGATTCTTGATAGTGATAATATGATAATAACCCCAAGTGACTCAACAAATATAGCTATGCTCCCCGGCAACGGCGCCAGAAAAAGGTCTTGATAACCCACAAGTATAGGGGATCGCAACAGTTTTCGAGGGTAGAGTATTCAACCCAAATTTATAGATTCGACACAAGGGGAGACAAAGAATATTTTAAGGTATTAGCAGCTGAGTTGTCAATTCAACCACACCAGGAGATTAATTATCTGCAACAAAGTGATCATTAGCAAAGTAGTATGATAGTTTTGATAATAGTAGCAGTAACAGTGATAACGGTAACAGTGATAGCAGTAGTTTTGTAACAAGTGCAACAGTAACGATAACAATAGTAACTTAGTAAGAACAGTATAGGATAAATTCATATGCATTGGATCGGTGACTTGCTAGATGATATTCATCATGAGACTGTTATAACCTAGGGCAATACGACACTACCTCCAGTTCATCAATATAATGTAGGCATGTATTCCGTAAATGGTCATACGTGCTAATGGAAAGAACTTGCATGGCATCTTTTGTCCTACCCTCCCATGGCAGCGGGGTCCTATTGGAAACTAAGGGATATCAAGGCCTCCTTTTAATAGAGAACCAGAACAAAGCATTAACACACGGTGAATACATGAACTCCTCAAACTATTGTCATCACCGGGAGTGGTCCCGACTATTTGTCACTCCAGGGTTGCCGGATCATAACACATAGTAGGTGACTATAACTTGCAAGATCGGGTCTAGAACATGGATATAATGGTGATAACATAAACGGTTCAGATCTGAAATCATGGCACCCGGGCCCAAAGTGACAAGCATTAAGCATGGCAAAGTCATAGCAACATTGATCTTAGAACATAGTGGATACTAGGGATAAAGCACTAACAAAACTAACTCGATTACATGATGAATCTCATCCAACTCCTCACCGACCAGCGAACATACGAAGGAATTACTCACTCCTGGTGGGGAGCATCATGGAATTGGTGATGGAGAAGGGTTGGTGATGACGAAGAATGAAGACCCCCCTCTTTGGAGCCTCAAACGGACTCCAGATCTGGCCTCTCAATAAAGAGCAGGAGGTGACGGCGGCTCCGTCTCGTGGATCACGATAATTCTTTCTCCCTGATTTTTTCTAAAAAAATAGGATTTTATAGCATCGGTTTCAGGGTCTGCGAGGCCGCCAGGTGGGGACAACCCACCTGGGCGCGCCAGGAGAGGGGGGTGCGCCCTGGTGGGTTGTGCCCACCCAGGTGCCCCTCTCCGGTAGGTCTTGGCTCCAGAAATTCTTGTTTATTGTATAAAAATTCCTCGCAAAGTTTCGTTCCATTCCGAGAACTTTTATTTCTGCACAAAAACAACACCATGGTAGTTCTGCTGAAAACAAGTCAGTCTGGGATTAGTTCCATTCAAATCATGCAAATTAGAGTCCAACGCAAGAAGAAAAGCGTTAGGAAAAGTAGATACGTTGGAGACGTGTTAGGAGAGCATCTTCATACCTTGAAGATTGCTAAGCGGAAGCGTTTATCAACGCGGTTGATGTAGTCGTACACCTTCACGATCCGTTCCGATCAAGTACCAAACGTACGACACCTCCGCGTTCAGCACACATTCAGCTCGATGACATCCTCGCCTTCTTGATCCAGCAAGAGAGGCAAAGTAGTAGATGAGTTCTGGCATCACGACGGCGTGGTGACGGTGTTGGTGAAGAACAATCTCTGCAGGGCTTCGCCAAGCACAACGGAAACTATGACGGAGGATAAACTAGAGGGACGGGGTTGCCGGCACATGGCTTGGTGTATCTTGATGTGTTCCAGGTGCTAGCCCTGCCCCTCTATTTATATGTTGAGCCCTAGGGTCGTAACTTGGAGAAAGAGCCTCCTCAAAGTCGGTTTTTCCCGCAAGGAAGAGTCCTTCTCGGACGTCCAGAACCATACGCCACAGTCCTTGACGTCTGGCCCAGGGCTAGACGCTAGGGTCTCCAGCGTTTGCCCCCCAGGCTCTGCAAAACTCCTTTTGCACCGACTTAAAGCCCCGTGAGCCTTACCCCTTGGCCTAACCATATCATCCTATATATCAATCTTTACCTCCAGACCATTCCGAAGCTCCTCATCATGTTCGTGATCTCATTCGGGACTTGGAACAACATTCAGTCACCAACATACATAACTCATATAATACTATATCGTCAACGAACGTTAAAGCGTGCGGACCCTACGGGTTCCAGAACTATGTAGACATGACCGAGACACCTCTCCGGTCAATAACCAATAGCGGAATCTGGATGCCCATATGGGCTCCTACATATTCTACGAAGATCTTTATCGGTCGAACCTTATGACAACATATATAATTCCCTTTGTCCATCGGTATGTTACTTGCCCGAGAATCGATCGTCGGTATCTTCATACCTACTTAAATCTCGTTACTGGCAAGTCTCTTTATTCGTTCCGTAATACATCATCTTTCAACTAACTCATTAGTCACTATGCCTGCAAGGCTTCTTATGATGTGTATTACTGAGAGGGCTCAGAGATACCTCTCCGATACTCGGAGTGACAAATCCTAATCTCGATCTATGCCAACTCAACAAACAACTTCGGAGATACCTGTAGAGCATCTTTATGATCACCCAGTTACGTTTGTGACGTTTGATAGCACACAAGGTATTCCTCCGGTATCCGGGAGTTGCATAATCTCATAGTCGAAGGAATATGTATTTGACATGAAGAAAGCAATAGCAATAAACTGAATGATCAATTTGCTAAGCTAACGATGAGTCTTATCCATCACATCATTCTTCTAATGATGTGATCCCGTTATCAAATGACAACACATGTCTATGGTTATGAAACCTTAACCATCTTTGATCAACGAGCTAGTCTAGTAAAGGCTTATCAGGGACACGGGTATTTGTTTATGTATTCACACATGCATTTAAGTTTCCGATCAATACAATTCTAACATAAATAATAAACCTTTATCATGATTTAAGAAATATAATAATAACCATTTAATTATTGTCTCTAGGGCATATTTCCATCAACATCAACTCCTTTTAGGTGAGTTGGTTGTTGCGGTGTGCTTGATGCTAGAGAGTTGTGGATTTGAATCCCATGATGGTAATTTTGTTTTTCTCGTGTAGTGCGTGTGACAGAAGTGACAGTTTTCTCTGGCGAGCGCACGTGAAGTGCAACGAAAAAAGCTATGTAAAAGAAAGAATGGGTGTTCTACAAAAGGTAAGACTAAGAAAGAACTCATCATACTCATTCTTTTTTTTATCAAAAATGCCAAACGAAGGCCGAGCTTCGTGGAGATCTTAATTTGAAAACTTAGAACTTTTCTGTTTCAAAAGATTGTGAAAAATACACGTATATCTAGAGACACAATGTATATATGCATATTTTTTAGGTTAAAATACATTAAAATTAGAGCTAGAAAAGAAAAACAAATCCATGACTTTCTAACATATTTACCGTTCATCCTTAAAATTCAGGATTTTCTTTTCCAGCTCGCAATTCAAGATTTCATCCAAAAATGTTACACACATACACATTACATGCTTCTATACATGTGTATTTTCTTTTCTACAATTCTTTGAAACTAGATAGTATGATTTTTTTAAGTTAAGGCATCTACGAAGCTCGGTCTTCAGGATGCCTTACTCATCTTGTAATGTCTTCTCATGTGGCAAAACTAAAATAAGGTTGCCTTATTTTTTTTAAACATCAATACACACAAGCACTTATATATACACGCATACATTTATCCCTATGAACGCATATAAGCACACCATATCCTATGAGCACCTCCAAGAGACTGAGCCGACATATCATCTTGAGATTTTATAAAGTCACCATAGACGCCTCGTAGTCGACGGGAACTACTGAACATGTATCGCCGATTTTTTTTAAATAAATTCAGGATAAATGCGAGCATCAAAACTTGAATCGTACCATTGTCTACCTAATCATCCAATCATAGGATGGTTCGCGAGGCTGCCTTATTAATTATTGTACATACATTCTTTAATTATTTTGCCATGTCAGTATTTTGCTTGCACGATATTCTTCTTGGCACTTGTAGACCGAAGCCGCTCTGGCCCGCCTCTCAGCCCTTGTACAATGGGAGGTGCTTAGAGAGATGCTTAGAGAAATAAATCGGGTGTTTCTTAAGCACCGGTGCTTATTTGTACAGAATAGACGCTTAATGCTTAGGCCTTGTACAATGGAAAGTGCTTAGGGAAGGTGCTTAGAAAAATAAATCAGGCTTTCTTTAAGCACCGGTGCTTATTTGTACAGGGTAGACGCTTAACTAAGCGTCTCTTCTATAAAAATAGGCACTAGTGTTTTAGAAAAACTCGGTTTATTTTTCTAAGCACCTCTCTAAGCATCTCCCATTATACAATGCCTTATTTATATAGGAGAGACGCTGTAAGCACCGATGCTTCAGAAAAACCCGGTCTATGTCCCTAAGCATCTCCTCTAAGCATGTGAGGCCACGAGGAGCGACCATCTGGTTTTGAGACAGCTCACGAAACCTCGTCTTGTCCTCCTCTGAGCCGGCGGCGAAGCGAGCGGCGGCGCTCTTCTCGACGACTACGTGGAGGAGACGAACCCGGCCATAAGTCCGTGTGGATTCAAGGTAGGCTTTGCTGAATCCCAGTCGAACCTGTGCTTCATTTTTGGCCGGATTAGCAGGCTAGGGTTTCGTCCGCGTTTGTGCAATTGTGGGTGGCGATTCCGAGCCCGGAATCTTGGGAGAAATCCGTCCATGTCCCCTGTGCCGCAGCACATTTTTTCTTCCACTTCTGCGTTGGTTGGAAGAAGCGGGTCTAGGGGATCACCCCTGCTTCATTGCAAGCCTGCGGTATTACTACTATTTTGTGCTCAGAACTTGAGGCTTCCATTGCACGGCTTCGATGTTTATGTTACATTATGGCATGTAGGATATCAATTCATTTGCATTTTTATTCAAGAACATTAGTCTTATTTTATCTGTTTTTCTGTAGAAAATGGATGAGAAGCCATACGATGGTGAAGTATTAACTCGTCGAGTTGAAGAACTCCAGCGGGGTACTCACTCATATCTGTCATATACAAGATTATCATTCATTCGTTTATACTTTCAATGATAACCCTAACATACTGATTGTTTCCTGTGCCAATAGAAGTTGCTCTCATTATATATAACACTTCAGCCTGCAGATTAGTGATTAGTTTGGCTACATTGTTTTCTCTGTGCAAGTAGTTCAATTCAGGACCCTCACCCCTTTTTGGAATGGAGGCACTCCAATGGAAATTCAGGGGGAATCGTACTAGTTCCTGGCTTCCTTCAATAATGACCTCAAGATATAAAAGCGGATAATGCACTAGAGTTCCTTCACTAATATGTACCCTGTCATAACTCAGCTATTCTCGCATATTTGAGTAGATAATTTTTGCGAAGAATGCAATAGTTTTTTTAAAATTTCTTTCACTCTGTTAATGGTGGCTTGCTGTACAATTTGGGAAAGTACATGAAGTAGCTGCTGAAGTCCTTGGCTAATTATGTTACATTGTTTCTGATAGACATTTTATGAGTCTTTATAATAATTCCAACCTTCTACAGCTTTGTTCAGTCATAGGAGTATCTTAGTACGCAGCAGTGTTGCTTCCTTTGGATGTCATGTGTACATGGTTAACATGTTGGAAACTATTGGCAGATGTTACTAGTAATCAGAGATTTTCAATGGAAGATCAATGTACCTATTTTCTCATACTTCAGATTGATGACCTTTTGAATGGAGAGAACACCATGTTCTGTTTTCTCAAGCTGCTCATGTAGACTAGTTGTTTTGGGAGTAGTTCCAGTTTTCATTCTTGTATTTCTTTTATGTGGGTGTATAGGTGTACACTTATTGATTGAAATATTCTTTGTTTGTCAGAACGTGATGAACTGAGAAAAGATATCGAGCAATTATGTATGCAACAAGCTGGACCTGGTTATGTTTCTGTTGCAACTCGAATGCTTTCTCAGAGGTGCTTCCATAGGTTCTGTCCATGTTCCATTGTTATCATTGTAGTGAAAGTAAACCAATGTTTTGTTTTAACTATCCAGGACAACAGCTCTGGAGCAGGATATTGAGATCCTTCAGAAGAAGTTAAGTGGATGCTTAAGAGAGAATCAAAATTTGCAAGAGGAGCTTGCTGAGGCTTATCGAGTTAAGGTGTGCTTCTCTTCCTCGCTGCACTATTGTTTGTATCTGCATTTCTTTTTCTTTCTTCTGATGATTGCTTTACTTAAATTTTCAGAGCCAGCTTGCTGATTTATATGGTGCTGAGCTATCAAAGGTTTCATACTTTGACTTGTACAATCGACTGTTGTTGTTTTATCAATAATGTTGTAACTTTCCGATCAAAAAATAAATAAATAATGTTGTAGCTTTTGCCGACTAATATTTAGTGGCAGATAATTTTATACTTCTCCATCATCCACGTACAAGCAGTATAGGGAGTGAAGTACCTTGAGCTTGAACATGGCATGCCATATCTATGCTCACTTATAGCTAGACCCACATATCATTCAGACAGTGCACAACTAAACAAAACACTAACAGTTGTGCTTATTTGAAATCTGCAGCCTGAAAGTAAAATATCATTTCAAGCATGATAGGCATATTCCGAGTCTTGGTTGGTCTTTTTAGAGAAGGTACCCTTTGGGACCTTTGCTTAATATTAATTTCACTTCAGTTAACTTGAAATAGACAATAAAGGCCTCATATGCTTACTTAAAATTTGATATTTTGTGGAATTTAGGTCACTAATTCTTTAACGTCCTAAAGTTCTGTTTACAAGAAATCTAGCTTATTGTGGAAATGACCTTCTATCCTGCAATGACAATGCAGACCAAGGAGCTAGAGCAGCAAGTGAGGTTTTTCCAGAGCAGCGTTGCTCAAGCATTTGCTGAACGAGATGGTTCATTGTTGGAGGTTCTTCTTGATTTACTTATTACGTCAATTCTGTATCTAAAGATGTAATGCTTTATACATGACATTTGAAATTGGTAGTGTGAGAAAGCAAAGGAGCGAGAAGAAGCAGGGTTAAAAATGTGCGCTACCTTTGAGGAAAGGTACTGTTACTCATTTCCTATTTCACATGTCTTGAACTGTTCTCTGGTATTTAAGATATAATTGGTTTACTCTAAGAAAGATGAAATGTTAATGTGTCGTTTCACCAAGTTCCCCAGAGGCGAGTATAATGGAAACTGACTGGTATCTACAGTATCAAAGATCTTGACAAATAAGTGGTCTTGCAGTGTTTTTCTTTTTGGATGTGAGTTTGTTGGTTGTAAAATGGCCAGCATCCGATATTAATGTTGGCTGGTGCATTGACAGACCTGCAACTGCACATATTATGAGACACATCCTAATAAGAAAAGGGCACTAGTTAAGTTTGTAACAATGTTCTCTTGTTTAGCGAGGAAAGTGGAATCTTAGACCATGTACAATGCTAGGAGCTTAGAGCAGTGCTTAGAAAAACAAACCATTGTTTTCTTAAGCACCAGTAAATCTAGGAATAGTTTTCGATTGACCGGGTGCGCTGGGTCGGTTTTTGCGTCCGGCCTCGTTTGTTTCAGGTGTTAATGGGCTAACTCTCCTAAAAGTTTGGTTTAGTTTAGTTTCTCACAGCAAATGGGTGGGTATGGTCGGCTATGGGCCCAAACAGATCCGGTTACAAACAGTTTCAATCCACAGTTTAGACCGGTTGGTGGTATAGGTTTCGTTCCAAGTTCTCCAGCCCGACAGACACACAGTCTTCTCCGCTCGTCGACCACGCCTGCGACCGCCGCAGCTCGCCGTTCGCGACGGCTGCCGTCACTGCTCGCGCACGGCTCGCCAGCCCCCTCTGCGAAGACTATTCGAGGAAGGGAAATGGTTCCAGGAAATGATTCCAACCCTTACGTGCAGATCAGCAAGGGCCAGATCGGAGTTATTCGGCAGGCCGGCGGCGACTCCAGCATGTGGAGGAGCGGCAGGCGCCATGGTCGAAAGGAGAGGTGCGTCTGCGAGCATTGTGGAACATGAGACATTAAAGATGCCCTCTCGCGACGGATGAGCGCGCCTGGTGGCGCCGCCTGATCTCCTCATTCCGGCCACCCCTGCATCCAACTCTTCTCAACCCGGAGCTCTGCTCCCTCGTGCTCCCGGCCATCCTTGTGCGCCATGGCTCCTCAACCCTGCTCCCAGCCCGTGTCCGCGCCGCAGGCAGCGGCGACAACGGCTGACCATCTGCCTGTGCCGGGTGCCGTCCCTGTGTCCTGCTGCTCATCAGATGTGCCCCGGCGTCCTCCTGCTTGGAGATACAGGGGGGAGAACGCGGGCATCATTACCTCGTGCGCGGGCCTCGGGAAGCCGGCGACGATGGCCACTCCATGCACAGATGGTTTTCGAACCATTTCAGGAAATGGTTCCAACCCACAGATGGACACTCAGTTTTAGTTCAGTTTGGGTGAGTCAAATAGGTTTGGTTTTGGTTGGGTTGACGGGAATACAAATAGGTTTAGTTCGGTTTGGGTTGCCAAGTTTATCCATTCAGGTTTGGTTGAGGTATGGTGTAGTTTTCAAACTTTTCTCAGGATTAAGCACCAGTGCTTATTTGTGTACCAGAGGCGTCTAAAGCAAAACCGATTTATTTTTCTAAGCACCTGTACTCTACAAATAACCACTAGTGCTTAAAGCAAAATTGATTTATTTTTCTAAGCACATAGCATTGTACATGCCCTTATTTTGCCAGTGCTTAAATTTTCTTAACTTCCGGTGCGAGTTAAAATTTGTGCTGTGCATCTTGTTAGCATCTCTAACAAGACATGCGTACCATACTAAATGTACTGACACAAAGTTTAACTGTACATTCTTTACACAATTACTCCCTCCGTCCCATATTAATTGATGCTGAAACGGATGTATCCAGACGTATTTCACTGCTAGATACATCCATTTGAGCGTCAATTAATATGGGACGGAGGCAGTATATCGTTAGGGTGGTGACCACAGAACTTATTCTTTCTGTTTCTGCATTTGGGAGTTTCTTAAATCACAACTACACTTCACATAAGCTTTATTTAAGTATCCCACATTCAACGACGTTATGGAGAATGTCCTAGATTTGCTGCACTTTTCAGATAAGTGCAGAGTATCATGATTGTTAATTGGCAGGACGAGAGAATATCAAACTGCAATGGAAGATCAGAAACGTTTGAACGATGACCTGCAAATGGAGTTGACAGAACTAAAAGCGCATACAGAATCTTCCTTGAATGTAAGCATGCTTTTGATTTCTTATTGCCATTACTACCAGCATAAATCTGTGCAAGTTCACTTAAAAGTTTTTTTTCATACTGAAAAAGTACCAGATTTTAGTTGAGAGAACTAAAAGAGCATCCTAAATCCCTCTTGGATGTGCGCATGTTTTCTGTTGCTATGTCCACAATGATTATCTGGTAATTTTTTCTGTTCAATGAAGGATTTAAAGGGAAAATCTTACCACTATAAGTTTGTAAATTTTTCTTTTGACATTGTCCATTTCATTTTTGCCACAGGGCTGTGTCACTGAGTAGTTGGCCCAACGAGAGAATGAAAAACAAAATGCAAAATATGGCTTGCTGTCAAAATCCTGAATAATGTCAGGATTTAAATAGTCTTGCCCATTTTTCCCGTCCAACTTTCTAATGTAAATTGCACTAAGGAGGACGTATATTATTGAGTGGTTTTGATGGACGCCTGAGTGTAAAATAATTTCCTTGACCTACTGCATATTTTTTATTTCTAATGTATGTGGTTGTCTGTACCTCGCCATCTACACTCAGTATATTTTAGATAAAAAAAGAATCCAATTGGGATCTGCCCTCTTTCATGCTGATTTGACGTGTTCAGTTCGCATCATTTGCACCACCCAATATATATCAGAATTGATCCTTCTTGATTGGGAGTTTGATGATTGATTCTGTTTCAGGTTATTAAAAAATTATACGAAGTTCGTTCCAGAGAATGTGAATGCCCTTCAAACATTACTTTTGAAGAGAAATGTTCAATTCTTCTAGATGATTCTGCTGACAGTTGGAGTTTCAACCTGGATGGCGAAACCTCAACTTCGAAGTACATTGTAAACTTAAATCACTTTATCCATGAGAGATAATAATTCACTTGCAGATTGATATGTTTTATTTTTTCACTGTTTCAGTTTAAAATATACTCCTTCCGTCCCAAAATAAGTGTCGCTGATTTAGTATTTTGGGACGGAGGGAGTACCTAATACTTCTATTGAATTTTTATAATCCACTGTTGTAGGATATGTTTGTCTGGACAAGTTTATTTTGGGAACCTTAGAAATGCAAAAGATAGGGATGTGTTAAACTTTGATGTCAGTTATCACGTTTTTCTAAATTCTAATAGGAAGCATCTCTACTTTGAACTTTAGCTTTCTCTAGTATAAATTACAGGACCTTACACGGAGACAGAAATTACAAAGTAACTGCATGTCTGATGGTTCTCAAGATTGTAAGTAAATAGTTATTCTATTTATAGGTTCGACTCTGCTAGAGATGATCATGCCCTCTCTGCCTGAATTAAGCAATGTAGTCTCAGTATAGAAAAGGACCTGGCTGTCAAAAATTCTCATTTGCAAAATCGATGCTCCACTGGTAATGTAGAAGTTTCCACATTCTGTATTATTATATATTTAAATGGCTGGAATAGTGGAATATATCGAAGTATGTTATAGACATAATCAGTTAAACTTAGTCAGACGTTCTGAATTTCTGATTGGGCAACATTAATAAATAGATAAATTAATAACATAAGCCTTGTATGCTTCTTTACAAGCGGCACACCAGCAAACTTATTTTTGTTACTTGACAGTTTCAATAATTTTATTGTTTCTAGTTGTATACACATTCACTGATCTTTTTTATGTAGGCATCTCTAGAACAGGAGAATGAGTCGCTTAAAGCTAAAATATCTAAGCTGCAAAGCAATCTAAGAATGGTAAGGTAAGTTTATCCATAGCAGAGACAAATAGTTTTTCGGCTTTCCTAAGAGATCTGTCATTTGGATGTCCAGAGTTTCGAAATTGAACATCACTTGCAAAGAAATGCACGAACACTGGAAAAGAAACAGGTACAAAAATTCAACTTATCATATCATTTTTTTTACGGCACCTTAATGCGCTTAATGATGTATACACTTTGGAATGCAGGCACTCAGTGATGATCTTATGAGAAATGGTCTGTCTGCTCTTCAAAAAGTCTATACATATCAAAGGGCTGAAATTATGAAAATATTGGAAGAAGAATTACTTCTGTTAAGCACGGCTGTTAATGAGATTCAAGACAAGTTAACTCAAATTTGCATCAATGCTGAGATCATGGGTAACCCTGTTGGGAAGATGCAATGCTGTGACAGTAGTTGTAAAGACGTGCATGTTACTATGGATATTGGCCCTGAAACCATCCCCAAGGTTTGTTCAGAACATAATGAACTTTCTCAAGTCTTGCTTTTATGCGGAACCACTTCCTCTAGGAACCTTTTCCTCGATCTAGATTTGTGCTCACGAGTTATGGTGTAACTTGTGAAGAAATTGATAAATATTACTTAATAGTGTCAAATCTCCAGAACACCTTGATGAATATATCCTGGGTTGGCATACTTCTTTTTTACATTTAAATCAGATTGACTATTTATCTTGTGTAAGCAAGATACCATGTCCTTACTTTTTTTAGATAGGTACTTTGTTGATGTGTTCCCCCTCTTTTTCCCGAAGAAAACATTTCTTGTAACACCCTGTTTTTCGGGGGTTCATTTTTTTAAAGGCAAAGGATGCTACACATTACTCAGATAATACTTTAGTACTGTATTTTAGTTGGACACATTGGAATTAATTTGTTATACCCTTTCTTATGCAAAATCAATTCCAAAAGCATTTGGGTTTGATTTTTGCAACTCCAAGTAAAAGCATTTGGGACAGAGGTAATACATGAGTATTGTTTGAATAATACACAACATCCTTTGCCTACTCTTCCGTTCCTTTTATAAGGTGTACTTTTTTTTCAAAAGTCAAACTTTTCTCTCCTTGACCAAGTTTATAGAAAAGACTACCAATATGTACAATACTAAATAAGTAAAATATGAAAATATATTTCATGATGTATCTAATAGCACTGATTCCTTTTCTTAGATGTTGCATCTTTTCTAGAAACTTAGTGAAGGATAGAGAAGTCTGACTTTTGAAAAAAATTAAGAGTTAATTACACTTTTGATACATAAACTTGCACTTGATGTACAGATTCATACATAAACTTGAAAAATGACACAAATCAGTCATACAACGTGTTTCAGGTACATTCAAGTACATTTCTGTCGTTTGCCGTTAACACTCCGTTAAGCTCTGCATGCCAGTTGGTCCACACTCAATACCTGCACATGGGGACCATCTGTCAGTGGCAAAGAAAGAAATAAAAATATAGCAAAACAATTGCGCGCAGTAGGAATCTATCTCGGCGCGTCACCTATCACGCTCCAGAAGCCAACCACTACATCACCTGCTACTATTTGTTAGTGTTACACATAGTTAACTTTTTGGATAGCAAGGAAACAATTGATCTGAAGCGAAATAGGCGCTGTACAAGGGGTTCGAACAATATTTTGAAAACTACTTTTCGGTTTTATTCCGGGAGGGACCGGAAAAAGTAGTTTCCGAAAACTCAGAAGTTTCGGTATTTTTTGTTCAAAATTTCAAAACAATTTTGAATTCAATTTTTTTGGTGTAAACATATATTCCTTTTAACCCCATATATGACAAATTGTGCCTCCTGTTCTAGCGGTCAGCTTCACTTGTTTATTCAGAGGGGTGCGGGTTCAAGGCATTGCTATGGTGCCTCGTCCATTTTTTCTTATGAAGAATGTTGAATATAACGCTAGAAAGGTCCAGTTTTTGCAAGATGTTTCGTGTGCCTTATCACTTGGAAGAATTTTTTATGTGAAAACATATGAATACGAGTTCTATTTGACATTATCTGACCTTGTAAAAAAATAAATAATTTTTTGAACGATATCAAAAACATTCGGGGCTCACCTAAATTTTCGGTAACCGGTCGACCGGGGAAAAACGGAGTTGAAAAACGCACGCACACAGTAAATCCTGTGCAATACACATTCTGGATTTGAATCAATTTACCTAATAAAATATATAATGGACTGTATGTTTGTACTAACAACAAATGCATCTGGTGCACTGGCTAACGCCTGAAGCTCGCTACGTCGCGAGTTCGAGTTCTGCTGGTTGCATTGCTTTTTGCTACATTTCTATTTCTTTCTGACACTGATAGGTGGAACCCACGCGCAAGTATGGAGTGTGGGCCAACTGGCATGTAGAGTTAACGGTAAACGATGGAAATGTACTTAAACGTTACCCGAAACACAAGTTGTAGGACCGATTTGTGCCATTTTTCAAGTTTATGTATGCATCTGTACATTGAGTGCAAGTACATGTATCAAAAGTGTAATTAACTCAAAAATTAATACTCCCTCCGTTCCTAAATATAAGTCTTTTTAGAGATTTCAAGGACTACATACGGATATATATAGACATATTGTAGAGTATAGATTTCACTCATTTTGCTCCGTCTGTAGTCCGCATTAGAATCTCTAAAAAGACATATATTTAGGAACGGAGGGAGTACATCTAGAAAGGATCAGAGGGAGTAGTTCCCTGAAGACTGGATGTCACAATTCTCTTTACAATTATATGACTTAACTTGTTATTGCATATATTGTAGGGTGATGTTCCTACAGGTTATTCTACAACTTTTGATGATTCAAAAGCGCTTGCTCAAACTTTGCAGGAGAAGGTACAGCGTTACGCTGGTGCTTCTTTCTGCTTGAAATTCTCATATGGGCCTTTCTTTATATTAAATAATCTCACATTATGTTGAAATCTACTACAGATGGAGGCGCTTATGCTTTTCTCACAGGAACAAGAAAGATACCTGTTGGAAAACCAGAAGAACCAAGCTATTATAGAGGACCTTGAGAAGAACTTATCTCAAGTAGTACTTCCTACACTTTTGATGTCCATTATTTTCCTTTTACAATCTTTACAGTCTTATGAATCTTGAGTTATGCTGAGTGCTTTAAACTGTAAAGTATATGGAGAAATTTCACACGAATATTATGCCAGTCCACTTTTTTCTACTAGAAAATCAGTATTTTCTGGAAATGCAAAATTAGAGGTGTGGTTGTTATAGTAAAATCTGGTGAAGTCCTATTGTAGAACCGAACCGGAGCCGGAGCCGGAACCGGAACCAGAGCATCGGCAGCAGTCAATGCACAACTGTGAGGGCTAGGGCTACTGTACTTGTTTAGCCATGTCACCAAAGTCTGGACTAGTTGTCGACCTCCGATGGTGTTTTGAATTTAACTGTGAGTTCATTGGCGTACACAGACGCGTGGTTAGTTTACATAGATGCAAGGACTACACCATTAACACCGGTGAATGATTATTACTATGATGGTCTATGAAACAATTAGATCTGTTCAACACCTTCAGTGTATCACATGTTTGGAGCTAGTGCAAAAAACTTAAATTATTTTGCAATTAACGCTCCAGCAAATATCAAGGACTTTATAGAGGCACGGATGAGGCTGGATTTAGTATGCAAACAGGCCATTCTGTTTTCTGTTTTCCTCTTGGACTCTTCTCTTTCACAGCATCTTGGAAGTTTATCTTTACGGTACATACTAGAGCATGCAACATTGGATGCACATCTTGTAACTTGCTTGTACCTGTTCTATACAGGTTAAAGATGAAAAAGTGAAGGTCTTGATGGAGTTAGCAAAACTGAAAGAAGCTTATCTCCTGAAATGGTAAGCTTTATGTGCAGCAAATCATCATACTGGATCATGTTTGTAATATTTACTTAACATTTTGAGTATCGTTTCCTGGGTGTAATATACATTCTTCTTCTTATCACTATATATATATTTTCTTCTTATACAGCAGCTCTACTGCAAATGATGGTCATGGTATTGTTGATACTCCAAAAATCACTTCTGGGCATGACCAACAAGGGATGCTGAAGACTATTCTTAACAGAACATCTCTAAGACAATGGATAAAAAAGGAAAATAATACTGGGCATGAGAGCTCTGGTGGAAATGACCAGACAGTTTGTAGAGGGTGCTCAGTAGATCTATCAAGGTTTGTGATAATACACACAAATTACTTTTTTGGTTCATTCACATCACACTTAGTCTTTCTATTAGCTAAATATGACCCCAATATGCTGCATCCTAGACTATATTTTTGCCATAATCTTATCTGCACTTACAATTTTGTTCTGCGATTTTTTTAAATTTCATGCTACTTCATGACAGGATGAAAGTTGAAAATGCTAGCCTTTTGGAAAGTGTTGCTACTATGGAACGTCTCACTTCTTTGGTTCATAGGCTGCACAGAGTGCTTATGAAGGTAGGGCACTTTTCTTTAATCGAATTATTAGCTTTAGCAGTATTATGTGATACCCATTTTTTGTATCCTAACCATTTTTTGTCAGGTATATGATGATGTCAAATCCGGGTGTTCTTCGGAGAGTAGTTATGAAGCACTGAGCAGTCTTATAACAGAAGCAAACCTTATGAGAACGGCTCTGGGCGTCGTTCTCCCAGTAAGCTGGTCAGGGGATTCATCAGGTGGTATCACTTCAGACTCGCCTAAATCATCAAAATCCGAAAAGGTGGATCCCCTTGGTTCCGCTAGCATGGAGATGTTGGAGCTACTTATATTGGCCGCGGATATCCTCAGAGAGAGCTTCATGTTGAAGAAATGATTAAGGATTCAGAAGCATGTATACAATTTAATCTATAGAGAGAATTGTCCGCTTGAGTTGATTTCTTAATGTGCACTGCTACTGTGTAAATGTGCGGAAGTGGAAACTGCTGCAAAATGTTTGTATATGAAGCTGATGGTTTGCATGCCAAAGAGATGGTAAATCCTGCAAACTGATGATTTTGCATGTCAAAATTTACCAGCTAGTACTTGTTGACAAATTACATGCATGAGTGAGCGTCTGTGCCATTTTTAATCGCAAAAGATGACAAGAGTTTGTTCCGCAAATTCGCTAAGCGGTACGTGACCAGCCAAGTGAAGGCACAATTGTAACATGCGGTATCACTCAACTATCTAACTACAGATAAAAACACAAGCAATTAAGTAATGGAGTTGATGATTAAACCAGAGGTCTGTACGACCAACTGTTCAATTATTTATTTATTATATCCAAGTACAAGCCTCACTTTATTCTCGCTTGCAACAGTACATCAGGATCAAATCGACGGTGATGCAAGAAGTGTGGCTTGTTACTAGTAGGAAAAGGGTAAAACGTGAAGCACATTAATGCCGGTTTGAATTTGAGCCAGCACTAATGTGTACATTAATGTCGGTTCCAACGACTAGCCGGGCCGCTCTCATTAGTATCGATTCGTGGCGAACCTTTAGCACCGGTTCGTGCCACGAACCGGTACTAAAGTGAGTGGTGGCATAATGTTGTCAGTCCGGGGCCCCTCCAGTACCTTTAGTACCGGGTCGTATCACGAACCGGTACTAAAGGTCGTCCTACATAGACCCTTCGTCCACCCGAGCTCGTTCTGTTCTTCCCCTTTTCCCTCTCCTCTTTGTTCTTTCCCCTCTTCCTCTCAAGCTCATCACACATTTTGCCCAAGATTTGAAGGCCCCCATCCATTCAAATGATCACAAATGTTAGCAACTCTTTCCTTTCATCTCTCATTGCTAGATTAGCTCATGCAATGCTTTATATAGTGATTGATTTTTGAGTTTAGTAATTTGGGAGGAATTATATATATGTGCTAGTATTTGATTTATATGCAATCTGAGGTCAAAAATAACACTTAGTTTTGCATATGTAGGTGTGGTTTATTTAGTACCTTCTAAATCTCCGTCGTAACCACCGTCAATCGCTCGCAACGTCCCATCGCCGGCACCACCTTGTGGTGAGCCTCTTGTTCATGAAGTTTTATATAAAAAAATGATGTTTGTGTGATTTGGATATATAGTTACTCGTATAATTATCTTACCCATACGTTGTTTGTTATGCATAGTGCCATGGTTTTGATATCCGTCCCCGTCGGCCCTCGTCCGGGTTATGATTCGGATGTGGTATATTCTCTTTTAAAACTATTCATTGCATTTCGTGTTTATGACAAATTATGCCCATCAAGTTGACATAGATATTTGTATGTAGGAGGTAGTTGAACCCGAAATTCCAATCGACCCTATTGTCGAGAGGTTAAATTTAGTTGAAAGAGAAAACGAGGATCTGAAGGAAAAATTGAAAAGAATTCCCTATTGTCGAGAGGTTAAATTTAGTTGAAAGAGAAAACGAGGATCTGAAGAAAAAATTGAAAAGAATTGAGGGGGAGAAGATGGAATTGGAGTTGCATGTTGCCGATGTCGTCGATGATCACAAGATTAAGATGGAGAAAATGCGCTTGAAGATTATAAAGATTAGAAAATATGCCATTCATAGTGAGGCTTGGTATCATTATGTTGTTGGATCAATTGTTACCTTAGTTGCGATCTTGATTGCATTTGTTATTGCATTTAAATTCTTTAGCTAGAGAGTTATTTATTTATTGCATTGAAGTGTTGTTTGCTCTTTATGTATGAACTTTATGTATGAACTTTATGTATTGTATTAATTTGATGTTTTCGGTGCTGTGTATTAAAGATGAGCCGGCAATGGATGTACGATGACCGATACTCTCCCGAGTTCATTAATGGCGTGCGTACTTTTCTGCTTGCGGCTGAGGCAAACAAGCGAGCGGATGGTTTTATGCATTGTCCATGTGCTGGCTGTAAGAATGGTCGCAATTACTCTACGTCAAGAACCATTCACGTCCACCTGTTTGAGTCCGGTTTGATGCCCCACTATAATGTTTGGACCAAGCATGGAGAAAGAGGGGTTATGATGGAAGAAAATGAAGAAGAAGAGGACGACGACAGCTATCCTGGCCATGTGTTCCCTGAATACGATGATACAACAATGAGGGAAGAAGCTGAGCCGGTAATGTGGGAAGAAGCTGAGCCGGCAATGCGAGAAGAAGCTGAAGAAGAGACATCAGATGAGCCTGTTGATGATCTAGGTCGGGCCATTGCCGATGCAAAGAGAAACTGCGCAAGTGATTTGGAGAAGAAGAAGTTGCAGTGCATGTTAGAGGATCACAAAAAATTGTTGTATCCGAATTGCGAAGGTGACAAGAAAAAGCTGGGCACCACACTGAAATTGCTGCAATGGAAGGCAGAGAATGGTGTATCTCACAAGGGATTTGGAAAGTTGCTGGTAATGATAAAGGATATGCTTCCAAAGGACAACGAATTGCCCGAGAGTACGTACCAAGCAAAGAAGGCTGTCTGCCCTCTAGGGTTAGAGGTGCAGAAGATACATGCATGCCCTAATGATTGCATCCTCTACCGCCGTGAGTACGAGGATTTGAACGCTTGCCCGGTATGCGGTGCATTGCGCTATAAGATCAACCGCGATGACCCTGGTGATGTCGAGGGCAAGCGCCCCAGGAAGAAGATTCCTGCCAAGGTGATGTGGTATGCTCCTATAATACCACGGTTGAAACGTTTGTTCCAAAACAAAGAGCATGCCAAGGCGATGCGATGGCACAGAGAAGACCGTAAGAAAGACGGAAAGTTGAGAGTACCCGCTGACGGGTCGCAGTGGAGAAAAATTGAAAGAAAGTACGAGAAGGAGTTTGCAGATGACACAAGGAACATATGGTTTGGTCTAAGCGCAGATGGCATTAATCCTTTTGGGGAGCAGAGCAGCAACCATAGCACCTGGCCTGTGACTCTATGTTTGTATAACCTTCCTCCTTGGTTGTGCATGAAGCGGAAGTTCATTATGATGCCAGTGCTCATCCAAGGCCCTAAGCAACCCGGCAACGACATTGATGTGTACCTAAGGCCATTAGTTGAAGAACTCTTACAACTGTGGAATGGAACATGTGTACATGCGTGGGATGAGCACATGGGGGAAGAATTTGACCTAAAGGCGTTGCTATTCGTGACCATCAATGATTGGCCTGCTCTCAGTAACCTTTCAGGACAGACAAACAAGGGATACCGCGCATGCACGCACTGTTTGGACGATACCGACAGTATATATTAGGCTAATTGTAAGAAGAATGTATACCTGGGACATCGTCGATTTCTTCCGAGCAGGCATCCCGTAAGAAAGAAAGGCAAGCATTTCTCCGGTGAGGCGGATCACTGGACGAAGCCTCGCCACCGTACTGGTGCTGATGTACATGATATGGTCAAGGATTTGAAGGTGGTCTTTGGAAAGGGTCCTGGTGGACAACCTGTTCCGAATGATGCTGACGGACGCGCACCCATGTGGAAGAAGAAATCTATATTTTGGGACCTGCCCTATTGGAAAGACCTAGAGGTCCGCTCCGCAATCGACATGATGCACGTGACGAAGAATCTTTGTGTGACCCTGCTTGGCTTCTTGGGCGTGTATGGGAAGACAAAAGATACACCTGAGGCACGGGAGTACCAGCAACGTATGCACGGAAAAGACGGCATATATCAGGGTCATGCAAGCTACGCTCTTACCAAAGAAGAGAAGGAAATCTTCTTTGAATGCCTGCTTAGTATTAAGGTACCGTCTGACTTCTCATCGAATATAAAGGGAATAATAAACATGGCAGAGAAAAAGTTCCAGAACCTAAAGTCTCATGACTGCCACGTGATTATGACGCAACTGCTTCCGGTTGCATTGAGGGGGCTTCTATCGGAAAACGTTCGATTAGCCATTGTGAAGCTATGTGCATTTCTCAATGCAATCTCTCAGAAGGTAATCGATCCAGAAATCATACCAAGGTTAGAGAATGATTTGATGCAATGTCTTGTTAGTTTCGAGTTGGTGTTCCCACCATCCTTCTTCAACATCATGACGCACGTCCTAGTTCACCTATGCGAAGAGATTAACGTTTTCGGTCCTGTATTTCTACACAATATGTTCCCCTTTGAGAGGTTCATGGGAGTCTTAAAGAAATATGTTCATAATCGTGCTAGGCCAGAAGGAAGCATCTCCAAGGGCCATGAAAATGAGGAGGTCATTGAGTTTTGTATTGACTTTATTCCTGACCTTAAGCCGATTGGTGTTCCTGGATCGCGGCATAAGGGCAGACTGGATGGAAAAAGCACGCTAGGAGGGGAACAAATAATATGTATGGACGGACATTCTCTCACTGAAGCACACTACACAGTTCTATAGAATTCCGCTTTGGTGGCTCCGTATATGGATGAACACAAGAATTTGCTACGCTCCAAACACCCGGAGCGGTCTGATGACTGGATTACACGTGAACAAACCAGGAGTTTCGCCAGCTGGTTGCAGACACGTACCATGCATGACACCTCTATTGAAGATGTACTTGCTGTCCTAGTTATCATCTTCGAATATAATGACTTTCAAAGGGTACGAGATAAATGGTAATACATTTTACACGATCGCCCAAGATAAGAAGAGCACCAACCAAAACAGTGGTGTCCGCTTTGATGCAGAAACCAAGACAGGAAAGGAAACATATTATGGTTATATACATGACATATGGGAACTTGACTATCGACGTGGTTTGAAGGTCCCTTTGTTTTGGTGCAAATGGGTCAATATGACACGAGGCGGGGTAACGGAAGACCCGCAGTACGGAATGACAACAGTGGATCTCAACAATCTTGCGTATGCAGACGAACCATTCGTCCTAGCCAATGATGTGGCACAGGTTTTCTATGTGAAGGACATGTCTACCAAGCCAAGAAAAAGGAAAGATAAGGAAGCGAATGCATCGTACGATGAGCCAAAGCGGCACATAGTTCTTTCCGGGAAGAGAAACATTGTGGGAGTGGATGACAAGACAGACATGTCAGAAGATTATGAAAAGTTTGATGAAATTTCTCCATTCACAATGAATATTGACCCGAGCATCCCGTTAAATGATGAAGATTTTCCATGGTTACGGCGCAAAGGGACACACGCGAAGAAAAAGTTTCACACCCAAAGATCTGGGATGTGATCGGCTTCACTATCATCACTTTCTTCTGTGTTTCACACCCAGGAGGGAATCTCTGTAATAGTTAGGGTAGTTATGTGTTTTGGCATTTGAAACGTGAAGAAATTTTATGTGCAGACAAATTCTTTCATGCCTTTACTGAATTTTTTAAGCTAAATGACCCTAAAATTGAAAAGCATTTCAAACGAACTCAGAAAAGGTTAAAAGTTGGCATGGTATCATAATTTTATCCACATAGCATGTGCAAAAAAGTAGAGAGGGTTACCACAAAAACTGGATGCACTTCGTGTACTAAATGAACAATCTCTTTCGAAGTATCAGGGTTTCGAACAAAAACTCATCCGTTACAAAAGGCATTTCATTTTTTAAATAACCTAAGCATTACCAAATTGAATATAATAATAAAACACACTAATATTAAATATAAGAAAAAAGAATCACTGAAAAATCTATTCTCAAAGTTAAGTTATTCACAAACTAGTGATTAACACAAATTTCAAATAAATCAAAATTTAAACTATTCAAATTTGTAAACTACCGATACTAACAGAAAGTTTGTAATTTTTTGTACCTAAAGCAAAAATATTCACAAAGAAACTCTAAATACAGCAAAAAAACAACTCAAACAAAAATAAATAAAGCAAAAAAAAAGCCCACCTACTGCACCACAGCGGCCTGCATACGACTAGAAACCCAACCTGTTGTTGGGCCAGGATGCAGGCCCGCAAAGGCCCAGTAGGCCCACAAGGCAACACAGAACATTTAGGCCCAGTAGGCCTGCTTTGGAGAGGAGCTCGAGGGAGCTACCGCACTGGGGCTTATAAACCAGTACGGACGCCCCTCGGCTAGCGAGATGGGACTAAACATTTCACACCGCACCTGCGCCAGCGCACCCCCTTTAGTGCCGGGTGGTAGCACCAACCGGTACTAAAGGGGGGGCCTTTAGTACCGGTTGGAGCCACCACCCGGCACTAAAGGGGTGCGGTTCCCGCCGCTTGGCCCGGCCAAAACATGCCTTTAGGTTGGTGGCTCCAACCGGTACTAAAGGTCCATCCTATATAACTAAACACTTTAAAAATTTCAGTTTCTCCTCTGATTCTTCTCCTCTGCCCCGCCGCCCCCGTCTCCATAACCCTTGTCGCCGCCCCCATCCCCGTCGTCACCGCCCCGTCGTCCCCGTCCCCGTCGTCCCCGTCGTCACCGCCGCGCCGTCCCGGCCCGTCCTGCATCGTCC
>NC_041386.1:440307192-440312784 GCF_002162155.2 Triticum dicoccoides
CCTGTCCCCGTCGCCGCCGCCCCGTCCCTGTCCCCGTTGTCGCCATCCCCGTCGTCGCCGCGCCCGTCGTCGCCGCGCCCATCGCCGTCCCCGTCGCCGCCCCCCGTCGCCTCTCGCCTCGCCGGTGAGCACACACACACACACACATATAGCATTGTTAGAAAATTTTCTTTTTTTAGTTATAGAAATAGTTAGTTATATAGCATTGTTAGAAATGTTATAGAAATGTTAGAATTGTTAGAAATTTTTCTGTTTTTTAGTTATAGAAATAGTTATAAAAAAGTTAGAAATTTTTCTTTTTTAGTTATAGAAATATTAGAAATATTATACAAATGTTAGTTATATATATAGAAATGTTATAATTTTTTTTGTTCTGTTTTTTAGTTATAGAAATATTAGATATGTTATAGAAATGTTAGTTATATAGCATTGTTAGAAATGTTATAGGAATGTTAGTTATATAGAAATGTTAGAAATTTTAGTTATCAAAATCCAATCATTAAAAAAAAGTTACTTTTTACGGGCATATAGCTAGTATTTGTTCTCGACGATGCCCGGCCGGCAACCTCGCCGTCGACCCGTCCGCGACGACGTCCTGCTGACCCATGTCTGGGACTTGGCTCTGCCGGGCTGGCACTGGGAGGTGCTGCCTGGAGGGGCGCGCCGCTTGATGAGGAACGCGGCCCCGGGTCCCGTCGTCGACCCTGATCTCGTTTGGTGGCGTTCGCGTGGGCCAGTTTCGGTGCGGAGGGAGCCGGCCCCGCCGGAGGTGGTACGCCGCCGTGTCAGGAAGGAGGACGAGCACGTCCATCACTACATGGTTGCGTTAGAGGGCGGCAGGTTCTCCAATACCTGGCAGTTTCTTTAGGGATCTCACTTCAGCTATGATCCTGTGAGGGTTCCTTCTCTTTGGGTGTCCATCGCCCGCGCCGCAGGAACCGCGAGTGTCCTAGATTCTTCTGTAGTATTCGATCTTTATTAGCTACCTAGCTAGTGATGTACTCAATATATAATATTCGAGACGATGTATTCGAGATTATATATTATTCGAGACGATGTATTCGAGATTATATCTATTATTCGAGATGATGTATTCGAGATTATATCTATTATTCGAGACGATGTATTCAAGATTATATCTATTATTCGAGACGACGTATTCGAGATTATATTCGATGATGCTTATTATGTACTATGATTGATTCAGTTTTTCCTTATTAATTGATTGCATCCATGCATTGTAATTTGAATATATTTCTTTTGGATTAGTTAAACAAAACCTATGGCGGACAATACCGGCAGAGAGGGGGAAGAGGCCCTGTTCAATATCATACGCAATCCTTGCGGGCCAGATGATGATCGGAATGAAGAAGATTATGACGGCTCCGAATATCTAAACAACACCGGGGAGGGTGATATGATATTCGATCGGGATGATCGAATTGATGAAGTCGTGAACTATGAACATGACGAAGAAAATGTTGATCTTGAAACAACAAAGACCGACGAGGTATATATATTTATATAAACAGGCATCTGGTGATCATCACATGTTTTAAATGACTTCAAGATATATTAACGAATCGATCTTTCTTCTTTCAGCCATCCGGATCGAGCAAATCTTCAGGCAACAGGACGAAACGAGGCCCGAACAAAAAGTTGAAGGAGGGCGTAAAGTACAATATCGAGGCAATCAGACCTAATGGCGAACCATTCGTGCCTAAGAAGATTGCGGACAAGTTCGTTCGTCAATGCGGAGTTCTTGTGAAGGACCAACTCCCGATCTCCCTTCAAGAATGGAGAGAGCCATCAAAGCCACGTCCAGGAGTTACTTTTATCGACGACAGACAAAAACAGTTGCTTTAGGAAATGCTCATGGAACATTTCACCCTACCAGATCATTTCATAAAAGCAGATGTGGAGAAAGTCAAGGACGCTGCTCTTAGGAAGATGGCAGTTGCATTCAAGAACCACAAGATTCATGAATGGGCCAAGTACGTCAACGGAGGAAGGAAGACTCCAGTATTTGAGGGAACACTAGAGAACCAAAGTGCTCATTGGGATGATTTCGTGAAATTCAAGGATTCGGAATTATCTAAGGAACGGTCGAGAATAAACAAGGCCAATGCCTCAAAAAAGGATAAGTTCCATAAGCTGGGGCCAGGTGGCTATGCGGTGGGAATGCCTAAGTGGGATAAGTCTAAGAAAGAGATGCTGGATGCAGGTGTCACTCCAGAAACATTGAGCTGACCCCCAGGTGCAGGACTTGGTTCTATGCACATGGGGGGGAGTTGGACCCGAAGACAGGCAAAGTTTCCAAGAAGGCATGTCTGGACGGAGCCGAAGATAAGCTACTTGTTGCAATAGAAGAGGCTCGATCTGGGTTGTTCGAGCCCAACAGAGAGAACGACGAGCTTACGCGTGCCCTGAGAAATCCTGAACACCCGGGAAGAACACGAGGCATGGGCACTATTCCGTGGTATGAGGGGTTTTCTGACTAGAACGCCGACTATAGAACCCGTGCGAGAAAGAAGATTGCGGAGGATAAGAAGAGGAAGATGGAGGAGGAGCAGAGGAAGCTAGACTATGAACGCCTTCAAGGCCTAGAATCAGCGCACGCGGACTTGGCAATCAAATTCCAGCGGCAGCAGGAGCAGATCGACTCACTTAGCCAGCAAAGGGGGTCTCAGCAGTTAGCGGATGATCCACCAATGGATAGCACCATCCCATCCATGCCGAGAAGCAGTGTGGGTTCCGCCCCGGGCGACGCATTGCTGGATAGCTACCCAGTGGATGACATCATGTAGAACACTAACTACGAGCTACACTTCAAAATGAAGAACATATCCATGAAGGTGGCGGACGCCCTTGCTTTTACAAATCCCCACGAGGCAACCTTCCATTGCAACCCGATTCCAGCGGGCTATACTCATGTCTTGGTTGATGAGGTGGTGGACCAATATTCGGGGCTAGAGCTTGACATTCCTGGAGGTGACGATGAGCACACACTAGGAGAGGCCAAGCATCGTATCATCCTATGGAGAAAGGATTGCGTCATCTTTCGAAGGCCACCGACACTGCGTCATCCGACTCCTCGTCACAGTCTGCCACCGAGTCAGTAGACTCCCGCTCCTCCAAGTCCACCAACGCGTCAGGCCACTCCTCCTCCAAGTCCGGCAAAGCGTCAGGCCACTCCTCCTCCAAGTCCGGCACAGCTTCAGGCCACTCCTCCTCCAAGTCTGGCACAGCTTCAGGCCACTCCTCCTCCAAGTCCGGCACAGCTTCAGGCCACTCCTCCTCCTCCAACTCAGCCACGTCAGCCGTCTTCGCCGCCTCAGCAATCACGGAAGAGAGCCGCCTCAGCTATGGTGCGTAGCGGTACAAGTCGAGGTAGTACTGCAGGTACAGGCGGAGGCAAGTGATTTCAATATGGTCCAAGCCTCGCGCCTCTTCCGCAGAGGCCTTATGACAAGTCCGAGGAGGAAAACGTAGCCATATCGAAGGCCAAGGTGGAAGCCCATTTTGCACCGAAACCGCCACCGCCGCCAAGGGAGAAAGTGCCTGTGGAAAAGATTGACCACTTCATTCGTATGGCTAGACCACTAGCTCCCAAGCCTGTTGACACAGACTATGAGCGCCACCTCAGGAAGTTAAATCGAGCACGTCTACAGCAAGAGGCGAGCTCGAGCTCGAGCAAATCAGCTGGCAAAAAATGCGGTAAAACCGTTCCCCAGCTGGGAGAACAGGCGGCGCAATCAATCCCCCCGCTTGTTGAGCCAACAACACATGAGAGTAGGCGCGCCCAATATTATTGTGGGCAAACCGTTAATGTTCCCGGGCTGGGCGATGTGGTAATAACCGAGGAGCATATTGCGCAGGCTGAATCGATCGGGATCACTGTTGGACAACTCCTCGATATCGAGCCCATGTCTCCGACTAGAGAGGAGGAAATAAAACGAAAATATGCCTGGGGCCAACCTTTGGTCGAGCCAGAGGAGGCCAATAAGCTCCCAACGAGAATGTATGCATTGCATCAATGGTACATGGACATTACCAAGATTTCCAATCGAGAGTTCCTCATGGTGAATGTCAACGAGGAGCATTACTACCATAAGAAAGCTGTGATCGTTAAGTATTTAGAACTTTTTCAACTATACAATAAAGACGCACTCAACAAATCTATCGTCAGTTGCTATTGTCTGTAAGTGATTTCTTTCTGTAATTTAAGTCTCAAGCTAGCTGATCATTTTGATCAATCATTACCTGTAATTATCCTCACTATATTCTTTTATGTGGTATTATGCAGGATGAAGATTTATGAAATAAAAAAAGGTGGACGCTATGGCATTGAGTTCGTTGACCCAAATACCATTAATGAATACACATGGAAAATAGATCCATATCACGCAAAATGTGTAGAGGAAAGCATGCTACAGTTCTTCAAGGAACTCAAATACAATGAAGATATACTACTTCCTTACAACTTCCAGTGAGTCACACTGTCTTATACTATAAATTCTGTTTTTCCCTACTAGCTATAGCTATATGTTTTTGCTTACATATATATGCCTGCTTAATTAAGACATGCAAACGTGTGTGCATGCAGATTTCACTAGATCTTGTTAATCATTAAAGTTGATGAAGGAACAGTTGAAGTACTAGACTCGCTACTTAAGAAAGCAAGTGACTACAACATCGTGAAGGGGATAGTCAACAGGTAATTTTAATCATTATTAACTATATCTCGGCCTATTTAATTAGTTCGTCATTTCCTGATAACAACTATTTAATAACCCATTTATTCATTTTCTTTGCCGGCGGGCAGGGCTTGGGCAAAGTTCATCAGGGTCACTCCAGGCCCATGGAAACAAAGTCTGAAATGGTATCGACCCAAGGTAAGTAATTAAGTAGTACTAGCTAGCTGCCATCTCTTTAATTATCATGCTTGATTAATTATTATCTGATCAAAATTCTGTTCTCGTAAAGGCCCTGAAGCAGGCGTTGGGGAATGATCTATGTGCATACTACGTTTGCGAGAACATTCGCATGATGGCGTCCGAAAGGAGCAAATCTCAAAGACAGGAGTGGGTACGATATCGATTGTCAGAACACTATTCACAATTTTTACACCATTATCAATATCTAGTCACACAACTAATACACATGCATATTGATCTCCTTCTTAACAGTTCAAAGAGGTGCGGGACAAGCTCCTAGCACAGGACCGCATAGAAGCAATTCAAGAGGAAATAGCGGGATTTTTGCTCGACCAGGTCATAGATCCCAAAGGAGAATACTATTACCCGCTACCGCCCCCATGAACCACTTCCAATTGTTATCGTGCTCCGAAGGCACCAATTAGCTAGGCTAATGCCAATGGCTCCGAAGACACCAATTAGGAGAAATTGTATATATATATATATATACATGTGTGTATATATGTGTGAATTAATTAATGGTGGTTATGAGACATTCGATGATATATATATATATATATATATATATATATATATATATATATATATATATATATATATATATATATATTATGATCGGTTGTACTAGAAATTCTATTTATATATATGCATAACG
>NC_041386.1:440313254-440314313 GCF_002162155.2 Triticum dicoccoides
CATAACGTGCACAATATGTAGTATCGTAAAATACCAGCAAACGAAAAAGAATTAAATGGAAAATGCAAAATTAAATGAAAAAGAAATCATAAACCCAAAACCCCTCAACATTTTAATAACGGTTGGTGACACCAACCGGTACTAAAGGGCTCCCTGCCCCCGAAGCTGGCTCGTGCCACGTGGTTGCCCTTTAGCACCGGTTCGTGCTGAACCGGTACTAAAGGGGGGGCCTTTAGTGCCTACATTTTAGCGCCGGTTACCAAACCGACACTAAAGGGCCTTACGAACCGGTGCTATTGCCCGGTTCTGCACTAGTGTGTGGAAGTATAGGAGCTCAGGCGTAGTACTTGATCAAGCTGCTGTAGTTGGTCTGCTTGTCGAAGTATCGGTCCCAGAGCATGATGCCGCCGTAGTTGTCCTTCTTCTGCGCCACCGGCGCAACGCTGTAGTAGACGTTCTTGGCGTGTACCCACTGGTTGGACTTGTCGTCCACCGTGAGCCCGACGTAAAACGCGTGGCCGGGTACGCCGCCATCCACTTGTCCCACGAGCCCTCCCACCCGAGGTTCTGGTTGCACCACTTGTCGCTCTCGTAGGTCCTCACATGGACGCGCTCGAAGATCCCCGTCGCCAGCGCCCGCCCCACATGCGCCGCCGGCGGGTACCCGCACCGGACCGTCGCCGTCAGGTGCAGCGGCTTCCCCGGCCCCCCACAGATGTTGTGCTTGGCCAGCTCCAGCGCCAGCACGTCGTAGCGGTCCGCCGACGTGCCGTGCTCCAGGAAGAGGTCGACGCCGTCGAGCCACGCGTCGCCGAAGGGGCGGGGGACGCCCGGCTTGGACCCGCCGAAGTAGGAGTTCCAGAGGTGGTCGAAGAGGTCGAGCGCGAAGCGGTTGGACGGCAGCGAGTAGCCGGTGCCGTAGCCGCCGATGGAGAGGGAGACGGGCACGCCCTTGAACTGGCAATGCTTGATGTTGGCGCCGACGGAGGAGAGGTCGTGGCCGGAGAGGTCGAGGTGGTACTTGTCGTTGGTGCCGAAGACGTCGAGGAAGGACATGGT
>NC_041386.1:440314597-440353568 GCF_002162155.2 Triticum dicoccoides
GCCGGCGGGGTCAGGAATAAGGCCGTGACGACGGAGAGGAGGGCTAGGAGGTAGGTTGGTCTCCGGCTCCGGGCTGCGAGCGACGCCATTGTTGGTTTCTCCAAGTACTGGCTGCTAGCTTGTCTTTGCTTGTTTGGATGAAGGGTTATTTAGCTAGAAGGGGGTATATATAGTGGATTTTGGAGGTAGATACAGAGAGACATATCGAGGTGTGGAACTGAGCTCGCTAGGGCTAGGCACAGCTGACTGGAGCACCTCTTTAGGGCATCTCCAGCCGCGCCCCCAACAGGCCCCCCCAGGCCACTTTTTCGGCGCCGGCGCCGAAAAACGGCCCAGTCGCGCCCTCAGGATGCCGAAAATCGCCGGTTCGGACCTTTTTTCCACCCGGCGGTCACAGGCCGAACCCGGCGCGCTGGGGAGCAGTTGGGGGCTCCGGCGCTAGGGAAAAGCACGCCTGGCCCACACCGACAGGGGAAAGTTTAAGGTTTTCTTCCCCCGACTCGCCTCGCACCCCCCGCGCCCTCGGTCACCACTAGCTATATCCCGGCGACGGCCGCCGCCCTACTCTGCTAGATAGCCATTCCCCGCCGGAAAATAGCAGCGCTTCACCGCGGCAGCCCCTCCCACAGCAGCTGGGTGTTTCCAGCCGCGGAGGCGCGGTTTAGCGGCGGGTACACGCCCACCGAGCGTAAGGTGTTCGGCGTTTTGCCTGACTCAGCGATGGACTCGGATGACGAGGAAGAGCTCGCCACGCTGCTGGAGGAGGAAGCCGCGGCCGATGTCCAGGAAGAAGAGCATCTCATGGTGCTCGCCGCCCTCGCCCAGCTGCTGGCGAGCAATGAAAAGCCGCGGTGAGGTGGCTCGGCGCCGGGGCGGGTGAAAGCAAAGAACCGGCATCGTCTCAAAGGCTACTGCATGCTCTACTCCGGCTACTTCGCCGATGCTCCACTTCATGGCGAGAAAACATTTCGGCGCCGTTATCGAATGAGCCGAAAGCTCTTCCTCAGGATTGTGAATTCCATCCGGGAGTTCGATAACTACTTCAAGTGCAAGATGTATTGCACTGGCGCTCTTGGATTCACCTCCATCCAGAAGTGCACGACAGCGATGAGGATGCTTGCATATGGAGCTCCCAGTGATTCACTCGACGACTATGGGCGCATGGCCGAGTCCATCAGCATAGGGTGTTTCTACAAATTCTATCGGGTAGTGGTGGCAGTGTTTGGGCCACAATACTTGAGAACACCCAATGCGGAAGACACTGCTCGGATCCTAGCCCAGAATGCAGCAAGAGGATTTTCTGGGATGCTTGGAAGCATCGACTGCATGCATTGGAAATGGAAGAATTGCCCATTTGGTTGGCAGGGGATGTACAAAGGCGCCAAAGGCGGTTGCAGTGTGGTGCTTGAGGTGGTAGCCACACAGGACCTCTGGATTTGGCACTCCTTCTTTGGTATGCCAGGAACTCACAATGACATCAACGTGCTGCAGTGCTCTTCTGTTTTTGCCAAGCTCGTTGAGGGCCATTCTCCTCCGGTGAACTTCGAGATCAATGGGCACCAATACAACAAGGGGTACTACCTAGCAGATGGCATCTATCCGAGATGGTCGACATTTGTGAAGACGATCTCAAACCCTGCGGCAGGAGGCAAGAACGCTAGTTTGCGAAAGTTCAGGAGGCTTGCAAGAAGGATGTCGAGCGGGCATTTGGTGTGCTCCAATCTCGATTCGCTGTTGTTCGGTACCCCGCTCAGACCTGGTCCAAAGATCAAATGTGGAAGATTATGACTTGCTGTGTCATCTTGCACAACATGATCATCGAGATTGAGCAAGAAGACCCAGTGTTTGACACTAAACCATACTACATGCAGGGTCCTCTAGCCGAAGTTGATCACCATCTACCGGTAACTTGGACTGCCTATCTCAGTATGCGTCAGGAGATCCGAGACCCACAGGTGCATCATCAACTGCAGAAAAATCTGATTGAACACCTATGGAGGCTCAAGGGGGAAGCCGTGTGATGAAATACGAGTTTTTATTTGTTGAACTATATAATTTGTATTGAACTATTTGCTGTTGTACTATTTTGTTGAAGTATTTGATTTTTCTGTGATGAAATATGTGATAAGAAATAATTGTGTTGATAATTGAACGCCGAGACACGGCGAAACCACGCCGAATATGAGCCTATTCTCGCCCATGTGGGCCCTTTATTCGTCGAAATTGGGCTGCAAAGTGGGCAAATTTCGACGCGTGGGGACGAGCTGGAGGCAACGACTGGGCGCAAAATCGCCCCCAGCGCCGATTATATCGCCGGCTCGTCCTCAGGGGACGATTTTTATGCGTCCTGGGGGGCCAACGGCTGAAGATACCTTTAGTTAGCTATGGTTGACTTGAGTTGGGCAAGCAAGAGTAACATCTCAGGTTGCTTTTTGCTGCTTGCTTCCGGTGTGCCGCTCGCAGGAGTGACTACTACTGACTAGTGAGCCGGTTTTCACCACGAGGAGGAATTAGTCTAGCAGAATCAAATGCCTGCCGACAGCGAGCGGGATACTGGTCATTCAACCGGAGAGGATTTTCTAGCGGAATGGATTTTTACGCGTGTCCTACATGCACACCATGTATGCACGTACACATACATGATGTGTAGTATTATCAATTGCTACACAATACTATGACGTGTGGTGCAACTAGCAATTACTACCAATTAGGCACCACAGCAAAGTGAATCGTGGGTATGTTTTGTAGTCAAAAAGTAGTATGCCATTTCTTGAACCAACCCACAACACAGTTACATCTCACCCACCCATGCTGCTTTTAGGTTTGATTATATAGTTTGTACCAATTATATCTTTTGAACCAAATATCCGATTGACAAACCGTTTGAATATTTGTATTCACAATTTAAATCTTCAAAACAAGATCAAATTTTGAACACTTTTGAAAAAATTCAAATTCAAATTATGAACCATATTAAATCTTATATGAAACTATTACATATGTGTTTCATCGTATTTTTACATGTTTCATTACTTTTTCTATTACATGGTTTCGTTAATTTTCATTCCGGATTTCAATACTATTTCATTCAGATTTCATTTCTATTTTTGGAGTTCTCAAATAAGTTTCATATCATTTTGTTAAATTATCTTTCATGGTTAGGCTGGCACTAAAAGTGTTCTCTTCACATATTTTCTATACGATATCATTTTCATACCATTGCAATTTATATGTTTTCTGTATTTATTCGTACAATCCCCTTTGCATGTTTCCGTTATTGTTTCATTCCACAATTCATCCATGTTTCATCTCAAGCTTGATATAAGTTTTTATTATGGTTTATTAAATTATCTATTGCATGTTTTCATTATTGGTTCACTCCGGTTTCATTGTCGTATCGTCTCACATTTCATATAAGTTTCATTATGGCATCAAGTTTGAATTTAAACTTACTCAGAACAGGTTCAAGTTTGATCTTGTTTAAAAGATTTGAATGACACGAACATGAATCTCCAAATGGATTCTAAATCAAATAATTAGTTCAAAAGTTAAAAGTGTTACAAATTTTCAAATCAGACTAAAAGTATGGGAGAATGGACCGTGGGATGAAAGAATAAAATAATCTGAGTGAAATAAATGCTTGCTCCTATACACTGGGTAGTGCCATGAAAACAATACAAAACAATTGAATTCCGTAGAGTACTCATATGCAATAGAGTCCAATACGAGAGGAGAATTGTCAATGAAGTAGAAAAGTCTTTTTGTGTGTGAGGGTACAATTCAAGAGACTACTCTTGACATGGCTACCGAGAAAGATCAAACGAATGCAAAATACTGGAAGGTATCAAACAAATCATATTATCAAATTTCTCACAAATCGATGGGGCATACAAAATATGCGCAACCACTGGCAGGTTGTTTGAATCAAGTAAGGTACGCTCCTCCTAGCAGTGTCACTTGTCGTCGAAGGGAAGCAAGGTGCACACATCGGATTTGTACATGTTGGTTTAATTTTCTCTCTCGAATATGCACGAGTGTGCATATCATACTTTATAGAACGGGGAGGGGTAAAGAACCCCCAAAGCCTACAATTGGTATTACAACACCATGAGCCTTAGCTCCAACTCCCACCCACACGCTCCTAGTATAGACTACTTATGCCTCGCCCACCTTTGAAGCTCCACAGCGATGCCGCTCCAATCTCCTTTGAGTAGTCCCGCTTGATGCCAAGCATTCCCCTTTGCCATGATTCTCCGTATTACTCCGTCTAACGAGGGTGAGCCTCCGTCGAAAATAATAGCATTTCTATGTTTCCATAGTTCCTAGAGTACCAAGATCATCATGACCCGTACGATCCTCGGTTTTGTCTCGCACCAACTGTCCAGAGAGTCATTCACTTGTGGTGTCCATTGAGGCTTTCCGATTACCATGCATATCATCCCCCACACCATCCTAGCGAACACACATGTGAGATCGATATGATTCAGCGTTTCCTCCTCTTGATCACAGAATGGGCCTATATCATTGTGCGGCAGACCCCGGCGTGCTAGTCAATCCGCTGTCCAGCATCGATTCTTCAAGGCCAACCACACGAAGAACCGGCAGTGCAAAGGGGCCTTAGACTTCCACGTGAATTGTGCCGTCGGCTCCACTTCCTTGGCCGCAAATAGAGCGGCGTAAGCATACCTGACCAAAACTGTCCATTTGCCTCCCATGCCCAAGATAGGACGTCTTCAGTGTCCTCCTGAAGTGTGATTGCCTGTAGTCTATGCCACAGGTCAAGGTACTACATGAGAGCTTCGAAGCTCAAGTTTGGCTTTACGTCCATGGCTCACGAGCCTGCATGAAGCGCATCCTTCAGTAACTTGCAGGCCCTCACACGCGGGCTGACAGTCTCATAGGTTAGAGGTGCAACCTCCACAAGCCGGGCTCCGTCCAACCACCTCCCAAAAAAGGATGCGGCTTCCATTTCCATTTTCTGCCTTAGTAGCAGCAGAGAAGATGGCCATTGATGCTTTAGGAGCCGGGATGTTGAATTCATGCCAAGGCCTTAGCCGATCCACTCTCTGTAACCATGCCCATCTGGCCTGTAAGGCCACGTTCAATCCTGCAAGATCTGGGACGCCCAAGCTGAAGGAAATATGCCCTAGAGGCAATAATAAAGTTGTTATTTATATTTACTTATATCATGATAAATGTTTATTATTCATGCTAGAATTGTATTATCCGGAAACTTGATACATGTGTGGATACATAGACAAAACACAGTGTCCCTAGTAAGCCTCTACTAGACTAGCTCGTTAATCAAAGATGGTTAAGTTTCCTAACCATAGACATGTGTTGTCATTTGATGAACGGGATCACATCATTAGGAGAATGATGTGATGGACAATACTCATCCGTTAGCTTAGCATAATGATCGTTTAGTTTTATTGCTATTGCTTCCTTCATGACTTATACATATTCCTCTGACTATGAGATTATGCAACTCCTGAATTTCGGAGGAACACCTTGTGTGCTATCAAACATCACAATATAACTAGGTGATTATAAAGATGCTCTACAGGTGTCTCCGGCGGTGTTTGTTGAGTTGGCATAGATCAATATTAGGATTTGTCACTCCGAATATCGGAGAGGTATCTCTGGGCCCTCTCGGTAATGCACATCACTATAAGCCTTGCAAGTAATGTAACTAATGAGTTAGTTGCGGGATGATGTATTACGGAACGAGTAAAGAGACTTTCTGATAACGGGATTGAACTAGGTATGATGATACCGATGATCAAATCTCGGGCAAGTAACATACCGATGACAAAGGGAATGACGTATATTGTTATGCGGTTTGACCAATAAAGATCTTCATAGAATATGTAGGAATCAATATGAGCATCCAGGTTCCGCTATTGGTTATTGACCGGAGATGTGTCTCAGTCATGTCTACATAGTTCTCAAACCCACAAGGTCCGCACGCTTAACGTTCGATGACAATTTGTATTATGAGTTATGTGTTTTGGTGACCGAAGTTTGTTCGGAGTCCCAGATGAGATCATGGACATGACGAGGAGTCTCGGAATGGTCGAGAGGTAAAGATTCATATATTGGAAGGTTATATACGGACACCGCAATGGTTCCAAAGAGGTTCGGAGATTTATCGGAGTACCGGGAGGCTATCGGAACCCCCCCCCCCCCGGGAAAAGTTAATGGGCCTAATGGGCCATAGTGGAGGAGAGGAGGCAGGCCACGGGAGGTGGCGCGCGCCCCCCTTGCCCAATTCGAGTTGGACAAGGGGAGGGGGCGCGTGTAACACCCAGATGCGGCTATATCTCCCACGTGTCGGAGCACGACTTAGAGGCATAACCGCATAGTAGGCATGTCGGAAAAGGGGTAATCTTTACACATCCCATGTACTGAATAAGAAAGGGATAAAGAGTTGGCTTACAATTGCCACTTCACACAATACATAAATATAGCATTACATCATCCAGAATACAATCAAGGTCTGACTACGGAACCAAATAAAGAAAGACAACCCCAAATGCTAGATCCCCGATCGTCCCAACTAGGCTCCACTACTGATCAACCGGAAAAGACACAAAATAACGATCAAGATCTTCATCGAGCTCCCACTTGAGCTGGGCTGCGTCACCTGCACTGGTATCATCGGCACCTGCAACTGTTTGGAAGAATCTGTGAGTCACGAGGACTCAGCAATCTCACACCCTCGCGATCAAGACTATTTAAGCTTATGGATAGGAAAAGGTAGTGAGGTGGAGCTGCAACAAGAACTAGCGCATATGGTGGCTAACTTACGCAAGTGAGAGCGAGAAGAGAAGCAAATCACGGTTGAGAAGCTATAGAGATCAAGAAGCGATCCTGAAACTATTTACATTCAAACATAACTCCAACACCGTATTCATTTCCTGGACTCCGCCGGAAAGAGACCATCACGGCCACACACGCGGTTGATGCATTTTAATTAAGTTAAGTTTGAAGTTCTCTACAATCAGACATTAACAAATTTCCATCTGCCCATAACTGCGGGCACGACTCTCGAAAGTTTATACCCCGCAGGGGTGTTCCAACTTAGCCCATCACAAGCTCTCACGGTCAACGAAGGATATTCCTTCTCCCAGGAAGACCCGATCAGACTCAGAATCCCGGTTACAAGACATTTCGACAATGGTAAAACAAGACCAGCAAAGCCTCCCGGATGTGCCGACAAATCCCGATAGGAGCTGCACATAACTTGTTCTCAGGGCACACCGGATGAACACTACGTACAACTAAAACCAACCCTCAAGTTTCCCCGAGGTGGCTCTGCAAGTGGCTCTATTTTGGACCAACACTCAGAGGAGCACTGACCTGGGGGTTTAAAATAAAGATGACCCTCGGGCTCCAGAAACCCGAGGGAAAAAGGCTTAGGTGGCAAATGGTAAAACCAAGGTTGGGCCTTGCTGGAGGAGTTTTATTCAAGGCGAACTGTCAAGGGGTTCCCATTATGACCCAACCGCATAAGGAATGCAAAATCAAGGAACGTAACACCGGTATGACGGAAACTAGGGCGGCAAGAGTGGAACAAAACACCAGGCATAAGGTCGAGCCTTCCACCCTTTACCAAGTATATAGATGCATTAATTAAATAATAGATATTGTGATATCCCAACATATCCATGTTCCAACATGGAACAAACTTCATCTTCACCTGCAACTAACAATGCTATAAGAGGGGCTGAGCAAAAGCGGTAACATAGCCAAACAACGGTGTGCTAGGAAAGGTGGGTTAGAGGCTTGACATGGCAATATGGGAGGCATGATATAGCAAGTGGTAGGTATCGCGGCATAGCAATAGAGCGAGCAACTAGCAAGCAAACATAGAAGTGATTTCGAGGGTATGGTCATCTTGCCTGAGATCCCGCAAAGAAGAAGAACGAGTCCATGAAGAAGACAAACGGACGTAGTCGAACGGATCCTCACAAACGCGACGTTATCGGAACTAACCCGAAGAAGCAACACCGGAAAGAAGCAAACAACATAGTAAACAACCATCACATAATCATGGAATGATGCGCAAACAAGTATGATGCATGTCTGGTTTAATGATTCATGGCATGGCAAAATGCAACAAACAAAACTACAAATTAAGTGGAGCTCAATATGCAACGAGTTACATATCGATGAAACACCACATTTGAATATTTAGTTCACTCCCATTTATGTACCCAACAATTTTAAATGTTGTTAAGCATGGCAAGAGGTGAAGCACAATTAAACTACACTATCTGAGCAATTTAAATGGGGCTGGAAATAACAAACAACAATTCCGGTAAAACCCCATATGCATTTAGCAATTCAAAGCAACAACAATTTTTAAACATTTTAAATGTTGTTATCATGATGCGAATGACATGTGCAAGTTATGCAATTTTAAGAAAATGTTGGCATGATAAGATATGAGGCATTTGTCATCGTGGCGGAAACGAAAGGGGTGCCATGGCAATGAATCCGAAAAAATGATGCCATGGCAACATATCGGTTCCGGTAGCTCATGGAGATACCGATGCAAAGGAAGGTGGCGGGAGTGTGCAAAAGATGGTGGGGTGATTCCGGTAACCGGGTCCCCACGTGTTAGCGGCAGAAGAGGAGGACCGAGCAAGTGACAACTCGGACATGGTGCAAACATAGGGTGCAACTCATACATCACGCAACATTCGTCCACGGCGGTCGTCTCGACGTTATACCTTTGAAGCGTGTGTTTTCGGGGCGGAACGAGTTTGACGGGATGTAGTTGTTCTCACGACAGTAGTCGTTCACGTTCATAGTGGAAGTAATCGTTCACGTTCGTAGTGGAAGTAGCGGTTCACGCGACGGTAGTTGAACTTGACGTTTGCATTACACGGGTCTTGGGCGACGGTCGTCGTACATGGTTCAGAGTGGTACTTGCATCTTCGGACTTGTCGGTCTTGATTCTTGCAACGGTAGCGGTATACGTTTCGTTTTCGATGAGGTACTTAACGAATCCAACATCCTCGGGGCGACGGTAGTTGTACACGGTCCACGAGACGTCAATCATTCAGGGTCCGACTTGCGGGTATTGCCGACATGAGGGGTACTTGGCGTTTTTGTGTAGACGAACTTGGCGCATCCGAAGGGTCATCGAGTACTGGTTTTTGGTGAAGTCCAGGTCTTCGGTGTCGTGGTACTTGGCGTCCATGTAGTCGATCTTGCCGGTCTTGATGGTCCGAAACGAAGCAACACAAGGACCTCGGTGGGCAGCAGCAAGGAGGCGATGGTAGAGCAGCGGTTCTCGGTGGCCGGCGTCACTGGATCTCGCGGAAGGGAGGTTGATGCCTCAGGAGCTCGCGGGATTGAAGGTCATCGGTGCTAGAGTTGCTGCTGCTGTTCGAGGCGAAGCAGGGCGCAGACGCGGACGAGGGCTTGAGGCGGCTGGCTCCGGGATGCAGGGCACGGAGGGAGGGGTTGATCCGGCCGCTGGACGGCGTCTCCGGTGAGAACCGAGTCGAGGCAGGGGCATACCCAGGCAGCGGGGATGGACGACGCCGGTGGAGATGCCTGGCAACATGCCAGTGGCGGGGATGGACGGCGCCGGCGAGGTCCGGCGACCGGGCAACGGGGGAGCGCTAGCGGCAGTGAGGATCGGGCGCGGCGGCGCTGGTCGCCGACATTATGCCGCGTGGCCCGCAGGCAAGCAGCGAGGGCGAGGAGACGCAGGAGGCGGGGTTCTCGGACTTGAGCGACGGCGGAGGTTGGTGGTGCTCGCGAGGCAGCGGAGGTCGCGGGCTGGCTGCAAGGAAGAGAGCGAGAGGAGGGAGAGACCATGGGGATCGAGAGGAGCTGAGCGAGGGGGTCGGGACGAAGGGTGCATCGCGAGGAGGAGAGATGACGGTGCTCGGGAGGGAGATGGGGATCAAGCAGGAGGCTCTCCCCTCGCTCTAGGATTAGCGAGGGAGAGAGGCTGGGCTGGCCTTCGGTCGCCTGGAGGCCCAGCTTGACCTTGGGCCACTTCGGTGGGAAGGGAAAAGCCAGGAGGCCTGCTTGGCTGGCCAAAAGAAAGAAAAGGTTTTCTTTTCCATATCTCAGAAAAAGAAAAGAGCCAAGGAATTGATTTGGAGGTTCAAATAAACCTGAAGTTAACTAAAATGGTATGTGACCACTTTGACATAATTTCAAAACTCCACAACTAGATTTGAAGCAAGGGGAGAAGGATGGATGATTTAAATAATTTAGAGACGAGAGGAGTTTCAAATGCAAGTGTGTTATGGTCAATTCCAAATTAATGGAATATTTTATAATATCTCCCTAAATACCGAGAGGGTATGTTTTAAAGAGAAGCCACCATGTGAGTTCCCTCAATTTAAATGGATCGAAGATCCATACAGTTTATTTAGTTGAGTTGGAGAGATTAAAGACATGATGACATGATGCAATGCACATGATGCTATGATGAATGCAACAAGCAAAAACAAATCACACAACGGATCTCGGAAACCTTGGAAGGCATCTGAAGCTCCGGTCTTGGGGCGTCACAACACTCCACCACTACAAGAGGATCTCGTCCCGAGATCTAAGGATGGCACCGGAGAGAAAGGGAAGAGGAAGAGAAGAGGTAAAACTAAGTTGCTTCTTTGACAATCGAGTGAAACCAAAGAACCTTGAGAGGTTAAACCATTTGAGAATAGAAAACAACGGAGATGAACAAAGTTGAAAACACTCTGTTAGAAAAGAGGAACAAGGAACATTACTAGAACCTTGTAGGTTGAAAGACATAAGAAAAAGGGTTGCAATGGACAAGAAGTACATGCAAGCACTCCGGTAGAAACGAGATGTACAAGGAACGATAAAGGTCAATTACGACAACACTCTGGTTAAAACAAAATAGAGAAGGAATAAGAATGATATAATTTGGACAGCACTCTGACTGTAAATGGAAGGCATTCAACATGAACTTGACAAGATGAGAGGATACTTGATCAGATCAACAACACACTACCTCCCGAACTATTGAAAGAATGGAACAAGGGGTAAGAAAGATCTCAGACAGCACTCCGGTTGAGAAGGAAGGCAAAACTTGACAGAATGAGAGAACTTGAAAAGAGGGAACGTCACTCCGGTTGAATGGATAAGCAAAAGAAAGAACACGATCCTCACAATTCAAGATGATGAGAGAAGAGAGCAACATCACAAGACCTCTGGGAGAAAGAATAGAAGATAGATCATTGGAAAGAAAGAAAGATTGGAGAAGAAAATGCCAACTTCTGCCACAAAGAGCTTGAAAAGGCATCCTTAGGAGAAGGGTCGAACAGAGTTGTTGGAAAACCAACAACGAAAAAGAGTAAGCTTGTAGTGGGCTTATGGAGAACATCTCAAAACTATGAGGTGAAATTCTGCCACTAACGGAAACAATAGATTGGATTGATGTCAACAAGGAGACGAGAAACTTATGTCACCGGTAGGATAAATGAAGAACTTGGATCATTTATAAGCACCATAAATAGCAAAAATCCTTAGGAGAAGCTTTAGGTGAAATATAACCCAAGATAATTTCAAAGAAGAGATTGATCGGTTTAAATATCTCATACCTGACAACTTTTGAATCATGAAACATGAAGGGAAATTGTCAAGAAAGACATAACACCACCTGAAAAAGATAAGATAGAAAGAATTGCACTTCGGAATGCAAGATGAAGAATACTTGAGCTCCTCTGAAACTAATCTCGATGAACACTTCGAGAAGGAATTAAATCCTTGATGAACCATCATGTAGAGCCTCCATGAAGAACTCCGGTAACAAAATGATGATAAAAAGAAAGAGAAGTTGAAAAATACAAGGTGAAGCCTTGTGATATGTCTCCAACGTATCTATAATTTTTGATTGCTCCATGCTATATTATCTACTGTTTTAGGCAATATTGGGCTTTATTTTCCACTTTTATATTATTTTTGGGACTAACCTATTAACCGGAGGCCCAGCCCAGAGTTGCTGTTTTATGCCCATTTCAGTGTTTCAAAGAAAAGGAATATTAAACAGAGTCGAAACGGAACGAAATCAACTAGAGAAGTTATTTTTGGAACGAAAGCCACCAGATAGACTTGGACTCCACGTCAGGAGATACGGGAGGTGCTCACGAGGGTGGGGGCGCCCCCCTAGGGCGCGCCCCTGCCTCGTGGGGCCCCCGTGGCTCCTCCGACGTACTTCATGCACCCATATATATCGTCGTACCCTAAAACTTCCAGAACGGACAATAGATCGGGTGTTCCGCCGCCATAAGGCTCCGTAGCCACCAAAAACCAATCTAGACCCATTCTGGCACCCTGCCGGAGGGGGAATCCTTCTCCGGTGGCCATCTTCATCATCTCGGTGCTCGCCATGACGAGGAGGGAGTAGTTCTCCCTCGGGGCTGAGGGTATGTACCAGTAGCTATGTGTTTGATCTCTCTCTCTCTCTCTCTCTCTCGTGTTCTTGAGATGGTACGATCTTGATGTATCGCAAGCTTTGCTATTATAGTTGGATCCTATGTTTCTCCTCCCCCTCTTCTCTCTTGTAATGAATTGAGTTTCCCCTTTGAAGTTATCTTATCAACTTGCGGGTTCCGCCCATGAACCTATGCATAGGGGTTGGCACACGTTTTCGTCGTGATTCTCCGGTAGAATTTTGGGGCACTCTTTGAGGTCCTTTGTGTTGGTTGAATAGATGAATCTGAGATTGTGTGATGCATATCGTATAATCATACCCACGGATACTTGAGGTGACATTGGAGTATCTAGGTGACATTATGGTTTTGGTTGATTTGTATCTTAAGGTGTTATTCTAGTACGAACTCTAGGGCTATTTGTGACACTTATAGGAATAGCCCAACAGATTGATTGGAAAGAATAACTTTGAGGTGGTTTCGTACCCTACCATAATCTCTTTGTTCGTTCTCCGCTATTAGTGACTTTGGAGTGACTCTTTGTTGCATGTTGAGGGATAGTTTTATGATCCAATTATGTTAGTATCGTTGAGAGGACTTACACTAGTGAAAGTATGAACCCTAGGCCTTGTTTCCACACATTGCAATATCGTTTACGCCCACTTTTATCACTTGTTACCTTGCTATTTTTATAATTTCAGATTACAAACACCTTTATCTACTATCCATATACCACTTGTATCACCATCTCTTCGCCGAACTAGTGCACCCATACAATTTACCATTGTATTGGGTGTGTTGGGGACACAAGAGACTCTTTGTTATTTGGTTGCAGGGTTGCTCGAGAGAGACCATCTTCATCCTATGCCTCCTACGGATTGATAAGCCTTAGGTCATCCACTTGAGGAAAATTCGCTACTGTCCTACAAACCTCTGCACTTGGAGGCCCAACAACGTCTACAAGAAGAAGGTTGTGTAGTAGACATCAAGCTTTTTTCTGGCGCCGTTGCCAGGGAGGTGAGTGCTTGAAGGTATATCTTTAGATCTTGCAATCGAGTCTTTTAGTTTCTTGTTTTATCACTAGTTTATTTTATAAAAGAAAACTACAAAAATATGGAATTGAGTTTGTCTCATACGCTTCATCTTTTTAATATCTTTCTTGAGTATGATGGAAAAGATAATTGTGCTCAAGCGCTAGAAGAAGAAATCTATAAAATGTTTGGCACTAAATATTTGAATGATGAGCATGACTACAATGTTGTTAGTATGAATTCCTTGAATATCTATGATGCTAATGATATGCAAAGCCACAAGCTTGGGGAAGCTACATTTGATGAAGATGATATTTTTTGTCCCCCAAGCTTTGATGAGCAAATTTATTATGATGAAAGCATGCCTCCTATCTATGATGATTATTGTGATGACATGTATGCTTTAAAGAATAATGATAAGCATGAAACTTGTCATCTTGATCTTAATTTTCAATCACATGATAGTTATTTTGTTGAGTTTGCTCCCACTATTATTCATGAGAAGAATCTTGCTTATGTGGAGAGTAGTAAATTTTCTATGCTTGTAGATTATGAAAATAATGCTTTAGGTGCTGGTTATATTGTTGAATTCATTCATGATGCTACTGAAAATTATTATGAGGGAGGAATATATGCTTTTAGGAATTGCAATAATATCAAGTTTCCTCTCTATGTGCTTAAAGTTTTGAAGTTATGCATGTTTTGCCTTCCTATGCTAGTTGATTATTGCTCCCATAAGTTGTTTGCTCAAAAAATCCCTATGCATAGTAAGTATGTTAGACTTAAATGTGCTAGTCATATTCTTCATGATGCTCTTTTTATGTTACAATTCTTATCTTTTATGTGAGCATCATTAAAATCATCATGCCTAGCTAGGGGCATTAAACGATAGCGCTTGTTGGGAGGCAACCCAATTTTATTTTAGTTCCTTGCCTTTTGTTCCTGTTTAGTAATAAATAATTCATCTAGCCTATGTTTATATGTGGTTTTACGCTTTTAATTAGTGTTTGTGCCAAGTAGAACCTCTGGGAAGACTTGGGGAAAGTCTTGTTGATCATGCTGTAAAAAACAGAAACTTTAGCGCTCACGAGAACTGCTGCCATTTTTATTTGGAGAGTGATATTTATTTAATTATTTTTTCATATGATTAATAGATAAATTCCTCAGGTCCAGCAATTTATTTTAGAATTTTATGAGTTCCAGAAGTATATGTTTGATCCAGATTACTACAGACTGTTCTATTTCTGACAGATTCTATTTTTCATGTGTTGTTTACTTATTTCGATGAATCTATGGCTAGTAAAATAGTTTATAAACCATAGAGAAGTTGGAATACAGTAGGTTTAACACCAATATAAATAAAGAATGAGTTCATTACAGTACCTTGAAGTGGTGATTTATTTTCTTATACTAACGGAGCTTACGAGTTTTCTGTTAAGTTTTGTGTTGTGAAGTTTTCAAGTTTGGGTAAGGATTCGATGGACTATGGAATAAGGAGTGTCAAGAGCCTAAGCTTGGAGATTCCTAAGGCACCCCAAGGTAATATTCAAGGACAACCAAGAGCCTAAGCTTGGGGATGCCCCGGAAGGCATCCCCTCTTTCGTCTTCGTTCATCGGTAACTTTACTTGGAGCTATATTTTTATTCACCACATGATATGTGTTTTGCGTGGAGCGTCAATTTATTTTGTTTGCATTTGCTTGATGTTATTGAGAACAATTTTTTGCATCTTTTATTTCAATAAAAGTGGCATTGATAGCCTTTACTATGCCTATGTTACAAGTATACATGTTGCTGTTTGAAAACAGAAAGTTTACCGCTGTTGCAATAATTCCCTAGAAAAGTCAGAATGTGATAAAATGTTGAAACCTTTTTCATATTAAGCTCTGATAAATTTACTACAGTGGGAATTTTCTTTCATAATTTTTTGATCTAGGGAAGTATGGATGTTGCGGCATTCTTTACAGACTATCCTGTTTAGGCAGAAAGTTTACCGCTGTTTGCATTGTTTGCATATGTTTGCTTCTTTAATGATTCTATTTGAGGATAGGACTATTAAATATGCAGATGCATTTAGTATGCAATGTTGAATAATAATTTTAATGATTTGCTACAGTAGATTATGATAAGGTTTTTGCAATGGTTTATACTAACTTATCTCACGAGTCCTTGTTGAGTTTTGTGTGGATGAAGCTTTTGAGATTTAGGGAGACCGTGAAATGAGAGGAATTAAGGAGACACAAAAGCTCAAGCTTGGGGATGCCCAAGGCACCCCAAGATAATATTTAAAGAAGTCTCAAGCGTCTAAGCTTGGGGATGCTGCGGTTGGCATCCCACCTTTCTTCTTCAACAAACTATCTGTTAGTATCGGTTGATCCTAAGTTTTTGCTTCTTCACATGATGTTTGCTATTATTAGATGTCATTTTATTTAGTTTTGCTTGCTATTTGAATAAAGTATCAAGGTATGAAATTATTGAATGGGAGAGTCTTCACATAGTTGCACAATTATTCGACTACTCATCGATCTTCACTTATATCTTTCGGAGTAGTTTGTCATTTGCTCTAGTGCTTCACTTATATCTTTTAGAGCATGGTGGTAGTTCTATTTTGAAGAAATAGATGAACTCTCATGCTTCACTTAGATTATTTTGAGAGTCTTAAATAGCATGTTAATTTGCTTAAAATCCTAGTATGCTAGGTATTCAAGAATAATAAAATTCTCTTATGAGTGTGTTGAATACTAAGAGAAGTTTGATACTTGATGATTGTTTTGAGATATGAGGATGGTAATATTAGAGTCATGCTAGTTGAGTAGTTGTGAATTTGAGAAATACTTGTGTTGAAGTTTGTGATTCCTGTAGCGTGCACGTATGGTGAACCGCTATGTGATGAAGTCGGAGCATGATTTATTTATTGATTGCCTTCCTTATGAGTGGCGGTCGGGGACGAGCGATGGTCTTTTCCTACCAATCTATCCCCCTAGGAGCATGCGTGTAGTACTTTGTTTCGATAACTAATAGATTTTTGCAATAAGTATGTGAGTTCTTTATCACTAATGTTGAGTCCATGGATTATACGCACTCTCACCCTTCCACCATTGCTAGCCTCTCTAATACCGTGCACCTTTCGCCGGTATCATACACCCACCATATACCTTCCTCAAAACAGCCACCATACCTACCTATCATGGCATTTCCATAGCCATTCCAAGATATATTGCCATGCAACTTTCCACAGTTCCGTTATTATGACACGCTCCATCATTGTCATACCGCTTTGCATGATCATGTAGTCGACATCGTATTTGTGGCAAATCCACCATTCATAATTCTTTCATACATGTCACTCATGAGTCATTGCACATCCCGGTACACCGCCGGAGGCATTCATATAGAGTCATATCTTGTTCTAAGTATCGAGTTGTAATTCTTGAGTTGTAAGGAAAATAGAAGTGTGACGATTATCATTCAATAGAGCATTGTCCCCCCAAAAAAAAAAGAAAGGGAAAATAAAAAAATAAAGGACAAATAAAAAAGGGAAAGTCCAAAAAAGGGGGGGGGGACAATGCTACTATCCTTTTACCACACTTGTGCTTCAAAGTAGCACCATAATCTTCATGATAGAGAGTCTCCTATGTTGTCACTTTCATATACTAGTGGTAATCTTTCATTATAGAACTTGGCTTGTATATTCCAATGATGGGCTTTCTCAAAATGCCCTAGGTCTTCGTGAGCAAGCAAGTTGGATGCACACCCACTAGTTTCTTTTGTTGAGCTTTCATATACTTATAGCTCTAGTGCATCCGTTGCATGGCAATCCCTACTCACTCACATTGATATCTATTGATGGACATCTCCATAGCCCGTTGATACGCCTAGTTGATGTGAGACTATCTTCTCTCTTTTTGTCTTCTCCACAACCACCATTCTATTCCACCTATAGTGCTATGTCCATGGCTCACGCTCATGTATTGCGTGAAGATTGAAAAAGTTTGAGAACATCAAAAGTATAAAACAATTGCTTGGCTTGTCATCGGGGTTGTGCATGATATAAATATTTTGTGTGGTGAAGATGGAGCATAGCCAGACTATATGATTTTGTAGGGATAACTTTCTTTGGCCATGTTACTTTGAGAAGACATGATTGCTTAGTCAGTATGCTTGAAGTATTATTATTTTTATGTCAATATGAACTTTTGTCTTGAATCTCTCGGATATGAATATTCATATCACAAGTAAGAAGAATTACATTGAAATTATGCCAACTAGCATTCCACATCAAAAATTATCTTTTTATCATTTACCTACTCGAGGACGAGCAAGAATTAAGCTTGGGGATGCTTGATACGTCTCCAACGTATCTATAATTTTTGATTGCTCCATGCTATATTATCTACTGTTTTAGGCAATATTGGGTTGTATTTTCCACTTTTATATTATTTTTGGGATTAACCTATTAACCGGAGGCCCAGCCCAGAGTTGCTGTTTTATGCCCATTTCAGTGTTTTGAAGAAAAGGAATATTAAACGGAGTCGAAACGGAACGAAATCAACTGGAGAAGTTATTTTTGGAACGAAAGCCACCAGATAGACTTGGACTCCAGGTCAGGAGATACGGGAGGTGCTCACGAGGGTGGGGGGCGCCCCCCCTAGGGCGCGCCCCCCTGCCTCGTGGGGCCCCCGTGGCTCCTCCGACGTACTTCGTGCACCCATATATATCGTCGTACCCTAAAACTTCCAGAACGGACAATAGATCGGGAGTTCCGCCGCCAGAAGCCTCCGTAGCCACCAAAAACCAATCTAGACCCGTTCCGGCACCCTGCCGGAGGGGGGAATCCATCTCCGGTGGCCATCTTCATCATCCCGGTGCTCTCCATGACAAGGAGGGAGTAGTTCTCCCTCGGGGCTGAGGGTATGTACCAGTAGCTATGTGTTTGATCTCTCTCTCTCTCTCTCTCTCGTGTTCTTGAGATGGTACGATCTTGATGTATCGCGAGCTTTGCTATTATAGTTGGATCCTATGTTTCTCCTCCCCCTCTTCTCTCTTGTAATGAATTGAGTTTCCCCTTTGAAGTTATCTTATCGGATTGAGTCTTTAAAGATTTGAGAACACATTATGTATGTCTTGCCGTGCGTATCTGTGGTGACAATAGGATACCACGTGATTCACTTGATGTATGTTTTGGTGATCAACTTGCGGGTTCCGCCCATGAACCTATGCATAGGGGTTGGCACACGTTTTCATCGTGATTCTCCGGTAGAACTTCGGGGCACTCTTTGAGGTCCTTTGTGTTGGTTGAATAGATGAATCTGAGATTGTGTGATGCATATCGTATAATCATAGCCACGGATACTTGAGGTGACATTGGAGTATTTAGGTGACATTAGGGTTTTGGTTGATTTGTATCTTAAGGTGTTATTCTAGTACAAACTCTAGGGCTGTTTGTGACACTTATAGGAATAGCCCAACGGACTGATTGGAAAGCATAACTTTGAGGTGGTTTCGTACCCTACCATAATCTCTTCGTTCGTTCTCCGCTATTAGTGACTTTGGAGTGACTCTTTGTTGCATGTTGAGGGATAGTTTTATGATCCAATTATGTTAGTATTGTTGAGAGGACTTACACTAGTGAAAGTATGAACCCTGGGCCTTGTTTCCACACATTGCAATATCTTTATGCTCACTTTTGTCACTTGTTACCTTGCTGTTTTTATAATTTCAGATTACAAATACCTTTATCTACTATCCATATACCACTTGTATCACCATCTCTTCGCCGAACTAGTGCACCTATACAATTTACCATTGTATTGGGCGTGTTGGGGACACAAGAGACTCTTTGTTATTTGGTTGCAGGGTTGCTTGAGAGAGACCATCTTCATCCTACGCCTCCTACGATTGATAAACCTTAGGTCATCCACTTGAGGGAAATTTGCTACTGTCCTACAAACCTCTGCACTTGGAGGCCCAACAACGTCTACAAGAAGAAGGTTGTGTAGTAGACATCACCTTGCGATGATTTAGATGGAGCTTCGCGGTGATATAGTTGAGAGATCTTGGAACTCCGGGAAAAGAGAAGATGAAACAATTGAGACGAGAATTTATTCATCATGAACAATCTCCGGAAAAAAAGATTAAACACATGGATGAAACAAGAATAAAAATTATGTTATGCTTATCCTTCATCAACTTAAATTGATGACAAGCAATGGATTTGGCATACTACTTATTCTCATAGAAAGTATTAGGATAGATATAGCGCCAACTTGAGAAAAGACTTCAACGATCCATTGGTAAGATTGGAAAGAACAAATGAATTGATATCATAACGTATGAAGGGGAACCTTGAACAACCTGCCGTAAGAATTAAAAAAATGAACGGAGAAAAGATGAAGAAACACCAGGAATAATTAGAGAACAAATGAAGATACTTGAGATAATTTGATGCAAGAGAACGAAGAGATCATGAACTGATTAGAGAATATTTGAATGATGCACCGGTAAGATTTGGAGAACGATAGCTGAAAGCTGGAATGAATAATTCTGAGATGAAGGGCTCCGGAGAATCAAACTGAAAAGACTCCTGAATTGCTCCAGATGGGTGAAAAGAATTCTCACAATCGAAAACAATTATGAGAGGATGGCATCAAGCTTGAACTACACATCTTTGGAAAAAAAAGGGTAAGATTTGGAGGAGAAACTCTTCTTCGGTCTTCAAATCCGAGAATGACGACGAGAATCACCACCATGAATTATTGAGGCACTCCGGAATGAAGAATAGAAAGGCTGAATAAACGATGAAAAGAATTTGACAGATCTTGGAGAAATACAATGACTGATGATAATTCATTCTTACGTCAAACTTGGAGAAGAATTTGAGAGTAACTCCTGGAAAATAGAAGAGTCAGGTAAGATCCTGGGAAAAGACCCGTGGGTTAGGGCCCACTCAAAAGATACACCGTTGAACGATTTAAAAGAAATATTGCGCTGGTTGAATTAAATGGCTTGAATGGGATAACAGCCACAAAATAGGTTGAACGGATCTTGAATGAAAAGACGAGCCTTCTGAGGTATCTTGAGCACTTCAGAACAAAAGAATAGTGAGAAGTGAATGATTAAGAGGTGCACCGGCATGAGAAAGCATTTGAACCAAGGAAAGGACATGATCGACAAAGCTTGAATTAAATCAACCGGAGAAGAAAAATAACGAAGAATGATGAACTTGTAGAGCATCTTCATGAGAACCATCGGGTAAGAACATTGATTGAAAACAAAGAAGAGACTTCATATGAATAAAGTGGATACTTGATTAAGACATCTGATTTCTTGAAGGAAAAGGGTGGGAGGGCGGGAAAAACAAAGGCAACTTGGGACAGATGAAATGAGCACTGTTGAGAAGAATTGATAATTGATCTTGCGGATGTTGAAATGGTCGGATCCACTTGAAGAGAAACACGTCGGTTGAAAAGGGATTGACATGACAACCTCGATGATCAAGAAGGATTAGTATTCACATAGGGATATGAGAACACCACTTAGGGAAGGTATGGAATCAACATTTGACTTCTAAGCAACTCGAATACCACAATTGAAAACAAAACAAAGTATTGACTAGCAAAATAAGCTGGAACAAACATATGATAGAGATTTCGTCCGAAGTTTTCATGGTGGGGCCCACACGGGCTCGATCGTACATCACCATCATGTACAAGGCAGTGCACATAACATACGAAGTGTCCCCGAGTCACCATAGCCAAGGACTCTTTAAGACACAACGAGACCACTGTAAAACAAACCGTAGATGGGCGGACCACTAGACTTCGAACCCCAATCTCATATCATGCATATGTCGAAAAGATATCCTAGGAGCTACTTGAATTCCCACTTATAAACTCCCAAAACTTCCTGGTTATGCAATCAGGTGTTGGGGATACAGAGGAAGCATAATATCTCACCCAAAACTAGCAAATCCTACATCCAGCTGTATCCATCCTTCAACACATAACCAAGAAACCTTCGGAAATCATTTACCTCAACCTTCAAAAAGCATCCGTTATACGAGTTATGGCAATACTCCCAAACTCCCGCCCCAGTATTGGGTGGCGTCGAGGTTATCTCACCAACAACTACATAAAAGAGATTTTTGATGTCGGCGAACTCAGGTATTCCAGAACTGCAACGATAAAATTGTGACGAGAACACCTCGGAGCTCAACTCCCCGGGGCACTGATACGTCTCCGTCGTATCTACTTTTCCAAACACTTTTGCCCAGTTTTGGACTCTAACTTGTATGATTTGAATGGAACTAACCCGGACTGACGCTGTTTTCAGCAGAATTACCATGATGTTGTTTTATGTGCAGAAATCAAATATTCTCGAAATGACCTGAAACTCCACGGGAGGTCTTAGAAAAAATAATAAAAAATCCTCACCAAATATGAAGACCAGGGGGCCCACACACTTTCCACGAGGGTGGGGGGCGCGCCCCCCTAGGGCGCGCCCCCTACCTCGTGGGCCCCCTGTTGACCCTCCGACGCCAACTCCAATTCTATATATTTGCTTCTGGAGAGAAAAATGAGAGAGAAGAAATCATCGCGTTTTACCATACGGAGCCGCCGCCAAGCCCTAAAACCTCTCGGGAGGGCTGATTTGGAGTCCGTTCGGGGCTCCGGAGAGGGGGATTCGTCGCCGTCGTCATCATCAACCATCCTCCATCACCAATTTCATGATGCTCACCGCCGTGCGTGAGTAATTCCATCATAGGCTTGCTGGATGGTGATGGGTTGGATGATATTTACCATGTAATCGAGTTAGTTTTGTTAGGGTTTGATCCCTAGTATCCATTATGTTCTGAGATTGATGTTGCTATGACTTTGCTATGCTTAATGCTTGTCACTAGGGCCCGAGTGCCATGATTTCAGATCTGAACCTATTATGTTTTCATGAATATATGTGAGTTCTTGATCCTATCTTGCAAGTCAATAGTCACCTACTATGTGTTATGATCCGGCAACCCCGAAGTGACAATAATCGGGACCACTCCTAGTGATGACCGTAGTTTGAGGAGTTCATGTATTCACTAAGTGTTAATGCTTTGGTATGGTACTCTATTAAAAGGAGGCCTTAATATCCCTTAGTTTCCAATAGGACCCCGCTGCCACGGGAGGGTAGGACAAAAGATGTCATGCAAGTTCTTTTCCATAAGCACGTATGACTATATATGGAATACATGCCTACATTACATTGATTAATTGGAGCTAGTTCTGTGTCACCCTATGTTATGACTGTTACATGATGAACCGCATCCGGCATAATTACCCATAACTGATCCGGTGCCTACGAGTTTTCCATATACTGGTTCTCGCTTATTTACTTTTCCGCTACTACTGTTACAATCACTACAAAATACCAAAAACATTACTTTTGCTGTCTTTACTTTTGTTGACGCTACCACCACTATCATATTACTTTGCTACTAAACACTTTGCTGCAGATACTAAGTTTCCAGGTGTGGTTGAATTGACAACTCAGCTGCTAATACTTGAGAATATTCTTTGGCTCCCCTTGTGTCGAATCAATAAATTTGGGTTGAATACTCTACCCTCAAAAGCTTTTGCGATCCCCTATACTTGTGGGTTATCAGACACTCCCACAACCTCTAAATGTCAGGAGGCACCAAGAACAATGTTCTCATCACATAACTCCAACGCCGTGTTCACTTCCTGGACTCTGTCGGAAAGAGACCATCACGGCTACACACGCGGTTGATGCATTTTAATTAAGTTAAGTTTCAAGTTCTCTACAACCGGACATTAACAAATTTCCATCTGCCCATAACCACGAGCACGACTCTTGAAAGTTTATACCCTGCAGGGGTGTTCCAACTTAGCCCATCACGAGCTCTCACGGTCAACGAAGGATATTCCTTCTCCCACGAAGACCCGATCAGACTCGGAATCCCGGTTACAAGACATTTCGACAATGGTAAAACAAGACCACCAAAGCCGCTCGGATGTACCGACAAATCCCGATAGGATCTGCACATATCTCGTTCTCAGGGCACACCGGATGAACACTACGTACAACTAAAACCAACCCTCAAGTTTCCCCAAGGTGGCGCTGCAAGTGGCTTTGTTTTGGACCAACACTCAGAGGAGCACTAGCCCGGGGGTTTAAAATAAAGATGACCCTCGGGCTCCGGAAACCCGAGGGAAAAAGGCTTAGGTGGCAAATGGTAAAACCAAGGTTGGGCCTTGCTGGAGGAGTTTTATTCAAGGCGGACTGTCAAGGGGTTCCCATTATAACCCAACCGCGTAAGGAAAGCAAAATCAAGGAACATAACACCGGTATGATGGAAACTAGGGCGGCAAGAGTGGAACAAAACACCAGGCATAAGGCCGAGCCTTCCACCCTTTACCAAGTATATAGATGCATTAATTAAATAAGAGATATCGTGATATCCCAACATATCCATGTTCTAACATGGAACAAACTTCATCTTCACCTGCAACTAACAACGCTATAAGAGGGGCTGAGCAAAAGCGGTAAGATAGCCAAACAACGGTGTGCTAGAAAAGGTGGATTAGAGGCTTGACATGGCAATATGGGAGGCATGATATAGCAAGTGGTAGGTATCGCGGCATAGCAATAGAGTGAGCAACCAGCAAGCAAACATAGAAGTGATTTCGAGGGTATGGTCATCTTGCCTGAGATCCCGCAAGGAAGAAGAACGAGTCCATGAAGAAGACAAGCGGACGTAGTCGAACGGATCCTCACAAACGCGACATTATCGGAACTAACCCGAAGAAGCAACACTGGAAAGAAGCAAACAACATAGTAAACAACCATCACATAATCACGGCATGATGCGCAAACAAGTATGATGCATGTGCGGTTTAATGATTCATGGCATGGAAAAATGCAACAAACAGAACTACAAATTAAGTGGAGCTCAATATGCAACGAGTTACATATTGATGAAACACCACATTTGAATATTTAGTTCACTCCCGTTTATGTACCCAACAATTTGAAATGTTGTTAAGCATGGCAAGAGGTGAAGCACAATTAAACTACACTATCTAAGCAATTTAAATGGGGCCGGAATTAACAAACAACAATTCCAGTAAAACCCCATATGCATTTAGCAATTCAAAGCAACAACAATTTTTAAACATTTTAAATGTTGTTATCATGATGCGAATGACATGTGCAAGTTATGCAATTTTAAGAAAATGTTGGCATGATAAGATATGAGGCATTTGTCATCGTGGCGGAAACGAAAGGGGTGCCACGGCAACGAATCCGAAAAAATGATGCCATGGCAACATATCGGTTCCGGTAGCTCATGGAGATACCGGTGCAAAGGAAGGTGGCAGGAGCGTGCAAAAGATGGTGGGGTGATCCCGGTAACCGGGTCCCCATGAGTTAGTGGAAGAAGAGGAGGACCGAGCAAGTGACAACTCGAACATGGTGCAAACATAGGGTGCAACTCATACGTCACGCAACATTCATCCACGGCGGTCGTCTCGACATTATACCTTTGAAGCGTGCGTTTTCGGGGCGGAACGAGTTTGACGGGATGTAGTTGTTCTCGCGACGGTAGTCGTTCATGTTCATAGTGGAAGTAACCATTCACGTTCTTAGTGGAAGTAGCGATTCACGCGAAGGTAGTTGAACTTGACGTTTGCGTTACACGGGTCTTCGACGATGGTCGTCGTACATGGTTCAGAGTTTTACTTGCATCTTTGTACTTGTCGGTCTTGATTGTTGCGACGGTCTTGATGGTCCGAAATGAAGCAACACAAGGACCTCGGTGGGAAGCAGCAAGGAGGCGATGGCAGAGCAGCGGTTCTCGGTGGCCGGCGTCACCGGATCTCGCGGAAGGGAGGTTGATGCCTCGGGAGCTCGCGGGATCGAAGGTCATCGGCGCTGGAGTTGCTGCTGCTGTTCGAGGCGAAGCAGGGCGCAGACGCGGACGAGGGCTTGAGGCGGCTGGCTCCGGGATGCAGGGCACGGAGGGAGGGATTGATCCGGCCACTGGACGGCGTCTTCGGTGAGAACCGAGTCATGGCAGGGGCATACCCAGGCGGCGGGGATGGACGGCACCGGTGGAGATGCCTGGCAACAGGCCAGTGGCGGGGATGGACGGCGCCGGCGAGGTCCGGCGACCGGGCAACGGGGGCGTGCTAGCGATGATGACGATCGAGCGCGGCGGCGCTGGTCACCGGCATTAGGCCGCGTGGCCTGCAGGCAAGCAGCGAGGGCGAGGAGACGCGGAGGCGGGGTTCCCGGACTTGAGCGGCGGCGGATGTTGGTGGTGCTCGCGGGGCAGCGGAGGTCGCGGGCTGGCTGCGAGGAAGAGAGCGAGAGGAGGGAGAGACTATGGGGATCGAGAGGAGCTGGGCGAGGGGGTCGGGACGAAGGGTGCATCGCGAGGAGGAGAGATCACGGCGCTCGGGAGGGAGATGGGGATCAAGCAGGAGGCTCTCCCCTGACGCTAGGGTTAGCGAGGGAGAGAGGCTGGGCTGGCCTTCGGTCGCCTGGAGGCCCAGCTTGACCTTGGGCCACTTCGGTGGGTAGGGAAAAGCCAGGAGGCCTGCTTGGCTGGCCAAAAGAAAGAAAAGGTTTTCTTTTCCATATCTTAGAGAAAGAAAAGAGCCAAGGAATTTATTTGGAGGTTCAAATAAACCCGAAGTTAACTAAAATGGTATGTGACTACTTTGACATAATTTCAAAACTCCACAACTAGATTTGAAGCAAGGGGAGAGGGATGGAGGATTTAAATAATTTAGAGATGAGAGGAGTTTCAAATGCAAGTGTGTTATGGTCAATTCCAAATTAATGGAATATTTTATAGTATCTCCCTAAATACCGAGAGGGTATGTTTTAAAGAGAAGCCACCATGTGAGTTCCCTCAATTTAAATGGATCGAAGATCCATACGGTTTATTTAGTTGAGTTGGAGAGATTAAAGACATGATGACATGATGCAATGCACATGATGCAATGATAAATGCAACAAGCAAAAGCAAATCACACAACGGATCTCGGAAACCCTGGAAGGCAACTGAAGCTCCGGTCTTGGGGCGTCACAGCGCGCCCCCCCTTTCCTTCTCCTTCTCCCCCCTTTCCAGTTGCCCAATCCGAATTGGACAAGGGGAGGGGGCGCTGCCCCCTTTCCTTCTCCTTCTCCCCCTTTCCCCTCCCCCCTCTCCGTTGGAAGGAAAGGGGTGCCGAATCCTACTAGGAGTGGAGTCCTAGTAGGATCCCCCCATGGCGCGCCACCCCTGGCCGGCCACCTCCTCCTCCCCTCCTTTATATACGGGGGCAGGGGGGCACCCCAAAGCACAACAGTTGTTCTCTTAGCCGTGTGTGGTGCCCCCTCCACAGTTTACTCCTCCGGTCATAGCGTCATAGTGCTTAGGCAAAGCCCTGCGCGAATCACATCACCATCACTGTCATCACGCTGTCGTGCTGACGGAACTCTTCCTCGACCCTCTACTGGATAAATAGTTCGAGGGACGTCATCGAGCTGAACGTGTGCTGAACACGGAGGTGCCGTACGTTCGGTGCTTGGATCAGTTGGACCATGAAGACGTTCGACTACACCAACCGCGTTAACCTAACGCTTTCGCTTTTGGTCTACGAGGGTACGTGGAAAAACTCTCCCCCTCTCGTTGCTGTGCATCTCCTAGGTATATCTTGCGTGATCGTAGGAATTTTTTTGAAATTGCATGCTACGTTCCCCAACACAAGACACCTGCCTACCTGGGCATGCAGACTGTATCCCAAGCGACGGAGCAGTTCTCGCCGTTGGCCTAGGCCTTGCTGCACCACAGAAAACCCCGGATGATCTTATTCTTGGCATGTATAGTCTTCATGGGGAGGGCCAGGGCTAGCATGGCATGCATAGGTATCGAACATATAATTGATAGGACCAAAGTGAGTCTTCCACTCTTCGGAAGGGTAGCTGCCTTCCATGTTGGCAGGCACTGTGCCAATCGCTCCACCAAGTATTGTAGCTGAGCCACAGACGTTTTTTTGAGACAGAGAGGGAGGCCCAGATACCTACAAGGGAAGGCCCCGATTTGGCAACCCATATTGGTTGCTGTTAGCTGTTTCTGCTCCTCCGAGCAGCGGATCGAAATGGCTGCCGTTTTGTTGAGGTTCACGTGAAGACCAGACGCGGAACCAAACAGTTGCAGGATGTGTATACAAGCGCTCAGATCCGATGTGTCTGGCTTGAGGAAGACAATCACATCATCTGCAAAGATGGATATCCGTTGCTTGATTCCCTCCCACACGAGGGAGGCTAGGGACCTGCATGTCCATGGCTAGATTGAATAGCTTCTGTAATGGCTCCATGATGATGATGATAAAAAGCATGGGAGAAAGGGGGGCGCCCTGCTGGAGGCCCTTGCAGCTGTGGATTGAGGAGCCCATCGTTCCATTGACCATGACGCGGGTGGAGGAAGTGGCCAGGAGCCCCGTCATCCAGTTCGTCCACGTTCTACCGAAGCCCATCGCCTGCAGTACCTCAAGAATGGCCATTGAACAATGTCGAAGGCCTTTGAAATATCCAACTTTAGCATGATGGTGGGTGTTTGAGTGCATGGAGACGCCTTGCCATGCTCTGGACCAGCATGAAATTATCGTGTAGTGCTCTCCCCTTGATAAAAGCGCTATGGTGGAGGCCGATCAAGTGTGGCAACTCCTGTGCTAGCCGGCACGCTAGTACTTTGTCGAAAATTTTGATCGCGCCATGCATCAAGCTTACGGGCCTGATGTCCCGCAATTCCTCTGTGCCATCTTTTTTTGGCAGAAGAGTAACAAGTGCCTTATTGATGGAGGCCAAACCCCTCATATCTTCGCGGTGGAACATTGAGAAAGCAGCAAATAGATCATCCTTATTGATGGGCCAGCAGGATTGCAGGATACATAAAATCTTGTTGTGAATCCATTCGACCCCAGAGCTTTGTCGAGTGGCATGGAATTAATTGTATGCATAATTTCCTCCTCCGAGAATGACCCTTCCAGTCCACCTAGATCCCGTACAGGAAGACCAAGAGCGTTCAGGTTGAGTCGGAATTGGCGCGGAGCTGTCGTGCCCAATAGCCTGTTATAGTAGTCGTCCACAATGTACGCAATGTTCTCTTGGCCAGTAATGTGCTCGCTATTGTGCGCCAAGGACATCAACACATTCTTTCTCTGTCGATGCCGCGCATGCTGGTGGAAGAATCTGGTATTGGCATCTCCATCCTTAAGGTGAAGAAGACGGGATTTTTGTCTCGCAATCGTTCGTTCGAGCGACGAAAGCCCAATGAGATTTCTCTTCAACGTGCGCCTGAGCTCGATCTCTGCTGCCTTGAGGGGCCTAGAGTCCATCGCCACATCCAGCCGGAGTATGATTTCAAGGGCAATTGCGATTTGGAGGCCAATGTTGCCAATCCACCTGGAACTCCATGCTTGTAGGTGACGGGCCGTGGCCCTGAGTTTGTCATTGAGAGTCAAGTATGGATTATCGGTCAAAGGTGTAGAGGTCCACGCCTCTTGCACTGTCTCAAAGAATCCGGGTGCTTTAGGCCAGAAGGATTCGAATTTAAATCTCTTCCTGAAGTGAAAGTCCGCATGCAAGTCCAGAAGAAGCGGACAATGATATGAGATAGTAGATCCAAGAGCGGTGAGAAGAGAGGAGGTGTATGCATCTTCCCATGAGTTCGTAGCAAAGACGTGATCAATCTTTTGCAGGGTTGCTAGCTCCCTCTCATTAGACCCGGTATATCTTCTCCCATTTAGGTATATTTCCTTCAATTTCATCGTGTTCAACTTGGACCGGAATCTAGACAATCCCTCCTGTTGACGGCATCGTTGCTCTTATCCTTGGGGTTTACCAAGAGATTGAAGTCTCCAGCCACCATCCACGGTCCTGCTCGTAGCTCTGGAAATGCTTTTGTTCATGTAACTTGATGAAAATATGTGCATGATTACTTTTAAAATATTGTAAAACTTTAATCAAGTGTCTAAATAAAAAGAAGAAAATAAAGGTTTTCAAGGATGAGAAATGATGACTCGGAGTGAGTTTTCCCACGTCACCTCGCCAGCCTCCAAAATATTACCAAGCCTGTTGCATGCTTGCATGTAACGACTGCAAATATGGTAACTCTGCTGATTGCATTTACGTTGAATTTCGCATGGGCTGACTAAATGGATGGACATCCTCCCGCGCATAAGATGATAACTATGACACGGAGGACAGCTCACGCGCGGTGGTAATACGCCAAACAGGTGGATGGAAAAGGACACGAGTCCATGATTGATGTTGGTGGGAAGTACGTACTGTAGAAGGGAGAAGACGAATTATAGAATGCTCCAACGCATCGCCGCACAACATTGACGACGCAATTAGCTGGACAGGCCAAGGTAGGAAGGAACCTACCGACGTTTCCAGCACATGCAACATATGATATTTATCCATCCATAGTTGACTAGGACCAGTTCTGGCTCTGCCAGCTAGCTGCCTTTCTCTTCTTTTTCTTGAGATGAGCTAGCCGCCTTTAAGTGCAAGAGTAAAAGCGATTCTACCACATTCGCTACATCGGCAGCCTTTACATCACATATAACACATGTTTCATATAAATAATATAGCCAGTTGTTGGCTATATACACTTGTCATGTCATCAATTGTTAGCAATATTAATTACTCATACAGTAGAGTTGGCTATAAGTTCATAATTTTTTTTTCATTTTCTCTCTATCTCTTCTTATTACCAAGTGGCCAGCCTGGTAAGCTATCAACAAAAATATTGCAATCTCTATCTCTTTTTTTATTATTAAATGCTTTTATCTAGGAGCATGTGCAGAAGCTGGCTCTTGCATGAGAGCCCACTCCTTTACTTTTTTCTTGTCTCTCTCCACATAGGCAAAAGTGTCCTGTAAACGTTTAAAAAAAGTGTCATGTAAACGGGCTTATAGCCCACTATTGTACTTGCTCACAGATATATGGAGACCATTGAGCGAAAACGCAAATACAGAATTGTCGTAATGTGAGTTTTATATCTGTCCCGTAAGTAGGACCCATATGATACTGGAGCACATATTCTTCTCTGAAATATTCAGACGAACTCATTGAACTCATAAAATAGGTTCATAAATATCGATTTTATTCATAGATGTGGAAAGAAAAATTAGTCGCCTTGCGACTTAGATTCATACAACACTTGATAATTAGTTAAATTACACACTAATTAGTTAAACTTGTTGGGGCCACAGTCACCTCCACCTCAATTGCCACCACCACGGCCATTACCACAACCAGCCCCATAGCCACGGCCATGGGTGCCCCCACAGTCACCGCCACCACCGGTGTAGGATGTGGCAATGTTGGAATGCTTGGGTTGGCAATGCGCCTCAGCGGCGTTGTCCTAGGCCGGCTATTCATCTGCAACAGCGGGAGCTGGGGCCCAAATCTGTTGCTCCATAGTGGACCACCCTAGCCTCAACATATGGAGGCTGCGAGGTCGTTTATGGAGCGAACTCCATAAACTATGACGAGCGAGAGTTATATGATGACTCTATTAAAGTGCCATTTCTAACCAAAATCACTATATTGACGGCTATTATAGCGATCGAGACTATACCGACGCTGCTAGAGTTTTTTTAAGTATCCTCTCACTGGATAGTAAAACGAAACATTAGATACTTTTGACTAACTGCATGCCTAATTCATACAAGTACTAGTCTCCTTGTCATAGTTGGCACAAGGATTTGATAAACAGTTACTTTGTTAATATATACTTTCTATGATATAGAATTTATGTAATACTTTGAAGTTGAAAGTGTTGATTTTTTTGACAGCCAAAAGTGTTGCTTCTGTTGGAATTAAACCCGACTAATTCCCCCGGTGGCCGGTTTGTGTCCGACTCGTCTACGTACATGTATCCTAGTAGGACTAGAATTAGCAACCGAGTAGTAGTACATTGGATAGCTAGCTGGTTCTCTATATATGCGTGTACCTTGGCTTGTAAACACAACCGTGGAGATCAATAAAGCAAAGACAAGGCTCGATATGAGCCTTTGGCAATAATCCAATTACTACGTGCGTGCGTTTATTTTCCGGCGGCCCACCGTTGTGTACGCGTGTGTGATTTGGTGTTGCTTGTCGAAAGATTGATCAGGAGCAGACTAGCTAGTACAAGCTAGCTTTGTACTACGGTGCGTCTCGGTGTAAAGTAAGTCGTCGAGTTCGTCAACGAGCTTCGTTCGTTATCATCGTTCGTCGTCGGTTGTCGCCGTCGTCGGAAAGTACTCAGCGTCGGATCTGGGCCAACAATTGATATCAGAGCAAGGTTGATCTTCTAGTAATGGGGGATCATGTCGGACGACGAGAAGGCCAAGCAGCCGGCGAAGTACTCCGGTGCGGCTAAAGTAATTGCTGCCCCGGCGAGATCGGAGTATCCACGATTCGACCGTGGGAACTTCATGGTGTGGGCAACCATGATGGAGTGGGCGCTCGAGGCCAATGAGCTCTGGGAAGCCGTCGACCCCAGCAGTGAGGAGTACCTGAAGGGTGGTGCCTTGTATCGGAAGGATCACCAGGCTATCATGGCCATCTGCTCGGTGATGCCGGTGGACGTGCAACAGCATCTTATCTCGAAGACATCAGCGAAGGAGGCGTGGGACACGCTCAAGACGTTGCATCTAGGGCACTCACATGTGCGCGAGGCGAACTTTGCTGAAAAGTTATGAGAATCTGAGGATGGGAGAAGATGAGACGGTGGAGGCCTTCGCGGCGAGGGTTGCTTCGATGGTAAACGAGATTCATGGTCTCGGAGAGAAGTTGGAGGACATCTCTGTGGTCCGCCATTTCCTATGTGCCGCTCCACCGCGCTACATGCTGATTGTGTCAACAATCGAGCAATGTGTTGATCTCAAGACTCTCACTTTGGATGATCTGGTTGGTCGCTTCAAGGCCCATGACGAGCCGATGAAGCTGAGTTACGGTGATGCAAAACAGGATGAGTACCTGATACTAACGCGTGCTCAGTGGCAGGCATTGGTTTACAAGGAGAACAATTTCGACAAGGCGTCTGGTAGCGGCGGAAAGTACCGTCCCGCAAAGGACACTGACGAAGAGTCGGAGAAGCCAAGGAAGAAAAAGTTCGACAAGAGGAAGATCCGCTGCGACAACTGTAATCTGCTCGGACACTTCAAGTCGGAGTGTAAGAATCCCCCGAAGGAGAAGGCGCTCATGGACCAGCTAGGAGATGAAGGTGACATGATGTTGATGTGTGAACTCGTGGACGAGGAGGATCCAGTTTTTTAAGCGTCGGTTAAAGAAATTGTCGAGCTCCGTGAAGAAAAAGTTCGCTCTCAAGATCGTGGTTCGGAAACTCGTGTCGATGCTACAGACGTGAGGGGTGATTTCGAATGTTGTGTCGATGATAGAGACATGAAAAGTTATGTTGAAATTTGTGTCGAAAGTAATGACACTGGTGGTACGTTCTCTAGCATGAGCGTGAGGATGGATACGGAAGTATCGAGTGGATCCTCGTTGATGAGCTCTAGCACAAGCATGAAGAAACATGGAGCTGAGAACACGTCGTGGCTCGAAGGCGAAGGGCACGGTAGCGTTGCATGCAGCTCAGGAACGGGCGCAAAATGCAACCTAAGCGTTGCTGCAGAAAGACTTGAAGATTTTTTTTAGATAAAAGGTGAGAGCCTGACTTTATAGATAAAGTCATCAGGCAGAGTCACAACCACCAAAAGGGAACCACATAAGTTTAACACAGTACGACTAAAAAGTATGGGTACAAGGCATCCAACCTATCATGACACGCAGACCAGCCAAACGAGCAATCGAAACACTAAGAAACCGTCCTCTTGGACCGCCGCAGTAGAGAAGAAGCCGTAGATTTCATTTTGGATAGCATATCGTCGAACGCCTCAAGGTCCCCATCCTTAGTCAATGATCTCCACTGCTGCAAAAAGACATTAGCTTTAAATACGCAACTCACAGGGTTAGCCGGGAAAATATGTTCAATAGTGAACTTGTTTCTAATAGTCTAAAGCGCCCAACAGATCGCTGCCCAACCCACCATGAAAACCCGCTTAGACCGGCCTGCTAGAGAATTGATACATCGCCGAAGATCGCAAATGAGGAAGGGTTCCAAGGAACATGAAGCCAAAGTCTAATGGAACTCCAAATGAATTTAGCTAAAGAGCACTGGAAGAAGATATGTTCTGTATCCTCTAGGGCGCCACACAAATGACAACTATCAGAACCCGGCCCATTCCTCTTTTTAATCTGGTCAGCCGCAGGAAGTTCGCGACGAAGAGCTTGCCAAAGGAAGATTTTGATCTTAGGAGGTATGCGGGCAGACCAAATAAGTTTAAACTTGTCAGTGCGAACACCAGCGATGAGATGTGAGTACGCCGACTTAACAGAAAAACGCCCCGAAGGGGAGTGGGGCCAAAAAACGGAGTCCTCTTCCTCCGAGAGCAAGGGGAAGCAGGCAGTAAGGCGTTGCCAATCTTCCAACTCCGCAGGGGAAAGAGAGCGCCGGAAATCTAAAACCCAACCCTGAGCCGAGAGCTCAGAGATAGAGATCTCAGGGTTAGCACAAAACGAAAACAAAGTCGGGTAAGCCACCGCAAGAGTAGAGTCCCCAACCCACCAATCTAACCAAAAACGCGTAGATTTGCCATTACGGACAACGAATTTCACCAGGGACCGGAAGATCGGTCTAATACTAACGAGCTGGCGCCAAAATTGAGAGCCACCAGAAGAGGAAGCGAACATAGGACTCGAGAAGGGAAAATATTTAGCTTTGAAAAGGTTAAGCCAAGCAGGACGTTCATCAAGGGACATAATCTTCCACCACCATTTTAACAAGAGGCACTTATTCATGATTCTAGTGTTAATGATGCCAAGGCCCCCCTTGTGCTTAGGTCTGCAAATGAGGTCCCACTTGACCATTCTATATTTGCGTTTGTTATCGGAGGAATTCCAGTAAAAGGCACCCCTGTGCTTGTCGAAGCCCGCGTGTGTCCCTTCAGACAGAAGATAGAAGCCCATTAGAAACATCGGGAGAGAGGAAAGGCAGGAGTTGGTAAGGGCGACCTTGCCCGCCTGAGAATTATAGTGACTTCGCCACGGCAAAACTCTATTGCCAACTTTAGTAACAGCCGGAGCAAACTCTTTGGCCAAAAGCTTAAGCGGGGAGATAGGTAAGCCCAAGTATTTGAGAGGAAAGGATCCTAGCGAGCAATTCAAGAGATGGGCGACCCTCTGCGCTTCTGAGGCAGATACCCCAGTCACAATGACCTCGCTCTTAGAAAAATTGATTTTAAGGCCCGACAAGGCTTCAAAGCAGAGAAGAAGAAATTTCAGATTTGTGATGGAGTTATCATTAAGTTCAACCAAAATGATGGTGTCATCCACGTACTGAAGGTGAGAGATGCCATTAGGAATAAGATGGGAGCTAACCGGCGAGATGTGACCAGCAGCCGCAGCGCGAGACAGAATGTGAGATAAAGCATCAGCCACAAAATTGAAAAGCAAGGGGGACGCCGAATCTCCTTGCCTCAGGCCCCTACCGTTGGCAAAGAAATTACTGGTCTGGCCATTGACAGCCACCGCCGTGTGCCCACCAGTGACAAGTTGCATCAAACGGTGGACCACCGCACCATCGAAGCCCTTGGCCAACAGAACTTGGTGAAGAAAACCCCAGCTGACTGAGTCATACGCCTTTTCGAAATCAAGTTTAAGGACCACAACCTTGGTGTTCTTACAATGAAGGTCATGAATTATCTCATGAAGGCAAAGCACCCCATCCAGAATGAATCTCCCCTTAATGAACGCGGATTGGAAAGGGCTAATAACCCGATGGGCGATCGGGGAAATTCTAGTAGCCATCCCCTTGGCAGGAATCTTAGCAAAATTGTTAATCAAAGCAATGGGTCTAAATTGGGAGATCAAGTCAGCGCCTTTAACTTTAGGAATGAGGGTGAGAACTGTGTAGTTAAGTCTCGAGATGTCAACAGTCGCCAACCAAAAACCTTGAGATATAGCCATAATTAGGCCCTTTAGCTGAGGCCAGAATTGCCGGAAGAAAGGAATGGAAAAGCCGTCAGGCCCAGAAGCCGCATTCAGGTTGGCAGAACGGATCGTCTCAAAAATTTCCTCTTTCGTGGGGGGGATCAGCAAACTCTCATTGTCAGCGACCGAAAGCTGGTCCAGAGGAGACCAAAAGGGAGAGGCCAAATTAAAGCCTAGAACGGGTTTAATAGCTAGGAGGTTAGAGAAAAAATCAACCACATGACGCATAATCACCGAGGGGTCAGAGACCCTGACGCCGTCGATCGTAAGGCTATCAATAATGCATCTCCGGCGTCTGCCGTTAGCAATCGCAAAGAAATAGGACATAGGAGAGTCACCCTTTAAGGTCCAGTTGATAGTACCACGCTGTTTCCAGTACACTTCCTCTTGCCTATGAATGCCCAGCAGCGCCTCTTCTAAACCATACCGAGTTTGCCATTCAGTCTAGGACAACCCAAAGCTATCGACGCGATCATCTAAAACGCCAATTTGAGCAACCAACCTAGCTTTGTCACGCCTAGACTCAGTGTAATGGTTTTTAGACCAACCTCTAAGGAATCTACGCAAAAAATAGGAGCATTGATGCCAGTCATCCATGGGGCCAAAAGAGCGTCGAATAGAGGAGAGGAAAGTCAGAATCTTTTGAGCCACCAACTCGTTAAAACCTTCCACTTGGAGCCATGAAGCATCAAACTGGAATCTCGGGAAACCAACTGGGCGCGAACCATCATCTAGAATCAAAGGGGTGTGATCAGAGCCAACACAAGCCAGAGCTCTAAGACTGACACGGGGGAATAGAGAGTCCCACCTAGAGCAAACAAAAACCCTATCAAGAACAGAACAAATTGGGGGATTTTGATGGTTAGACCAGGTGAAACGGGCTCCAACCCTAGGAATCTCCCGAATAGCCGTGTCCCTAATAAAAGCATTAAAAGCATCAGCCAGGGGCCAGGAGAAGTTAGACGAGCTCTTGTCAGAAGGGAAACGAAGCAAATTAAAATCGCCCCCGATCAGGAGGGGTAGCTGACAGGATTCAATTTTAATACTAATCTCGTCGAAGAAGGCATAAGACATCGCGTGGTCAGCCGGACCATAAACCACCATGATTTCCAACAAGGAATTGAGGGATCGAAGGGAAACCACCATACTAGCCCAAAAAATGCCATGGTCGAAAGCCACAAAGTCAAAAGTATCTTTTTTGGCACCAAGCAAAAGACCACCGGAGAGCCCAGCCGAGGCCACATAATTCCAATGAAATCTGTCTATCCCAGCAATGGCCGATAGGTCACTCGAGGAAAAGGAAGATTTGATAGTCTCAACAAGGCCAATAAAGTCTACGTTTTTAGATCAGACCAGGTCTTTAAGTTGGTCCCTGCGCCCCCTAGCACCGAAACCACGAATATTCCAAATTAAGGCCTTCATCTAAAACATAGGTTTTTGATACGGAGACTTGACCTGCTCGGCGCCATGCAGGATTTAGCACGCTTCCTTGCCACACGAATAGAAGACACCGGGGGAGCTTGACACCTGTCATCTCCCCCCTCGTCCCCACCGGCCACAACCAGTGGGGCAGCCGAACCCACCCGAGCCTCCTTGGCCTTTGCAATATCATCCTGGGCTACCTCATTTGCCCTAATAACACCAAAAATCGACGAAGGGGAACCCAGGTTAGAATCTAAGCAAATACCAACATCATCTAGAATTTTGAGCAAGTGATCATCAGATTGTGAAGGAACAACTAAACGCACAGGGGAGACAACCGTGGGGAGGGAGGGGGAAGGGGCTGGGGACGAACCTGAAGGGGGCAGATCCCGAGCTGCAGCACGCCGAGCCGCCCGATCGACCACCCACTCACCGCAGTTGGAGACGCGGCCGCTCTTGCGGGCCGTGGACGCAGGCGAGCGCACAGGCACAGGACGAGCACGACTGGGGGAAGCCGCAGTAGAGGACGGGCCCAAAGCCGCACCCATATCAGCATCAAGCCTACGACAGAGCCCAGCCGCGGACTGCCTCGAGTCACCTGAAGCACGGCTCTTGGCGGAATATTTCTTGACAGAGGACTTCTTCTTCTTCTTGGACACAGCAGGGCCAGCCGGGGGGAGGTCTTCAATGCCAGACAAGGAGGGAGAAGAGGGACGGGCAGGGAGGTTGGAGCACACAGCCGAGAAAGGTGTGCCCTTAGCCCCACCCGAAGCCGCATCCCCTCCGCCCAAGCCAGGCGCCGCATCCTGGGGCCCCCGACCAGCCGGCGCATTATCCTTTAGAAAATCTTGATCTTCAGGAGAAAGCCCATCCCACTCCGACTGAGTGAACCTCAGTCCCATGCATGGAGTCGTGAGGGCATCCATCCCCATCTTTGCTTTTATCACCATTGCCAGAGGCCGAGGGGGAGGAGGAGGAGGCGACACCGGGCCCGAGGCCCCCTCCACCCGCACCCGGATCCGAAAGCCACCAGCCGTAGGAAATACATCAATGGAGTCGCGAATGCACAGGGGATCAACACACCAGACCCGAAGCCGGGCCGACCCCAGAATGGCCAAAGAGGCTTGATCCACTTCGATAGGTTTCCCGATGAGCACCCCGAAAGCCATGAGGAACGCTGTGGTGCGCATGCTAGGAGGGACATCTTCGACCAGAACCCACACATCAGACAGACCAGAAATCGCCTTAGACCCGTTGGACGCGGCTTTGACCGAGACTACAAGTTGATTCAGAGGCAGCGTGAAGCTAGTGCAAGAGGATATCATTTGGAGGCTCTCTTTGGAGGGAAAAGTCGCAGCAAAATCAAACTCAGAAAGTTGGCGAATTTGCCAATCCCAACCGCCCTCATCCCATAACTGAAGTTCATCCAGAAGGGTCTGGGAAGAAATGCGTTTAGCCTGGATAGAAATAATGTTGACATTGGAAAGCGATTGAATAGGGGCTGCCTCTGGGATCCCCTTGTCTAAAGCAAAGAAAGAACACCCTGGGAGGCCGGTGCCATAGTGAACAAAAGCGGGGGGGCTTGACACGATTCTGGCAATCCACCGTGAGATGACCATCTTCTCTGCAGATGAGATAGAAGGGGGGGGGTTTCAAAACGTGATTGAAAATGCCCTGGGTGGTGACAGGCAAAGCAGGTGAGGATGGAGTTGGAGACTTGGGATTGGGGAGGGTTGTGACCAGATCCACGAGGAGGAGGAGGGAGGATGCCATCACCAGACGAAACAGGACCAAAGCCAGCCCCCCGCCCGGCAGCAGGGCCAACAGGGCGGCGGACCGGGGCCCCGACGCCCCACGGGGGACGAAGCGAGACGGGCCACCCCTAGCCACCACCGGAGCCCGCAACGGCGCACCGCTGCTCCCCGGGGGGGAGGGGGACGCTTGGGAAGGCCCCGACGAGCCCGCCCGACTGGCCGCCGCTGCCAGCTCCCAG
>NC_041386.1:440354098-440378011 GCF_002162155.2 Triticum dicoccoides
CCACCGACCCCGCCTCCAGGGCGAGGGAGGCCTGAAGCTTAGCACGGAGCGCCGCCTCGTACTCCAGATCTGCGGCCGGAGCCATCGCGCCCGCGCTTCTGGCCAGAGACCGCCTCACTGGAGGATGCACGGGAGCGGTCCATCGCAGCCACCGCCGCAAAGGAGAGGGAGAGGGGAGGGGGAGGAGGAGATCCGGCGAAGCGCCGAATGGGGAGACGGTGACGAGATAGATCTAAGGAGGAGGCCGGAAACCCTAGAAAAAGGGGAACTGCACCCCTCCGCACCCATAAATACCCCGACCGAGCCAGACCCGACTCGATAAAAGGCCTCACAGGAAGGGTGGGCTGGACCTGGGCCACCCGCGGCCCAGAGCCCAAAGGGAGGGGGGGGAAAATCAAACAGAGAGGCCAAGGCTAACACCGAAACGGGCCCAGCAGGCCCAGCAACACCCGGCGGGGCCCGCTCCGCAGGCGGGGGAACCAGCGCCGCCCCGGATCCCAGATCTAGGGTTGGCACCAACTCCGACGCCGCCGGCACGACGGAAGCCGCAGGGGAGGCGGAGCAGGCACGAGGACCTGCCGAAGAGCCAAACGCCAAAGGCGGCGAAGCCCCAGCCAACCCAACGGAGCCCAACAGGCCCGCAGCAGGGGACCAACACGACGCACGCCGGCGACCCCGCGAAACGCGACGCCACCCATCCACCTCCAAGGCAGGCCCAACGGGGCGCCCCCGCCCCCCGGGCGCGAACTTGCGCCGGCGGCCCGCCGTCGCATCCACAGAAGGACAACACAACGAGACAGGGCGGGGAGGAGAAGAAGGAGCCTCAGAATCCGACCCGGAGCCATCGAGATCCAGCGCCCAAAACTTATTGGCCCGGAGAGGGGAGATGCGGCCAGGGCGAGGAGGGGAGGACAGAATGCGGATGGGGGCGGCACGAGACGCCGGAGCGGAGCCCGGGGGGACATCGGAGGGGTGGGAGGTGGAGACGCAAAGTGCAGGGACGCAGCCGGGGAGGAGCCCGACGCAGGTGTCGCCACATGGGGGGAGGGGAGGGAGGGGAGAGGAGGGCCATACGAGGAGGAGCTCGGGAAGCAAAAGAAGAAAGATTTTTGAAAGACCTGAAGATGGTGCTTCACTTCGGTTCAAATCAGCAGCACGAGGGGCAGCGTGGAGGCCGAAAGTTGGCTGTAGCAGCAGTCCACTCAGCAGGCCAGACAAAAGGTCAAGGGAAGACAGCTTTGTAAGCTGTTGTGGCGACGTTATCAGTCCAGAAAAAGGAAAAGGTCCTCACGGTTGTGAGCCAGGACGCCTAGCTTCAGAAGTCGCACAAGGTGACCATGCTAGCAGCTCAAGAGGTACTACACGCGGACCTTGGGCTGGGATTTTTGCTTTGCCAAAAGAAATGTGCATAGCAGAAAACTCTACATCGCCTCCGACGGCAATGGAGGAAAGGACGCCATCACCTACATCCATATAGCTACAGCCGGTGTTACACCCATATCCGGAGAATTTTTTTCGGACAATTGACCCGGTAAAAGTGAAAGGGAGTGGGCAACGGTGTCTAGAAAGCGCCAAGAAATTGGTGGGGTATGAGGACGCTAATATGAAGGAGTGTTGGCGTCAGGCTATCGAAGAAGAGTTGAGATCGATCCACGACAATAATGCATGGAAGCTTGTGGATCTTCCCAACAATGAAAAATCATGGATCTCAAGTGGGAATTTATGATCAAGAAAGATGTCGATGGGTCCGTGAAGCACAAAGCGATGCTAGTAGCCAAAGAGTACGTGCAAGAGGAAGGTGTGGACTTCGAAGAAGTGTTCCGTTGCAAAGATGGAATCGGTGGAATTACTCATCGCTCTCGAGGTTCAGGAATCATGGAAGATACATCAAATGGATGTAAAATCCGCGTTTTTGAATGGCGAGTTAGAAGGAGATGTGTATGTGAATCAGCCACCGGGATTCATCAAAGAGGGAGAGAAACACAAAGTACTGAAGCTACACAAAGTCTTGTACGAGCTACGGCAAAGCTCTCGGGCATGGAGCATCAAACTTGATCGGACTTTGATTTCTCTTGGATTTGAGAAAACCCCACTAGAGCATCCGATGTACAAGAGAGGTGAAGGAAGGGATCGTCTACTAGTTGGCATCTACGTCGACGACCTGTTGATAACTGGAGCAGATGAAGAGGTGATTACAAAATTCAAGCTACAAATAAAGAATCTTTTCAAGATGGATGATCTTGTTCTTTTGAGTTACTATCTCGGGATCGAGGTACAACAAAGGGCAGATGGGATCATAATTTGTCAGGAGGCATACACAAGAAAGGTACTTGAAAACAGTGTCATGAAATATTGCAATCTAATTGATGTTTGAATGGAACCTCTTCTTGAGCTGAGCAAGAAGGAGATGGTGAAACTATTCGGCTACAGTGGTAGTGACAAGGAAGGGATTGTTGACGACCGTAAAAGTACCTCGAGCGTGCCGTATTTCCTTGGTGGAAGCATAGTAAGCTGGCTAGCACAAAGACAGAAAGTGGTGACATCGACTTTTTAAGTGAAGCAGAGTGTCATGGTGTGTGGCTAGGGAGGCTACACGGTGATCTCATGAATCGAGATCCAGAACAAGTAGTGCTCAACGTTGACAGCGAGTCTACGACATTTCTACGCGAGAATCCAGTGCGGCGTGAAAGAAGCAAGCACATTGATACAATGTATCACTATATAAAGGACTACGTGGAAGAAGGGAAGACGGAGGTCAACTATAATTACACCGATGATCAGCTAGTGGACATTCTAATCAAGGCTTTGGATTGAGAGAAGGTCTTGAAGATGCCAAGAAAGATTGGCTTCCGAGATGTGACAGGACGACGTCGTGTTTAGGGGATGAATGTTGGAATTAAATCTGACTAATTCCCCCGGTGGCCGGTTTGTGTTCGACTCGTCTACGTACATGTATCCTAGTAGGACTAGAATTAGCAACCGAGTAGTAGTACAATTGGATAGCTAGCTGGGTCTATATATATGCGTGTACCTTGGCTTGTAAACACAACCGTGGAGATCAATAAAGCAAAGACAAGGCTCGATATGAGCCTTTGACAATAATTCAAATACTATGTGCGTGCCTTTATTTTCCGGCGGCCCGCCGTTGTGTACGCGTGTGTGATTTGGTGTTGCTTGCCGAAAGATCGATCATGAGTAGACTAGCTAGTACAAGCTAGCTTTGTACTACGGTGCATCTCGGTGTAAAGTAAATCGTCCACACTCAGTGTACTTAAATATTAGCCCACTGTTCACATGTGCTAGTCACCAAAGTGCAAGCTCTGCCTTGATCAAGCCCACAACAATGACTGCGCTGGGGGGTTAAACGAGTGGAGATGCTCTAACTGTAGGGGGAGGAAACGTGGTATCAAACCTTCGTCGCGAATGGACATCGGATCAGCCTGTGCAAGGCGTCTTTATCGCCCTGGCATTGTCGGGTGTGCGACAGTTTGCGGCAGGCGAGCCTGTTTGCCGTCGATCTTTAGAAGCAAGCCAGCAGAAGTACGCTTAATCGATCGAGCCTGTTTGTAGGCGTTGGATGAACCGGTTCCGTCGTACGCTTAATCGATCAAGCCTGCACGAAATTCTGCTAATTGGCCGCAAATACACATGGAGTAATGAGCAGCAAGTGCCGACGCTAGTTCGCCTGGACAGAGCTTTTTGTAACGTAGACTGGGAGCTTCTTTTCCCAGCTGCAAAATTGCTACCGCAAGCCTCAACTATTTCAGATCATTGCCCCTTGATGCTTGTTAATGACGGCATCCTTTCCATCAACCGTCGGTTTCGTTTCGAGAGCTACTGGCAGTTCATTGCCGGCTTCAACAAGGTGGTGCAACAAGCTTGGATGGAGGGCACAGGCAGCAGATGCCCAATCGCTCGCCTGAATGCCAAGCTTTGGTGCACAAGCAAAGCGCTTAGGAACTGGAGCAGGGTGCATGTGGGCGACTTGCAACGGCAACTTGGGATTGCCACGGAGTTGATCTTTCAACTAGAAACTGCTCAGGAGTCCCGCCAACTCACTGAAGATGAGCGCGAGCTGCGTACCAAACTTAAGTCTAGGACATTGGGGTTGGCTGTGCTACTTAAGATCAAGAGAAGGCAACGCAGCAGGGTCTTATGGCTTAAGGACGGGGATGCCAACACAAAATTCTTTCATCGAAAAGCCAATGCTCGGCACAAGAGGAACACAATCCATGTCTTGCATGGGGCGCAAGGGCCTGTTACCTCGCCTGATGCAATGACACAGTTGGCACATTCGTATTTCACGGAGATTTTTGGACAAATGCAGACTCCCACTGCCGCCTTTGACTGGGACGAGCTTGAGCTTGAACAGGTGGACCTGCATGACATTGACGTGGAGTTTAGCATGGAAGAAGTTAAGGCGGCAATTGACGATATTCCGACCGACAAAGCACCGGGCCCGGATGGTTTTTCTGGAGGCTTCTTCCGGACCTGCTGGGACACAATTAAACATGACCTGCTTGCGGCCATCAACCAGTTATACCACATGGACAGTACCGGCCTAGCAACAATCAACAAAGCGTTGATTGTACTACTGCCCAAGAAGCTAGGTGCTGACTCCCTTCAAGACTTCAGGCCTATTTCATTAGTCCACATCCTAATCAAGATATTCACAAAAATCTTGGCTCGGCGGCTCACTCCAAAACTAAATCTGTTAGTTGATCTGTGTCAAGCTGCTTTCATTAAGCATAGAAGCATCCAAGAAAACTTTTTGTATGTCCAAAACGTGGCACGCTCCTTCCACAAGAAGAAAAAAACAACGATTCTACTGAAGCTTGACCTTGCTAAAGCCTTCGATTCGGTTTTCTGGACATATATTCTGGACATGCTCAAAGCGAGGGGTTTCAGTGACAGATGGAGGGAGTGGATCGCCATGCTTCTTCGCACCTCCTCCTCGCGTGTCCTAATAAACAGGGCTTTTTCAGAGCCAATATTACATCGGAAGGGGCTCAGGCAGGGAGACCCCATGTCCCCATTCCTATTTGTGCTGGCGATGGATCCGCTTCAACGCATTATGAACCTGGCCACGGAGGCTGGCCTACTGGCGAAGCTTCCCGGCCGGCGGCATATCATGCGCTGCTCCTTCTACGCTGACGATGTGGCCCTCTTCATGACACCGTCCGTGACCGACGCAAGTATGATCACGATGTTGTTGAGCTTCTTTGGTAATGCTACAGGGCTGCACACAAACACGCTCAAGAGCGCGGCCATGCCCATCCGCTGCGGTAACTTGGACCTCAGCCATATATTGCAACCGCTAGGAATTCCGGTGAAACAATTCCCATGCACCTATCTCGGAATGCCACTTTCGCTGCATGCTCTGAGAAAGGTGGATCTTGAACCGTGGTTAGCTAAATTTGGAGACAAGACAACCAATTGGAAGGGGGCCATGATGGCGAAAAGTGGAAGATTAGTGCTCCTTAAGTCTACCGTCCTAGCATTGGCAGTATACCTAATGACTGTGCACAAGCTGCCGCCATGGATCCAGAAACGCGTCGTCCAGCTCTGTCGGGCTTGGCTCTGGAGCGGGGAGGCTGAGTGCAAGGGAGGGAAGTGCAAAGTCAGCTGGCAGTTGTTGACGCGGCCGAAGCACTTGGGCGGCCTGGGGGTCTTCGACCTTGAAAAATTTGGTCGAGCGTTGCGTTTGCGCTGGCTCTGGATGTCATGGCAGCAGCCGCCGCGACCTTGGGTTGGGCTGGATCTGCCTTGTGACAAACAGGACCGGGCCCTTTTCTCCATGGCCACTATTATCACAGTTGGCGACGGCCGGCTTGCCCGCTTCTAGCATGACCGTTGGCTGCAGGGTCAATGTCCCAAGGTTATCGCTCCAAGCCTATATGAGATTGCCATTAGGAAAAACCGCTCAGTAAGGGACTCCATGCATGATGACCGCTGGCTGAAGGACCTCGCGCACGGGCTCACGGACGGGATGGTAGATGAGTTGGCCCGTCTTGCCTCCCTCCTCGACTCAGTTCAACTGACCGGCAACGGGCCTGATCAGATTGCATGGAGGTTCACAACTGATCAAACATACTCTGCTAGGTCCGCATACCATATCCAGTTCATGGGCTCGGTTCCACCGGAGGCGGCCAAGCTGCTTTGGGCCGGCTGGGCGCCGGGCAACTGTCGTTTCTTTCTGTGGACGGCTACCCTCGGACGCATACCTACGGCTGACCTACTCCAAAGACGTGGATGGGATAATAACTACTTTTGCCCGCTTTGTGAACGCAGCCTTGAGACAGCATATCACTTGCTTGTTGAATGCCCTTGGTCGCGCGGCGCTTGGGATACACTGGCTGGGCTCGCAAGTCTGCCTTCCATGCAGACTGATAGTTGGGTGGCCACCACCAACATCAAGGAATGGATGACATCTTGCTGGAGTAAAGCCGCGTCTGATAAGAGGAAAGGAGTTCTATCTTTGATCCATCTAGTCTCCTGGGAGATATGGCGTGAGCGCAACCGACGGATTTTCCAGGACTTACGGATGGACATGCGCACCTTCGTGCAGCGGCTGAAGGACGAAATCACTATGTGGAACATGGCAGGAGCTGGAATTCCTTTTGACCCGGGTTGAGGACCCTTTTGTACATCTTTTTTTTTCCTTTTGATGGCATCGTTTCTTTGATGTCTTTGCCTTCTTTGGCGCTCCTGTTACTCTTTCTCCCTGATCAATGAATTTGGTAGATCAACTACCAACATTCAAAAAAAAAGCCAGCAGAAGATCTTGATTTCTAGGGGGCGTAGGAGTACCAGATCAAGAATAATGACTGGACTACATTGCGGGCCGCCCTGCCACTCGTGCTCCCGGATTATCCGGACACAGTTTCATGGCGGCGCACGCCGACAGCGGAGTTCTCCGTGGGCATGGCATATCAGGCCCTTTGCCCGCCGGCAACTAGCCCCTGGCTTGCCCCTCTATGGAAAGCCCCCGTCCCATTAAAGATTAAGATTTTTGTTTGGCAACTTCTACGAGATGTTAGCAGCAAGCCATGCCATGTGTGCGTGCGTGTGTGGCACGGTGGCGTGGCGGCATGGAGTGGGTGTGTGCGTGAGCTAGTAGTACAGCGGTAGCGGGGTGATCGTGGCGTTCGGTTGGAGCTCGCCCGCGTGGAGCGCGTACGGGTGCATCCTGTGCGTGGGCCGGAGTATGCTGAGCGTGGCGAATGTAGCGCAGGAGCGAGACGTGGAGACCGAGTCGCGTGGTGGAGTTGGTGGCTCCATGCGCGAGGGCGGAAGACTCGGCAGGAGAGCGCATACGTGCGCGTAGAGCTAGCTGAAGTTCGTTTCGTGGGCACTGCGTCACCGCATGGCTATAAGTCACGATGTATTCCTCTGTGTATTGGCGGGCCGGGCTGAGTTCGTGCTCAGGATAAAAGGTGTACGTGCGCCTGAAAACTTGCCGTGTCCTTGTTCTTCCTTCTCCTTCCTCCTTCTTCTTCTGTTGATCTAGTTCAGAGAAAGAGAGAGCGGTGCAGCGTGAGAGAGAGGTAGAGCTAGGGCTAGCCATGGTTCCAACAATTGGTATACAGAGCCACATGTTTGGGGGGCGGCCGGGGCGTGCGGCCACGTCCACGGCGCGCACGGCGAGCGCGGCGGAGATGGAGGCTGCTGCGGCGGACATGGACGCGTCGGCTGCGATGCGCGGCCATGCACGGTGATGCCGTGCGCGCAAGGAGCAGCGGCGATCGTGGAGACGAGGAGGTCGCGGAGGACCTGCATGGTGGCGCAGAGGCCGCGGCGGCTCGGGCGACGACAGTGGAGGCACTGCGCTGCGGTTGACGGTGCAGCGGTGCATGGCAATAAGCGTGGCGCCGAGCCGGGCGCGACCGGTGCGTGTTATGGGTGCGCACCAGACGTGTCGGGCGCGTCGGGACCGCGGGCGTGGACCGCGTCGAGGCGCTGGACCTGGTTGCGCAGATCGCGTACGTGCGCGCCGGGAGCGCGGGGACGTGGGAAGTATGCGCGAAGGGCACGGCGGCACGGTGGCGTGCCGAAGGCGGCGGCGAAGTGACCGCGTCGGAACGCTGGACTCGGGCGTGGCGACTGCGTGCGTGCGCGTTGTGTACACGAGCCTAGGAGCGCGGGACGTGGGGTGCTGCGCGGCGGAGGCCACAGCGGCGCGGTGCGACGGCCATGGCGCGACGTCGACGACGAGCCTGACATGTGCAAGGTCATGGCTTGGGGCGTGAATGTTAGCAGCAAGCCATGCCATGTGTGCGTGCATGTGTGGCACGGTGGCGTGGCGGCATGGAGCGGGTGTGTGCGTGAGCTAGTAGTGCAGCAGTAGCGGGGTGACCGTGGCGTTCGGTTGGAGCTCGCCCGCGTGGAGCGTGTACGGGCGCGTCCTGTACGTGGGCCGGAGTATGCTGAGCGTGGCGAATGTAGCGCAGGAGCGAGACATGGAGACCGAGTCGCGTGGTGGAGTTGGTGGCTCCATGCGCGAGGGCGGAAGACTCGGCAGGAGAGCGCATACGTGCGCGTAGAGCTAGCTGAAGTTCATTTCGTGGGTGCTGCGTCACTGAGTGGCTATAAGTCACGATGTATTCCTTTGTGTATTGGCGGGCCGGGCTGAGTTCGTGCTCAGGAGAAAAGGTGTACGTGCGCCTGAAAACTTGCCATGTCCTTGTTCTTCCTTCTCCTTCCTCCTTCTTCTGTTGATCTAGTTCAGAGAAAGAAAGAGAGGTGCAGCGTGAGAGAGAGGTAGAGCTAGGGCTAGCCATGGTTCCAACAAGATCGTCTCCCCTCGGGGACAGAGGTACTTAAGCGCCACGGACCTGGGGATGGTATATGCCCTCTCTGTGCAGTACCGGAGATTGGGATCCATATTCTCTTCTCTTGTACGACGGTGAGGGTATTATGGACTTTCGTCCGCGAGGCGTTGGGGCCTGACTGGGAGGCCCTAAATCTCGCGGAGTTCCTTCAGCTTCAAGCTATACAGCCAACACGACATCGCCGCCTATTTTGGCTTATTTTTGCGACAATGTCGTGGACTCTTTGAACGACTAGGAATAAGATGGTGATTGAGAAGGTTTTTCCGAAGAAGGCATCTGACTCCTTCAAATTCCTTACTTTCTTGCAGCACTGGCATCCGCTCTTGAGGCAGCGTGATCGTGATCACCTCGGCTTGATGATGGATGCGCTTTTGGCCTCGGCGCATCGGCTGTCGTCCTCGTAGGGCCGCTCGGCGGTAGCCACTAGGTGGCTTTTCCTTTATATGTCTCTTATGCTTTCTTGGGCGTATTTGTGCTGTGGCCCCAGCCGTTACCTGTTGTATGTTGTTCAAACTTGGATCATGTGGACCGTTGCTTTATTTATAAAGCGGGGCAAAAGTCTATTTCGAGAATAGGAGTACCAGATCTCTGCAGGGCTCAAACCGTCACCTCATTGGGGTCAACTCAAGCAACTCAAAATACGAGCTCAATGATAATTTTTCTTCAATATTTTGGTTGTTGATAAATTTTCTTTAGTATTTTGGATGGTGATATTTTTTCTTCGGTATTTTTGATGTTGATATTTTTTTCTAAAAGCTTTGTCCACGTGTCGACTTTATAGAAAATCTATAACACGCAATGTTTTGAGACGTAGGGAGTATAATTAAATCTCCTCGATCTTGATTTATTTTTATCATCCGTTTTAGTTTCAGAGTTTAAATTTCTTGATTCCTAACTTAAATTGACTTGATGTGTGTGTGTGTGTGTGTGTGTGTGTGTGTGTGTGTGTGTGTGTGTGTGTGCGGGCGCGCACGCTTAGAATTAAACTGTTTGCACAATCTAGAATATTATATCGTGGGATTTATGGAGGGGAATGGATGTTAACTAATGAATTGCTTTTTTTACGGGGTTAGCAGAAAATTGTTTACAATTACCATTCAATACAAATTTCAAATTTGGGGTTGCAAAAATTAAAAAGCTTACTTTTATATTCATTTGGAACAACTAGCGCTTAGTTTTATAATTGATCCAGCAGGAATCCATTACTTCTCCCAAGTGGTGCTTGGATCCAGCCGCACCGGCACATCAAGGCTCGTGATCGATGTGCGATGGAGCCTCGTCCCTGTAACTAGGGCTCCGATTCCGAGGTGAATGTAGCCAGATGGCACAACCACAGATGCTTGAGAACCAACATGACTGCCGTGCGAGGGAGAGAGCATGGGCGGACGACGTGTGCCCTCGCAAAGGAGCAAACCCAGGTGATCTGTGACCTCACATGACTGTAGCCTAAAGAGGGGGAGGAGGTGGTTGGTGACGGATCACACAACTCAGGGGTTGAGCAGATCCGACTCGATCCATGTTGTATCTTCAACTGCTACTTTCATGATGAAGACAACAAAGGCAAGGGCAAGGGAAAGGTTCATCGTGGGTGTACTTCCTCTATAGCGATATAATTCATAGCTAGTAAAACATGTCAATTTTTGGCAGTCGGATAACATGTATGCACTCTCAATATTATGTGTGTGTTGATCTAGATGAACTACATAACGTTGTATGACATTATATAAATCTGAGGATTTGCTATGAGGGAGATGGTTGTGGACGTGAGCATTTGAGATATGGTCGGTCATTATCAACGGACGTTTAGGGCTCACTATTGCTCGGTTCAGTTGCATATGCTTAAGTGAATAACATAGAAACTACCACTTTTCGGATTAGAATTCCAAACATCTACAACATATTTGTTTGTCGCGGCTACCTACCAGTTTGGTGGTTTGCTTTTTCAAAAAACTAAATGACCTCCCCCCAAAACTAAATGACCTTGTGATTTAAACTTGATTTGGTTTTATGATAGGTTGAGCCTGCTCCTAAATAAACCGTCTGTTTGACTGTTTTGTTTGATCGTTGACCTTCCTTCCTCTTATCTTTCTTCTCTACATCTCCACTCCTAATCTTTCTCTCTCTCTCTCTCTCTCTCTCTCTTCCCCGAGCCATGATCTCTCACTCTCTGCTGAGCCATGGCTGCCCAGAGCCCCCTTCGCGTCCAAGCCCACCAGAATATGCATTGAACTCCTTCGCACGAGCCACGGCTGGCCGGAAATGGCACGTGCTCGTGGTGGCTTACACGTCCGTGGAGGTGGTGTTGCACCAGCACCACGCCATGGTGGCTGACCTGGCCGGGTACTCCCCAACTCCGCCCACCACACCGAGGATGCCCATGATTTTATAGTATCAGGGTTGAGATCTGCGGGGCCACCAGGTGGGGACAACCCGCTTGGGTGCGCCTGGGGCTGCCCACCAAGGTGCCCCCCTCAGGTGACTCTTGGATCCAGAAATTCTTTTTTATTGTATAAAAAATCCTCACAAAGTTTCGTTTCATTCTAAAAACTTTTATTTTTGCAGAAAAACAACACCATGATAGTTCTATTGAAAACAATGTAAGTCCGGGGTTAGTTTTATTCAAATCATGCAAATTAGAGTCCAAAATAAGAAGAAAAGCATTAGGAAAAGTAGATACGTTGGAGACGTATCAACTCCCCCAAGCTTAAACCTTTGCTTGTCCTCAAGCAATTCAGTTGATAAACTAAAAGTGAAAAAGAAAAACTTTTACGAACTCTTTTGCTCTTGTTTGCATAAATAAGCTTAAACAACACCCAAGTTTTTAGCCAACATTATAACTAACCATGACGACAATAACTCTTAAAAATTATATTAACTCATATCAATGACATAATCAGCTAGCGAGCAATAATAAGATATCTCAAACGATAACATGTTGTCAAAACAACCATGATATAATATGACAATAATGGTATCTCGCTAGCCCTTTCTGAGACCGCAAAAACATAAATGGAGAGCTCCTCCAAAGTTCAAACGGCGACTAAACAATGTAATTCATGATAGAAAAAATCCAGTCATGACGCACCCAACATTAGCTACACACAATGCATAAGCATGACAACAGTGCTATCAGGTTCTAGTGCTTATTTTAGAAGGTGACGAGACAACATAAAAGTAAATAGATAGCCCTTCACAGAGGGAAGCAGTTATTTGCAGAGGTGCTAGAGTTTAAGTTTTAAAACAGAGGTATATTTTGAGACATGCACCCTTCTTGTTTACTTCACGATCATCAGTTATCAATATCTTACATGCTAAGCACGCTAATGGCGGTTTTCAAGCAATAAAAGTAAAAGTTTTGACTCCATTCGGAGTTTTTGTTTGATTATTTGTAAGTTTTTTCTGTTTGCAGTTTGGGACTGGGCATCCCTATTACTGCCCTTTTCTCGTGCAATGGCGAATGAATAAACACTCGACCTGAGAATAACCCACGTAGCATGGAAGATACCTACCACCTCCTGTCGTTCCATGAACGATCCAGGCACATAAAAAATATATTTATTAGAAGTTTTTAGAGGTGGCACATGCAAATTTGCTTAGGACGGCAGGGTAATACCGCATATAGGTAGGTATGGTGGACTCATCTGAAATAACTTTGGGTTCAAGGTTTTTGATGTACGAGTAGAATTCCCACTTAGTACAGACGAAGGCTAGCAATTAGATTGAGAAGCGGCCAGCTAGAGAGCAACAACGATAATGAACATGCATTATGCATAAGTAACATTGGACACTAGCATGAGTAGGATATGAACACCATGAACATAAATATCATAGAGGCTATGTTGGTTTTGATTCAACTACATGCATGAATATGTGCCAAGTCAAGCCACTCGAACATTCAGAGGAGGATACCATATCAACATACTACATCACAATCATTTTAACACAATGTTGATATCCAAAATAAATTATTATCCACTCCCAGCTACTTATACATGGCATAAGAAATTATAATCTCTATTTGTAATTGCAAACATGTTTAATTATAATGGGCTGAATCATGGATACTAGGTTAAACATATTTACAAAAACAGAACAAGTCGAGTTCATACCAGTTTCTCTCTGCCACGGCCAGTTCATCGAATATCGTCATTATTGCCTTTCACTTGCATGACCGAACGGTGTGAACATAATAATAGTGCAAGAGTGCCATGGACTAAGCTGGAATCTGCAAATATTTTATTCAACAGGAGAAGACAAGGTAAAATGGGCTCTTTATTAGATCAATAATTATTCAAATGAGAGCCACTCAACATTTTCTTCGTGGTCTTCTCCTTGGTAAGACTCAAATAAAAAAAAGAAATTCAGAGAAACACACTGAAATATTTTTGGAGTTTTTGGTTTTCTTGAACAAGCAAATAAAAGGGAAAGCAAAAACAAGAAAACTATTTACATGGGAAAGCTCCCAACAAGCAGAAGAAGAACAAGGAGATCTTTTTGGGTTTTCTTTTTAGTGCTATAGCTAAGCATGCATAGAAAGTAAATTAACTACAACTAATTATTTGGTTTTTCTAAGGTTTTCAAAATACACATGAAGAAAGCAAGAAATAAAATTAAGCATGGATGATACAACGAAAAAGTGTGAACACCGACAACTGGAATGAGATGTGTGAACATGAATGTAATGTTGGTGAGAAACATGTACTCCCCCAAGTTTAGACTTTTGACCTAGCTTGGTAATCGATCAGTAGCCTAGATAATAGTCGGAGTGGTAGCTCACAGAGTCTCTCAGTTCGGATGCCTCGGCCTGCCGAGCTGCCTCAACTGCCGCGTTGTGGGCTCGGGCCTCGCTCTCAAGGATGAAATATCTTCCCTTGCTGTGATAATCAAAAAGAGCAGGCGCAGGTAAATATGTGTGACACTTAGTTAAACAACAAGTTATAGGTGAAATTATGAATATTTTCTTTAAGAATCTTATGATTTTTCATAGCATCAAAGTCTAAATATTGCGTGAGTAGGATAGGATCAAAGGGCAAAGGTGAAACACCCAACTGTAGCGACCAGATCTCAAATGGTCCAATCTCTGCGCTCAGGTGTCATCCCTGGATCAGTAATGCTGACACCACACAATATTTGAAGGATTTATAACAGAGTAGCAATCACACACTTATTACATCGAGTGTCTCAAAAGAGAACTTATTACAATAAATATGGCTTAAGGTCATCTAATAACGATAACAGCGGAAGGCTTGGAAGATAAGTGAGTCCATCAACTCCAACGGCATCACCGAGTATAGAACCACGACCTAAGGCACCTTAATCATCGTCTGAAAAGTCTGCAACATTAACATTGCAGCCCGAAACGGGTCAGCACATGGAATATGCTAGCAATGTAACACATAGAGAGTAATAAAAGAATATGGCTATTCTATATGCATATATGGCTGGTGGAAAGCTCTATGGTAATAGTTCTGCGTAAAGCCAATTTTCCCTACTGCAAAGAAATAAATTTTATTTAACTATCATGGCAGTTGTTAAACATTGAGAATGGTTGACAGCATTCTCAATCCCAATTAAGCAACATCATTAGAAACACAACAAAATTAATTAGAGTAACAAGATGAAATTCACATGATAATCCAAGCACTAGATACTCAAGATGTCCATAACTGGGGACACGGCTAATCATGATTAGTTTATACACTCTACAAAGGTTTGTGCACTTTTCCCCACAAGACCCGATCTCCTCCGTTGGATTTCTCGCACTACAAGGTGTTTGAGAAACGGATGACCGAGACATAGTCTTTTAGAAGCGCTAGCACCTTACGAACGGGTAGACCGTACCAACTTACATCCCCTACATCTGCTAGTCTACCGCTGTAAGAGTTCGCACGACTTAGTCAACTATGCTAGAGCCCATAGTAGCTTGTGGCTGCACACGGAAGTTTCTAGCATGAATAATCTCATGATCCCTTTGAGCCTGGGTGGCGGTCCAAAAGAAAATAGGCAATCGCTGGAATACCCAAATACCTCAATCCACCCAGATGTGTGTTTAGGTTGCCACCTTAAATAAACCATTAATTAACAATCTCACACATGTCATGGATACACTCACCCAATCCACGTCTACTAGCATAGCATAGCAATAATGAGCAAACGTAGAATAACTCCCAAAGGTTTGATAATAAATAGGTAATAGGTTCTACCTTAACTACTCCCAAACCCACAATTTAATTAGATCCTAATCATGCAATGTGTGAGGATTGATCTAATGCAATAAAACTGGGTAGTAGGAGATATGATCAAAGTGTTACTTGCCTTGCTGATGATCCGGGAAACCTAGAGATTCGAAGTAGCAAGCGGCGCACTCCGGGTACTCTATTGCAAACAACCAAGCATACAATAAGTACTCAAATAATGCATAGGTAAAACTCGAACAAGAGATCTAACCAGAAAGTTCAACTTAAGAACTCCGGTTGGCAAAAAGAATCAAAACAAACGAAGCAACGAAAGACAAACGGCAAAAGAAACAAGGTTCATTTACTATTCTGGACCTAGGGCAATTTTTAAAGTGGGAAAAACTTGTTTGAGTTGGTTAAACGGAAAGAGGGTTTCGAGACGAAACTCCAGGCGCTTGAATCGCCTGATTCCGATAAACGAGCGAAAAGTTAAACTTGAACGAACATCGGATCAGAGATCGCGATCAGAAAAACCGCGGATTTAATCCGAGAAAAAGAAAAACGACGAATAGGTTAACGAACGAACGTTCGTTAACAGAAACTAAACGAAAAACACGTTCATTAAAACGAACAGACGAGCGGGCGTTCGCTAAATAAATAAACCGGAAAAAAACTGATCTATTTAAAAAAACGAAAACTAGGGTTTTCTAAGAAAAACGGATCGGTTTTTCTCAGAAAACCGGGCGGCGGGGCGGCTACCTCGACTCGGTCCAGCGGGGCTCCGGCGGGTCGGCGGCTATGCGAGGCGGCGGCGGTGTGCGGCGGCGGCGTGTGGTGGCGCAGGCGGCGGTGACTTGGGGCTCTAGGGGGGCCCCTAGGTGGCTATTTAAAGGAGGGGGGTGGACTTGGGGAGGGGGTCGGCGGTGCTAGGCGGCTCCAGCTCGGACTCCTCCCGAGTCCGGCGGGGAAGGCGGCGGCGGCTGGGCCGACCTGACTCGGCTGGGCCCTTGGCCCAGTTGGGCGCGGGTCTCTCTCTCTTTTTTAAACAATTTCGCTGCGCCTAAAAACATCTAGAAAAATAAATAAAAATCTAAAAATGCCAAAACAAATTTTCTCCATCTAAATAAAATATTTAGAACAGGAAGAACATTTTTTTGGCTCTAATGCAATTTTTGAAAACGTGCATTTTTTCCTAAATTCAAATAAAATAACAAATAAAACCAAAATAAAACCTTATTTGATTTTTTTATTAAATCCTCAATATTTCTTTATTTTTGGGAAAGTCATTTTATTCCCTCTCTCATATTTTGATAATAGAAATAATTGAAGATAAAATAAATAAAATCAAATGATCCTATTTTCAAAATTTGAGAAAAACTCAAATATGAAAACAACGAAATCCCCAACTCTCTCCGAGGGTCCTTGAGTTGCGTAGAATTTCTAGGATCCACCAAAAGCAATAAAATATGATATGCAATGATGATCTAATGTATAACATTCCAAATTGAAAATTTGGGATGTTACAAACCTACCCGCCTTAAGATGTATCTCGCCCTCGAGATTCGGGTTGGCTAGAAAAAAGGTGAGGGTGGTCCTTCAGCAATTCTTCCTCGCGTTCCTAGGTGGCTTCATCCTCTGTGTGGTGGCTCCACTGAACTTTGCAAAACTTGATAACCTTGCTGCGGGTGACTCGACTGGCATACTATAGAATCTTGACTGGTTTCTCCTCATAGGTCAAATCACTGTCCAGCTGAATTGCTTCCAGCGGCACTGTATCTCTCAGCGGTATGTCAACCATCTCCGCGTGGCACTTCTTCAACTGGGAAACGTGGAACACATTGTGAACTCCTGTTAATCCTTTAGGCAACTCCAACTTATAGGCTACTTCTCCCATACGTTCCAAAACTTTGTATGGGCCTACAAAATGTGGCGCTAATTTTCCCTTAACTCCAAAGCGCTTAACTCCTCGAAGTGGTGATACTCGAAGATAAACTCGGTCTCCGACTTCGTAAACTGTCTCCTGGCGTTTTGAATCTGCGTAGCTCTTTTGCCTGGACTGGGCTACCTTGAGCCTATCGCGAATCAATTTCACTTTCTGTTCAGACTCCTTAATCAGATCCGGTCCAAACAACTGACGGTCTCCAACTTCATTCCAAGATAATGGGGTCCTGCACCTCCTTTCGTACAAGGCTTCGAAAGGGGCCATCTTCAAACTGGATTGATAACTGTTGTTGTAAGAGAACTCTGCATACAGCAAAATTCTCGTCCCAACTAGATTCGTAATCTAGCGCACAAGCTCTTAACATATCCTCCAAAATCTGATTGACTCGCTCGGTCTGTCCATCTGTCTGCGGATGGAAAGCTGTACTAAACTCTAATATGGTACCCAAAGTTTCATGCAACTGATTCCAAAACTTTGAGGTAAATTGGGTTCCTCTATCTGATACAATGCTCTTTGGAACTCCATGCAGGCATACGATTCTGGTCATGTATATCTTTGCCAACTTTGCACTGGTATAGGTAGTCTTCACTGGAATGAAATGAGCTACCTTTGTCAAATGATCGACTACAACCCATATTGAGTCATAGCCTGAACGAGTTCTGGGTAAACCCGTAATAAAATCCATGCCTAACTTATCCCACTTCCATTCGGGTATCGGCAATGGCTGTAGCAATCCTGCTGGCTTCTGATGCTCTGCCTTTACTCTCTGACATACATCACAAACTGCTACATACTCTGCAATATCCTTCTTCATTCTGGTCCACTAGAAAGTATCCTTCAAATCCAAATACATCTTGGTATTTCCTGGGTGAATCGAATATGGTGAATCATGTGCCTCTTGCAGAATTAACTTCCCGATCTCCGAATCATTAGGTACATAAACACGGTCTTCAAACCATAGGGTATCGTGCTCATCCTCATGAAATCTCTTAGCTTTTCCTTTGCTCATTTTCTCCTTAATAAAGACAATCTCCTTGTTAGTCCTTTGAGCTTCTCTGATCTTATCCATCAAGGTAGACTGAATCTCCAATGCTGCTACATAGCCTCTCGGAACTATCTCCAAACATAGCTCATGAAGATTTTCAGTTAACTCCCTTGGTAAATCTCCCGTCATTAAGGTGTTGATATGGCTTTTACGGCTCAACGCATCAGCTACTACGTTAGCCTTTCCGGGGTGATAATGTAATCTCATATAATAATCCTTGATGAGCTTCAACCGTCTTCTTTGCCTGAGATTCAACTCTTTCTGCGTGAAAATATACTTCAAACTCTTGTGATCTGTGTACACCTCACAATGGTTTCCAATGAGAAAGTGTCTCCAGGTTTTCAATGCATGCACTACGGCTGCCAACTCCAAATCATGCGTAGCATAATTCAACTCATGAGGCTTAAGCTGTCGTAAAGCATATGAAACAACTCTTCCTTCTTGCATAAGCACTGCTCCAAGTCCTCGACGTGAAGCATCACAATACACCTCATAATCCTTGGTCTGATCTGGCAAAATCAACATAGGTGATGTAACCAGACGTTTCTTCAACTCCTGGAAACTAGCCTCATGTTCCTCAGTCCACATGAACTTGGTATCCTTTTTCAACAACTCCGTCATAGGCTTCGCAATCTTTGAGAAATTCTCAATGAATCTCCGGTAGTATCCTGCGAGTCCAAGAAAACTCCGGATCTCTCCAACTATTGTTGGGGCTTCCCAATTGGTCACGGTATCAACTTTAATGGGATCTACTACTATACCTTCTCTGGATATAACGTGTCTGAGAAATCCAACTTCCTTCAACCCAAAACTCACATTTGCTAAACTTGGCATATAATTGATGTTCTCTGAGCTTTCCAAGTACCAAACGCAAATGCTCCTTATGCTCCTCTTCGTTCTTTGAGTAAACCAGGATATCATCAATGAATACTACAACAAACTTATCCAGAAACTCCATAAACACCTTGTTCATCATGTTCATGAAATATGCAGGTGCGTTAGTCAGACCAAATGACATAACGGTATACTCGTACAACCCATACCTGGTGGTAAAAGCCGTCTTAGGTATATCCTGTTCTCGAATCTTCAACAGGTGGTATCCTGATCGCAGATCGATCTTGGAAAATACCTTAGCTCCTTGCAATCGATCAAACAGATCATTGATCATCGGTAGTGGGTACTTGTTCTTGATGGTTACTTCATTCAATCCTCGATAATCAACAACCATCCTTAATGATCCATCCTTCTTTTCCACTAGAAGTACTGGCGATCCCCAAGGCAAAGAACTTGGGCGAATATATCCTTTATCTAGTAACTCCTTAATCTGCTTCTTAATCTCCACCAAATCCTTTGCGGGCATCCTATATGGTCTCTTTGATATTGGCCCTGTGCCTGGCAAAAGCTCAATCAAAAACTCACTATCTCTATCCGGTGGCATGCCTGGCAATTCCTCTGGAAATACATCCGGGAAATCCTTCACCACTGGTACTTCCCCCTGCACAACTCCTGTTAAACAATTTACTTGAGTCCTTTTCGGCACATGCCGTGATACATACTTGATCCTTCTTCCTTCTGGGGTGGTAAGCAAAATTGACTTACTGGCACATTCAATATTCCCTTCATACTTTGACAACCAATCCATGCCTAATATCACATCCAATCCTTGAGATTCCAACACTATTAGGTCTGAGGGAAATACATAGTTACCAATCCTTAATGGTAACCGATCACACCATAGGCTAGCCATATACTCTGCTCCAGGCGAGGTTACTAACATGGGTGACCTAAGGGCTTGGGTTGGTAGTTTATACTTATCCACAAATCCCCTTGATATGTATGAATGCGATGCACCAGTATCAAAAAGAACGAGTGCAGTAAAGGACTTAACCAAAAACTTACCGATTACTGCATCCGGCTGCTCTTCAACCTCCTCCACGTTAACGTGGTTCACCTGTCCCCTGTTGAAAGGGTTCGGCTTCTTCCCAGTGCTTCCATTGCCATTTCCATTCTATGATTCAGGACATTCGTTGGCATAATGTCCGGTCTTCTGGTACTTAAAGCAAGTGACTTGGCTCAGGTCTTTCTTGGCTGGGGTTGATGGGTTGGTGCGGTTTTGGCCGTTGCTTCCTCCACTCCCATTACCATTCTTGGGGCCATTGTGATTGTGCGAGCTACCTCCTCCATGGGTATGCTAAAAATGTCCTCCCGGTCTAGGGGTAAAACGTGGCTTCTGCTGAGCTCTAGAATTGTACTTCCCTTCTCCATACTTCCTCTCGCGGTTCTCAATTTGCTGCTGCTTCCCTTCAATCATGAGAGCACGATCTACCAACTCCTGGTAGTTGTTGAAGGTTGCTACCATCAACTGCATGCTCAACTCATCATTCAATCCTTCCAGAAATTTCTCCTGCTTAGCTGCATCCATAGCAACGTCATCTGGGGCATAACGTGCTAGCTTACTAAAGTCCTCCACATACTGGCCAACTGTCCGTTCTCCTTGGCGCAAGTTGCGAAACTCTCGCTTCTTCATGGACATAGCTCCTGCTGAAACATGGGCAGTATGAAAAGCCTGCTGAAACTGGTCCCACGTGAGAGTGTCGACAGGGAAAGTGGCTGTGAAATTCTCCCACCATGATGCTGCGGGTCCTTCCAGCTGATGTGCGGCAAACTTCACCTTTTCCGCATCTGTGCATCCTGCCGTGGCAACTCTCTTGCTGTCTTGCGGAGCCAATCATCTGCTACTATTGGCTCGGTGCTACTGGAAAACACCGGCGGATTCAGCCTAAGAAAACGGGCTAAGTGATCAACAAGTGGTGGTGGTGGTGGGTTGTTATTGTTGTTCCCTTGATTCTAATTCTGGACTAGCAACTGCATCAACGTGTTCTGCTGCTGGATCAACTGGGTGAGCTCCGGTGGGAAGGTAAATCCGGGGTCACGTCTCGGAGGCATCTGAGGGTTTAGAAAAGATGAAATTTAAGAATAGAGGGGGTCTAAAGAGAAAACACTACCCATATGCACATGAGGCAAAAGCAAACAATTCACTTCATTCAATCAATCGAACAAGGTCTTACAATCAATCTAACTATCGCAAAAGTGCTCGAACTACTATATTTACATGGTGGACTACTACTACTGATGGGGTGGTCTACTAGAAATATTCTTTGGTTGCAGACTCCATGATATCTGCTCCAGCTTCATCAACATAGTCATCATCGCTATCGTCTGGGTCCGAGTCGGTGTCGTCGATGATGATGTAGTCTTCCGGGCGAATCTCCTTGGGTTCTTCGTCTTCTTCTACTTGTGTAGGGCCTCCCATAAATATTCCAATCTTCTTGATCATATCGTCTTTCTTTTCCACTAATACTTCGATTTCCTCTTCATAATCTTCACGTGTATCATTGAGTTCTTCCTCCAATTCCTTGATTCTTGTCCTCGCCTTCTTCAGATCTATCACGTCGGCGCACATCTGGTTCTCCTGACGTCGAACATGTTGGTTTAACTCCTGGATAAAAGCTGCAATTGATCTGTCCTTCTTGGTGCTGATCATCTCCCAGTGCTCATCTCGGCGCCCACAAATCTGGTAGATAGTATCCTTGAGATCATTGCGGTAAACTTCTCCAATACGTCCCATGGCGATGTGAGCTGCCATGCTCTTTCCTAGACTCCATGTTGGTGCATCAAAAGAAAACTCTATGGGCTCAGTGACTGGCATGAACGTCCTTCCTGGAACTTGAACTTGAATCCTCCAGCGCTCTTCTTCAGGTAGAGTGGCGTTGTAGGTTCCGGTGAAGCTTGGTACTCCTATGTTCAGGTATCTAGTGACTTCCTTCAAGTGACGTCCAAAGGGTGTATCTTCATCCGGTTGCGTGAACTTGTTCCTTGCATCCGCCATCCTAAAAGAAAAGATGAGAGGTCCGGAGGAGAAGAGTGAGTAGTGATCTAGGGCTTTAGCATTAGTGGTCGTGTCCTACAGTCAGTGTGTGCTCTGATACCATCTTGTAGCGACCAGACCTCAAACGGTCCAATCTCTGTGCTCAAGTGTCATCCCTGGATCAGTAATGCTGACACTACACAGTACTTGAAGGATTTATAACAGAGTAGCAATCACACACTTATTACATCGAGTGTCTCAAAAGAGAACTTATTACAATAAATATGGCTTAAGGCCATCTAATAACGATAACAGCGGAAGGCTTGGAAGATAAGTGAGTCCATCAACTCCAACGGCATCACTGAGTATAGAACCACGACCTAAGGCACCTTAATCATTGTCTGAAAAGTCTGCAACATTAATGTTGCAGCCTGAAATGGGTCAGCACATGGAATATGCTAGCAATGTAACACATAGAGAGTAATAAAAGAATATGGCTATTCTATATTCATATATGGCTGGTGGAAAGCTCTATGGTTACAGTTTTGCGTAAAGCCAATTTTTCCCTACTGCAAAGGAATAAATTTTATTTAACTATCATGGTAGTTGTTAAACATTGAGAATGGTTGACAGCATTCTCAATCCCAATTAAGCAACATCATTAAAAACCCAACAAAATTAATTAGAGTAACATGATGAGATTCACATGATAATCCAAGCACTAGATACTCAAGATGTCCATAACCGGGGACACAGCTAACCATGATTAGTTTATACACTCTGCAGAGGTTTGCACACTTTTCCCCACAAGACTCGATCTCCTCCGTTGGATTTCTCGCACTACAAGGTGTTTGAGAAATGGATGACCGAGACATAGTCTTTTAGAAGCGCTAGCACCTTACGAATGGGTAGACCGTACCAACTTACATCCCCTACATCGGCTAGTCTACCACTGTAAGAGTTCGCACGACTTAGTCAACTATGCTAGAGCCCATAGTAGCTTGTGGCTGCACACAGAAGTTTCTAGCATGAATAATCTCATGATCCCTTTGAGCCTGGGTGGCGGTCCAAAAGAAAACAGGCAATCGCTGGAATACCCAGGTGCCTCAATCCACCCAGATGTGTGTTTAGGTTGCCACCTTAAATAAACCATTAATTAACAATCTCACACCTGTCATGGATACACTCACCGAATCCACGTCTACTAGCATAGCATAGCAATAATGAGCAAACGTAGAATAACTCCCAAAGGTTTGATAATAAACAGGTAATAGGTTCTACCTCAACTACTCCCCAAACCCACAATTTAAGTAGATCCTAATCATGCAATGTGTGAGGATTGATCTAATGCAATAAAACTGGGTAGTAGGAGATATGATCAAAGTGTTACTTGCCTTGCTGATGATCCGGGAAACCTAGCGATTCGAAGTAGCAAGCGGCGCACTCCGGGTACTCTATTGCAAACAAACAAGCATACAATAAGTACTCAAGTAATGCACAGGTAAAACTCGAACAAGAGATCTAACTAGATAGTTCAACTTAAGAATTCCGGTTGGCAAAAAGAATCAAAACGAACGAAGCAACGAAAGACAAACGGCAAAAGAAATAAGCTTCATTTACTATTCTAGACCTAGGGCAATTTTTACAGTGGCAAAAACTTGTTTGAGTTGGTTAAACGGAAAGAGGGGTTTGAGACGAAACTCTAGGCACTTGAATCGCCTGATTCTGATAAATGAGCGAAATGTTAAACTAGAACGAACATCGTATCAGAGATCGCGATCAGAAAAACCGCGAATTTAATCCGAGAAAAAGAAAAACGACGAACAGGTTAACGAACGAACGTTCGTTAACAGAAACTAAACGAAAAACGCGTTCGTTAAAATGAACGGACGAGCGGGCGCTCGCTAAATAAATAAACCGGAAAAAACCGATCTATTTAGAAAAAACGAAAACTAGGATTTTCTAAAAAAAACGGGACCGTTTTTTCTCAAAAAACCGGGCGGCGGGGCGGCTACCTCGGCTCGGTCCGGCGGGTCGGCGGCTATGCGGGG